>NC_039268.1:12709700-13022200 GCF_003368295.1 Carassius auratus
ATAACATTTGTGAAAGTTCTGCTGCATTACAGCTTAGTAGATCTTTGACAGATTTACTGTTACATCCATGAGATTATGTAAATTCAAATAAATATAATGTTACAGGATGTCATAGGTCAGTATCAAATGAGTTTGAAATTATTATTTGCAGCACAAATAAGTTTTTTTTTAGGATTTTTAAAAACCCTAAAACTGTCAGAAAAAGGTTAAGGCCTAAGCTATTTCTATGTGAGTGGCTAATTTTATTTTTGTTTTTATAATTGTAATACACAAACTATGAAATTATACAAAATGTATAAAAAGATAAATAAATAATACGCACACATTAAAAAAGCAGCCAAGTCGAATGAGTTTCCTTTTTTATATAGATTAAAATTGAAGACAGAAGCAAGTGGTAAATGTGGTCACTTTAATATTCAAATCCAGTAGATCCAGTTTATGTTCACGTGGCTGTTTTCGTTTATAGTCGCCAAGCTATTATGTATTTTGAAATAATCTTGTCCGTTATGTGTTCGTTCGTACGACGAAAGACAGAAACCTGCAGCTCGAGAGATATGTTATTCTGCCAGTCGCGCTTTCAAATAGTCTTGCACACTTAAACAGGTCACAAACACCTGCATTTAGCTCTTGTTGTGTTACAATGGGTTTATTGTGTGCATTTGTGGTAATATTTTATTTAAAAAAGCTCTTAAACAAGAATAAATTCGTTTGTTTTGAGCTGGACACTGTACGCGCTGATCGGAGGCGGTGATTTCAGATAGGCAGCCACAAATATTTCATTTTCACACAAACAGTTCAAAAACATCTTAATTTAGCTCTTGGTGTGTTCTAATTGGTTGATTGTGTGATATCGCTGTAATAATTTATTTTTAAAAGCTTTAAAACAGGAATAAATTCGTTTTCTCTGAGCTCTTTACTCCAGACGCTCGTGATCACAGCGGTGATTCATCTCTCCTATTTCTCACGTATCTCTGGCCAGAAATAATTTATCCATGAGCCCTGAACCGGTAATAATCAGATATGTTGGTTTAGCTTGTCAGTGTGAAGTAAATCTAAGTATTTGTTTGTATTTTTAACCGATTTAAAAGTGAAAGTAAAAGTTCGGGAATTGAACCTGTAGGGGCGCTATTTCTCTCAGACAATGGAAGTCTGAAGCACATATACTAAAACAGAGGGACAGAGTGAGATGAGATGTCTGACAGTTTTTTAATTTTCTGTTATCCATACAGTGTTGTAAAGTCGTGAAACTATGCATATTTCCTCAGAATGACTTTTTCATCTGTATGAAAAAATTCTTTGACGTGTTTGGAAGCTGCAATTTAAAAATACAATAATGATTCCCTTTGTAAGGTCATTTAAAAAAATCACCACGGCAAAACCATTCAAGCTATCCAAAATCCATTCACAATTTAAGTTCCTATCAGAAATACTGATGTGTGTTCAGAGTTTTGTGAAATTCTAAGTATGTTATTTGCCTCAAAATCACCTGAGAAGTATTCCAGTTTGAAATGTTGCCACGGCAACAATTTTTTAGATATCAATATCCCCCTTGCAGATTTATATCAGCTGTGTTTTAACATTATTCTGATGAAGTTTGAAGCAAATCGAGTAATAATAAGATGCTGAATTAAAATCATTTTGAAAATGACACACTTCCTTCTGCCAGTTGGTGGCGCTATAACTTTGACTCCTAATAGTCACATATATGCGATCGACATTATACAACGAATAATCTGATGAAGTTTGATTAAAATCAGGAAATGTATGTGGATGGTATTAGACACTTCCTGTTTCTAATTTCTTGCCATAATTTCAACGCCTCGCCACGAGCAAACCGTTCGAGATATCAAAAATCCCCTGGCAATTTTTCATCCCCAGTGTCTTGAGATCATGTTGACCGAGTTTGGCGGCAATCGAGAAAAAAACCTATGACAAGTATTTCAAATTCCAGAGCATGCGCTTTTTACATAACTCTAAATAGCTGACTTCCTGTTGGGTGGAGCCTATGACATGCAATACGAAAGTTGTTCGGCACGATGAGATCTATATGTGTACTGAGTTTCATATGAATATGTGCAAGCATGTGTGAGCTATACATCAACATTTCTGACTGTGTTCCAGGGGGCGCCGTAGAGCCCCTGTGCCACGCCCGGGTCCCAGCCTCTGCAGGCTCCTAAAGGCCACAGATTCCAAAGTGTGCGCAAATTTTCAAGAGTTTTTGAGTATGTTAAGGACCCCAAAAGCCCCCACAACTTTGACGAAAAATTTGAATACTAAACCCTAAATAGCCAACTTCCTGTTGGGCGGAGCCCATGATATGCAATACGAAAGTTGTTTGGATTGATGAGATTTATATGTGTACCGAGTTTCATACGTCTACGAGCAAGAATGTATGATATATGGCCCTCCATATTCCAGGGGGCGCTGTAGAGCCCCTGTGCCACGCCCGTGTATCAGTCTCTGCCCGGCCCTAATGGCCGCAGGTTCCAATGTGTGTGCCAATTTTCAAGACTTTTTAAGCATGTTAAGGGCCCCAAAAGCCCCCATAACGTTAGAAAAAAATAATAATAATAATAAATATAGCTGCAAGCAGCGATGGCGGGCTCAAGCCATCAGTGCAACATCACCCCTGTGGCATCAGGTAAACTGTGCCAAGCGGGCACATGCATTCACAATAGCACTCTGGCAGTCAGGTTTTAAGGGATACGGCAGTTAAAGGGTTAATCCGAATCATCTAGACTTTGAAATCACATTCACAGAACAATATATATAACTTTAGAAACACATTTTTCAATCTGAGTTAAACCTTTTTTTGGGCTTATTTTATCAGTAAAGGAAAAAATGCCTAATAATTCTTCACACCTGAATATAAGGAGTTTTGTTTTTCTCTTCCAGGCTTCATGGTCAACTACATATGTATCACACTCGTTGCTTTCTATAGTGCAGCTCAACCAATTCTCATCCCATTCGTCCATATTTGTGAAATCACAAATCCCGGACAACATTTATTGTAGTCCAAACAATTTGTTCATTATAGTTTTTAAAAAGTGTTTTTTGTTAAATAAAATATCTCCTTTTGAATTGGACTTTCAGTTTAGTAACTTTGCAGAACTTTTTTTTATGCTGAAACAACAACATTACAGTATAACTAAATTTGAAAAATAATAATAGCACTCCTTTAATAGGCATTATTAAACAGTTCATAAATACAGCTATAAATGTTTTGTTCTTAAGCTATAAAGTTCAATCATTGTATTTTCATACTTTAAGTATTATAACATTATTCTAGTTGTCAGCAGGGGCGCTGCACAAGATCCCGGGCCCTATGCATAGGGAGTCCTAATGGTGACAGTCCTTTGTGAGCTCATCTAAAGCAAAGACTATTTATACATTTAAATCATTCACAAATGAGATTTAAAGGAACATTCATCTACCAAACTAAAAAGTCAAACACAACACAGAGGGATACAGAACACAGAAATATTTTTTCAAGATGGATAAAAAGAAACTGTACAGCTGTACACTTGATAAAAAAAAAAAAAAAAAAAAAAAATATATATATATATATATACACATATATATATATATATATATATATATATATATATATATATATATATATATATTATCAAGTATATATATATATATATATATATATACAGTATTGTTCAAAATAATAGCAGTACAATGTGACTAACCAGAATAATCAAGGTTTTTCGTATATTTTTTTATTGCTACGTGGCAAACAAGTTACCAGTAGGTTCAGTAGATTCTCAGAAAACAAATGAGACCCAGCATTAATGATATGCACGCTCTTAAGGCTGTGCAATTGGGCAATTAGTTGAATTAGTTGAAAGGGGTGTGTTCAAAAAAATAGCAGTGTGGCATTCAATCACTGAGGTCATCAATTTTGTGAAGAAACAGGTGTGAATCAGGTGGCCCCTATTTAAGGATGAAGCCAACACTTGTTGAACATGCATTTGAAAGCTGAGGAAAATGGGTCGTTCAAGACATTGTTCAGAAGAACAGCGTACTTTGATTAAAAAGTTGATTAGAGAGGGGAAAACCTATAAAGAGGTGCAAAAAATGATAGGCTGTTCAGCTAAAATGATCTCCAATGCCTTAAAATGGAGAGCAAAACCAGAGAGACGTGGAAGAAAACGGAAGACAACCATCAAAATGGATAGAAGAATAACCAGAATGGCAAAGGCTCAGCCAATGATCACCTCCAGGATGATCAAAGACAGTCTGGAGTTACCTGTAAGTACTGTGACAGTTAGAAGACGTCTGTGTGAAGCTAATCTATTTTCAAGAATCCCCCGCAAAGTCCCTCTGTTAAAAAAAAGGCATGTGCAGAAGAGGTTACAATTTGCCAAAGAACACATCAACTGGCCTAAAGAGAAATGGAGGAACATTTTGTGGACTGATGAGAGTAAAATTGTTCTTTTTGGGTCCAAGGGCCACAGGCAGTTTGTGAGACGACCCCCAAACTCTGAATTCAAGCCACAGTACACAGTGAAGACAGTGAAGCATGGAGGTGCAAGCATCATGATATGGGCATGTTTCTCCTACTATGGTGTTGGGCCTATTTATCGCATACCAGGGATCATGGATCAGTTTGCATATGTTAAAATACTTGAAGAGGTCATGTTGCCCTATGCTGAAGAGGACATGCCCTTGAAATGGTTGTTTCAACAAGACAATGACCCAAAACACACTAGTAAACGGGCAAATTCTTGGTTCCAAACCAACAAAATTAATGTTATGGAGTGGCCAGCCCAATCTCCAGACCTTAATCCAATTGAGAACTTGTGGGGTGATATCAAAAATGCTGTTTCTGAAGCAAAACCAAGAAATGTGAATGAATTGTGGAATGTTGTTAAAGAATCATGGAGTGGAATAACAGCTGAGAGGTGCCACAAGTTGGTTGACTCCATGCCACACAGATGTCAAGCAGTTTTAAAAAACTGTGGTCATACAACTAAATATTAGTTTAGTGATTCACAGGATTGCTAAATCCCAGAAAAAAAAAATGTTTGTACAAAATAGTTTTGAGTTTGTACAGTCAAAGGTAGACACTGCTATTTTTTTGAACACACCCCTTTCAACTAATTGCCCAATTGCACAGCCTTAAGAGCGTGCATATCATGAAGGCTGGGTCTTGTTTGTTTTCTGACAATCTACTGAACCTACTGGTAACTTGTTTGCCACGTAGCAATAAAAAAATATACTAAAAACCTTGATTATTCTGGTTAGTCACATTGTACTGCTATTATTTTGAACAATACTGTATATATATATATATATATATATATATATATATATATATATATATATATATATATATATATTTTATTTTTTTTATCAAGTATATATATATATATATATATATATATATACATGTGTCTGTGTGTGTGTATTGGCTTTCCAATGCCGTTGATAATAGGGGTTAGCAAGTTTAAAACACGTACAGAGTCCATGCAGACGGATGTAGATGCATAACAAATGTCTTTCTTTATTACTTGAACTCCATTAAAAATGATCTCAAACGTCTTGTGTCCTCTCCTTGTTCACATGTACACACAAAGCCATACCTTATGGACTGCATACAACCAGAATCCACCTGGAGAGCAAGTCTACAGTGCACTCAAAAACTGTGCTTCCCACATACCAACACACACACACACACACATATATATATATATATATATATATATATATATATATATATATATATATATATATATATAATTCAAGTGTACAGTTTCCTTTTATTGCATATTGAAATAAATATTTCTGTATCAATCTGTGTTGTGTTTGTTTATTTTTATTTTTCTTAGGAAGATAACTGACCCTTTACTCTCCTTTTTAAAATATGTCCTTATAAACCAAGAAAAAGTTATTTATAGCTGTATTTATAAGCTGCTTACTAATGACTATTAATGTTGGGACAAGACTTTATAAAGCACGAACTGACTATTTACTAATGAGTGCAGTTATTATAAAGTGTTACCAATGCATTTACTAATGTTAGCAAATAAGACATTATTTTACAGTGTTATCAAATCCTTAAATGATTTATAAGTGTTCTGCTTGCATTACAGCTTAGTCTTCATCTGTGAGCTGAACAGATTTACTGTTACATCCATGACATTATGTAAATTCAAATAAATAGCATGTCAGAGGATGTCATAGGTCAGTATCAAATGAGTTTGAAATTATTATTTGCAGCACAAATAAGGTTTTTTAGGATTTTTTAAAATCCCTAAAACTGTCAGAAAAGGATAAGGCCTAAGATATTTATATGTGAGTGGCTAAACTTATTTTTGTTTTTATAATTGTAATACATAAACTATGAAATTATACAAAATGTATAAAAAAAGTAAATAAATAAATATGCTACATTAAAAAAGCAGCCAAGACAAATGAGTCTCCTTTTTTATATATATAGATTAAAATTGAAGACAGAAGCAGCTGGTATATGCGGTCACTTAATATTCAAATCCAGTAGATCCACTTCAGATTTATTTCTCAACAGTTTATGTTCACGTGGCTGTTTTCGTTTATATTCGCCAAGCTATTATGTATTTTGAAATAATCTTGTCCGTGATGTGTTCGTTTGTACGACGAAAGGCAGAATCCTGCAGCTCGAGAGATATATTTTATTGTGCCAGTCGCGCTTTCAAATAGTCTTGCACACTTAAACTGGTCACAAACACCTGTATTTAGCTCTTGTTGTGTTATAATGTGTGTATTGTGTGCATTTATGGCAATATTTTATTTTAAAAAGCTCTTAAACAAGAATAAATTTGTTAGTTTTGAACTTGTGGCACTGTGCGCGCTGATCGGAGCGGTGATTTCAGATAGGCAGCCACAAATATTAAATTTTCACACAAACAGTTCAAAAACATCTTAATTTAGCTCTTGGTGTGTTCTAATTTGTGAATTGTGTGATATCGCTGCAATACTTTATTCTTAATAGCTATGAAACAAGAATAAACTCGTTTTTTCTGAGCTCGTCATTCCACATGCTCCTGCTCAGAGCGGTGATTAATCTCTCCTGTTTGTCACGTATCACTGACCACACATCAATTATTAATGAGCCCTGACCCGGTAATAATCATATATGTTGGTTTAGCTTGTCAGTGTGAATTAAATCTAAGTATTTATTTGTATTTTAACCGATTTAAAAGAGAAACTAAAACTCCGGTAATTGCACCTGTAGGGGCGCAATTTCTCTCAGACAATGGAAGTCTAAGCACATACACTCAAACAGAGGGACAGAAGTGAGATGAGATGTCTGACAGTTTTTTAATTTTCTGTTACCCATACAGTGTTGTAAAGTCGTGAAACTATCCATATTTACTCAGAATGACTTTTTGTCTGTATGAAAAAAGGTTTTGAAGTGTTTGGAATTAAAAAATGCAGGAAAATTAATAATTCCATTTTTAATGTCATTTAAAAAAAATCACAGAGACAAAACCGTTCAAGCTATCCAAAATCTATTGGCAATTTAAGTTGTTTAAAATGTTTTGGCATCATGTAGACAAAATTTGGTGTGTATAGTGTTACTCTCCTCTGAGCAGTATGCATTAATTCACAGCTAAATGTAAAAAAAAAATCCACATTCAAATCAAAATAGCTGACTTCCTGTTGATCGTAGCTGATGACTGTGAATTAGAAAGTTGTCCGTCTTGATGAGAACAATAACTGTACCGAGTTTGGTGTCTGTAGCTAAAACTAACCCCCCCACTTTTGACAAAAGGTGGCGCTATAGAGTGCCTCTTCCACGCCCTCTTATGAACTTTTGCCAGTGTCTAGTTATCATAAATACTGATATGTGTTCTGAGTTTGATGAAATTCTAAGCATGTTATATGCCTCAAAATCACCTGAGAAGAATTCCAGTTTAACATGTTGCCACGGCAACAATATTTTTAGATATCAATATCCCCCCAGCAGATTTATATAGGCTGTGTTTTAACATTATTCTGATGAAGTTTGAAGCAAATTGAGTAACAATAAGATGCTGAATTCAAAGCATTTTGAAAATGACACACTTCCTGCTGCCAGTTGGTGGCGCTATAACTTTGACTCCTAATAGTCACATATATGCGATCGACATCATACAAAGAATAATCTGATGAAGTTTGATTAAAATCAGGAAATGTATGTGGATGGTATTAGACACTTCCTGTTTCTCATTTCTCGCCATAATTTCAACACCTCGCCACGAGCAAACCGTTAGAGATATCAAAAATCCCCTGGCAATTTTTCATCCCCAATGTCTTGAGATCATGTTGACCGAATTTGGTGGCAATCTGCAAAAAAACCTATGACAAGTATTTCAAATTCCAGAGCATGCGCTTTTTACATAACTCTAAATAGCTGACTTCCTGTTGGGCGGAGCCTATGACATGCAATACGAAAGTTGTTCGGCACGATGAGATCTATATGTGTACTGAGTTTCATATGCATATGTGTGAGTATGTGTGAGCTATACATCAACATTTCTGACTGTGATCCAGGGGGCGCCGTAGAGCCCTTGTGCCACGCCCGGGTCCCAGCCTCTGCAGGCTCCTAAAGGCCACAGATTCCAAAGTGTGCGCAAATTTTCAAGAGTTTTTGAGTATGTTAAGGACCCCAAAAGCCCCCACAACTTTGACGAAAAATATGAATACTAAACCCTAAATAACCAACTTCCTGTTGGGCGGAGCCTATGACATGCAGTACGAAAGTTGTTTGGTTTGATGAGATCTACATGTGTACCGAGTTTCGTGTGTCTACGTGCAAGTATGTATGATATATGGCCCTCAGTATTCCAGGGGGCGCTGTAGAGCCCCTGTGCCACGCCCGTATATCTGTCTCTGCCCAGCCCTAATGGCCGCAGGTTCCAAGGTGTGTGCCAATTTTCAAGAGTTTTCGAGCATGTTAAGGACCCCAAAAGCCCCCGTAACGTTGGAAAAATTAATAATAATAATAAAAAATAATCCTAAGGAAAACAATAGGGCTCTCGCCCTCCAGGCTTGAGCCCTAATAATAATAATAATAAAAAATAATCCTAAGGAAAACAATAGGGCTCTCGCCCTGCAGGCTTGAGCCCTAATAAAAAACAAAGCAGATACAAGAGGGTCCTCGCACCTCGGTGCTCGGGCCCTAATAATATAATATTAATAATATAATCTCGCCCTCAAGGCTTGAGCCCTAATAATAAATAATAAATAATAAATAATAAATAATAATAATAATAATAATAATAATAATAATAATAATAATAATAATAATAATAATAATAATAACAAATAATCCTAAGGAAAACAATAGGGCTCTCGCCCTCCAGGCTTGAGCCCTAATAATAAAAAATAATCCTAAGGAAAACAATAAGAAACGAAGCAGATACAAGAGGGTCCTCGCACCTCGGTGCTCGGGCCCTAATTATATCCTGGACCTTCAGAAAAGCTTGTAATTGTAAAGTACTGCAGTCTCTGAGGGGTTATATAAACATATACACGCACACAAACACTTTCTATGAAGCCTGTATTTATAATACATTAAAAGGGTTCATTATAATGAATGGATAATGTATTATTAAACTTATATGTTGTATCATCTCATGAATATTCAGTTTTGATATATTATAATATTTACTTTTTTGTGGGTATAGCTTTTAAGAGTATGATTATTTATAACAAAATGAACATGTTCCATCCAATTTTACAATGGATTACATTTCTCAGTTATAAGTTCCCTTTCAATACTTATGACGCTATGGGAAAAACACGTTTCGTCATTGCAGTCGTGCAGAGCCCCTCTGCATGCTGATGACGGGCACAGCGAGTGTGTCGCGTGCTTGGGGAAACCCCACGGTGATGCAGCACTCTGCGCTAACGAATTGCTTTCTTTTCAGAGAGCGATCTCGCTCCTCGCACCCTCCCGTTTTCTTCCTCCCGTGAGCCGGCAAGGAAGAAAAGGTGGGGCAAAGCAACAGGATGAACGTGAGCTCACGCTGGCTCAGCCCCCACATGTCTCGTTTTCTCCACCCAGAGGGGATTCCCCAGTCCTCTTTATTCAGCCAGACCAATGTCCCTCTGCTGCCGCGAGTGATCTGGTCTTGTTTGGAGGGACTGAGGAGGAACTGCTAGATGACAGCATGTCTTTAGCTGCTTCATTTGCTGAGGAGCTGGTGGACTCACTTTATCTGAACTGGGCATGCTTATTCATCGGCAGGGCAAGCAACTGCGGCGCTCCACTCAATGGCAGTGCTACAAGTCTTCCAGGCCAAACTTCTCGCCGCCACTGATGAGTTTGGCCCGGATGTCGCCCTACTCAGGGAGCTGAGAAGTGCAACGGACTTGGCGCTGCGTGCTACCAAGAGCACTGCCCAGGCCATAGGGCACTCGATGGCTAACCTGGTCATCCTCGAGCGCCACTTGTGGCTTAACCTCACAGGGATCAGGGATGCTAACAGAGCCCAGAGCGCCTATCTCCCCCAGCCTCTTCAGTCCAGTGATTGAAGGGTTCGCTGAACGCTTCACCGAGGCACAGAAGTCATCCCAGGTGATGCGACAAGCAGGTGCCGACTCGTCAGCCTCCCAATCAAGCGCCTGCTGCTGCCGCCGCTGCCCAGTCTTTGATCTCCGAGCCTCGACACCGTTATTGCTCGGCCACCAGACGGTTTCCGTTCCCTAAACGTATGGGACCCCGGCCCAAGGTAGTGCTGGACCCCGCGCCGCTGCTGTCAACCTGATCCACAGGCAAGAAAGAGGAGGGTGCTAAGTCTCGCTGCGGCCGGACCACCCCCCAAACTGCCCCATGTGTTTTGCCGTTCATCTCCAGGTGTCAACGAAGCTGTTTTTGCTGCAAACGATGGGCCCTTTGTAGCGCCCAGACAGCAAAGCACTGTTATAGCGCACAAAATAAAAAACACACTCCTTCACAAAAAGAGCAGTTTTCCTCTCATACCACTCACAATGCTATGTCCCCCCACGGCGGACAAACACTCGAGTTAATCCAACCTCTGTCCATTCGGGCCTCACAATGGCAAGCCATTCCCGGGGTTTCAGATTTGGTCATGGAAATAATAAAACATGGCTATTCCCTTCAGTTCGCATGACGACCCCCACGCTTTCATGGGGTGGTCACCACTTTGGTACACAACGAGCAGTCTCATGTTCTTCATGCCGAAGTAGAAAATCTGCTGGTGAAGGGAGCTATGGAAGTCGTTCCCCAAGGGCACCTCCACTCAGGGTTTTACAGCAGTTACTTTCTAGTTCCCAAGAAGGATTGCGGGCTGTGCCCCAACCTCGATCAAAGACATCTGAACTGTGTCCTTATAACGAGTTATAGTGAATACAGTTTGAATGTAACATTTTTCTTTGAGCAGTATATGTCGATACTGTTTTTTATTGTTTAGAGACTTTTATTATGAAAGTTCCTGTTGGTGCTCTACTGACGCCATTTTCAAGCGAGTGCACGCTTCTCTTCAGTTCGCATTGTATTTGCTGATGAGAGGTAAGTGTTTGTCAGAGCTCTTTTATCGGTGAATTAAGTTTGCAAAGTATATAAACAGACTAAATATTTTATTATATGTGCTTCTGTGACTGTATGCAGTGCTGTTATACATTTTATGCGTGAGTGGATTAAGAATATGAAGTTATATCGTGTGGGCTGTATGATATGCTTTTGAGTCATTAATTAGCTAACAAATATTATATCATACAGGAATGTCTTTGGAATGCCCATGAGAGAGATTTGAGATTTGAACTTTATTCATATTAATCCGCAGGTATTTCACTCTATTGTTTATTTTCTTTTATATTCTTGTACTATGTTAATACTCTGATTCAGTGTTAATTGTGTCTTTCTCAATTGTTATATTCAATTGTTAAAGTGAGTTCGCATTGTATTTGCTGATGAGAGGAATGTCTTTGGAATGCCCATGAGAGAAATTTGAGATTTGAACTTTATTCATATTAATCCGCAGATGGAGTAAAGTTATTGCTGGGTGTGACTGTCAAAAAATCCCCTTTGGTGAGCAGAAGTGAAAGTGTCCTGAGCCTTATTACACACAACGCAGATGATAGTAGCAGCGGTCAGAAAAGGACCGGTTACATCCACATGAGACGGCACTTCAGAATGATCATACTGAAACAAATCCTCTCACAAATACGATCAGGGGATTGGTTCTTTTCGCTGGATCTGAAAGACTTTTACTTTCACATTCTCAATTACCTCGACGACTGGCTAGTTCTAGCTCAGTCAGAGGGGGGGGGCATCGATTACATAACCTTGCTCCTTAGCCATCTGGAATGCCTGGGGCTCAGGGTGAATTTTGCCAAGAGTTCGCTGTCTCCCAGCCAACCGATATGGTATCTGGGAACAGTGTTAGACTCAGTGACGATGAGGGCAAGGAGCGCACCGCAGCTCTACAGCGACTCATGGCCTCTTTCGAAATAGGTGCTTCTCGCCCCCTAAAAACATTCCAGAAGTTGCTGGTCCTTATGATGGCAGCAGCATCGGCAGTGTTGGAGCTTGGGCTGCTATGTATATGCCCCCTCCAATTAGGGATGCACGATCATGATTTTTCATGGCCGATTCCGATACCGATTTTTTTACAAGCAAACTGGCCGATCCCGATACTGATTTCCGATTTTTGTTTATCTTTAATCAACAAACAAGAAAGAAGGAAAGTATGCATAAACAAGATGTTTATTTGGTATTCAATAGGCCAAACTGGCTTTTGTTATTGAAAACAATAACCGTAACCATCTGAAATTAACGGCAGTATCTGCACAGTAAGTAGCCTAAATTCAATACAAACACAGATGGTACAGACATCAGCATTTAGCTTTTGTTTTTGAATTGGGTTGAAACTACATAGAACTGGCCTTAAATTAAAAGATGAACTGTAACCATGTGAAATTTAAGGAAACAACTGCATAGTTCTACAGTCCAAACACCACAATCAACCTACATTCAATAACATGTTTCTTAATCAGCATTCAGTATTTGTTTTAGTTTTTAAATTTGGTTTAAAAAAAAAAAAAGCTTTACCATTAAGAATAAAACAGTATGCTATATAAGTAAATTATTCAAAAATGTTGAAATCAAATAATGTTGGTCCGAATAAAACACAGATGCAAAGTGTTTCATTCGTCAAAAAAAAAAAAAGAAGAAGAAAATTAGGGTAATGATTCACATATATTTTTTTACTTGAGCCAATGAAAAATAAATAACTATTGTCTCCAGTTAGAAAATTATATAGATGTGAATCATTACCCATAAATGTTTTAATTGGATGAATGAAATACTTTTTTCACCGAGCTACAGCAGGTTATTTTTAAATCAAATTAAGTCAATGTATTTTTTAGGTAAAATAAAAATAATCCTATACAGAACTGACGTTTAGGCTACTTCTGTCTTTTCAAACGTGTATGCAGGTTCTACTTTAGAAAAAAAAGTTTCAGTTTTGTCAGTTTAGTCCGTTTCGTTTCTCATCCAACACGTGAGAAGTTGATCTGAACATCTCTTCACGGTCTACTCGTGTTCAGGGCGTGGACCGGTACAGATACGCTCACGCAGCTTCAGTGCGCGCAGGAAAGGCTCTTATTTTGTGCGCCAGTACACCAACGGCTGATCGCTTCCTGCTATCTGTGCCTCAGACATGAAACCAACTCTGCATTTCCAGTACTGATCGGCTGCCCGTGTCCTGTGCACAGATTTCGAAATACTTCCACACAAATGACATGATAGCGAATGATTTCAATATAGCACTTCCGGAAAAATCGGCCAGAAAAAGACCCAAAAACCGGCCGATTGCCGATCGCGTATTTTAAGCAAAAACCGGCGGGTTCCGATTTATGGCCGGTCAACCGGTGCATCCCTACCTCCAATATTGGCTGAAACCAAGTGTTCCATCTCATGTGTGGTGTCATGGATGCCTGAATATCAAGGTGAGTCAGGACTGCACTTATGCTAATGATGTCTCTATTTGTTTCTAAGTTTTGCCACAAGATAGGATTTACACAAGCTCCAGTCTGGATCCAGAACACCTGAGAAAAGATGATGCTGACCCTCAGAGGACCTCAGATGATGCTAACCTAGAATCAACAAACAGAACTAACAAATATTGCTACAAGTGTGACTGCATCATATAATAATTATTAATTATTAATAATGTTCATCGTCTGGCTGACTACGTTTTGTATAAATTTTTCTAAAAATCCTGTCATACGTGCACAAACTGACAGTCACCAGTTATAAGCTATTACTAAATATTGTAGATACATACTTTTCTGTAAAGTTGCTTTGTAACGATTTGTATTGTAAAAAGCGCTATACAAATAAACTTGAATTAAATTTCGGCCCTGACGCCTTGGAGGAACATGCAATGGATGGAACGGGGTTCCCCGCTTGGTATGGTTTGCAGAAGGAAAGTTAACTCCACAGACACGTCCAATAGAGGTTGGGGCGCGCTGTGCGAAGGGAAACCCGCTTTCGACCAATGGTCGAAAGAGGAGAGCAGGCTTCACATCAACTGCCTCGAGATGATTGTAGTTCAATGAGCCTGTCAGAACTTCCGGTCAGACCTAAAGAGCCACCACGTGCTGGTCAGATCAAACAGCATGACAGTGGTGTCTTACATAAATCACCAAGGAGGGCTGTCATCGAGCCGTCTCTTCAGACGAAAGTCGCAACTGCTGGAATGGACCCAGAGCAACTTGGGGTCCCCTGAGAGCAGTGCATCTTCCAGGCAAACTGAACAAGGGCGCGGATATGCTGTGAAGAAGCGGAGTCTCCTCAGAAGAGTGGAGGCTCCACCCACAGACAGTTTAGAAAATATGGGACGTCTTTGGAAAACCAGAAATAGACCTTTATGCTTCTCCTTCTTTATGCTTTTCCTCCGGTTCCACTGATTCCTCAAGTAATCAGGCGGGTCAGGGATCAGAGATGCAGGGTTCTTCTTGTAGCCCCACTCTGGAAAAATCACCACTGGGTAGCCGACCTGTCACAGATGCTGACTGCTGGCCTCTGTTGGAAGCTAACTGGTTTGATAGACAATTGGAAAAGATTTTGGAGCAGACCTGACCTATTGAAAAGAGATGGTCTTCATCCCTCCTGTAGTGGAGCCGCTCTTCTCTCTAGAAATATGGCAAATAGTCTTAAGAGTTTATACTTGACTAACTGGGGCCCAGGTCAGGAAGCAGACAGACTGGCTAAACCGACCGTCTGCTAGCTGCCTCACGTCACAGAGGTCAGTTAAATCTCAGCACATATCACACTATAGAGACTGTGTCTGTTCCCCAAACTAGAAAATACAAAAAACGTCCAAACCAAGTTAAGATTAACAATTTAATTGATTTTCAACAAAGAAAAAACAGATGCATTATAGATAAACAAATGATAAAGCTTGGCTTATTGAATATCAGATCCCTTTCTACGAAAACACTTTTTGTAAATAATATGATCACTGATCATAATCTAGATGTGCTCTATTTGACAGAAACCTGGCTAAAACCTGATGATTACATTATTTTAAATGAGACCACCCCCCAAGATTACTGTTATAAACACAAGCCACATCTAAAAGGCAAATGGGGAGGTGTTGCTTCAATTTATAACGTTTTCAGGATTTCTCAGAGGGCAGGCTTCAAGTATAACTCATCTGAAGTAACGCTGCTTCATATAAGATTATACAGAGAAACAAATGTTAATGATAAATTCCCTGTGATGTTTGTACTGGCTACTGTATACAGGCCACCAGGGCACCATACAGACTTTATTAAAGAGTTGGGTGATTTTAAATCCAAGTTAGTTCTGGCTCCAGATAAAGTTTTAATAGTTGGTGATTTTAATATCCAACACGTTTCAGGACCTACTCATTGTCGAAATCATACTCTAGTTTTAATACTGTCACATGGAATTGATGTTGATAGTGTTGAAATTAAGTAAAGTGATGATATCTCAGATCATTATTTAGTTTTGTGCAAACTTCATATAGCCAAAATGTTACATTTTACTTATTGTTACAAGTAGGGTAGAACCATCATTTCTACCACAAAAGACTGCTTTTTAAGCTATCTTCCTGATGTATCCGAATTCCTTAGCATATCCAAAACCTCAGGACAACTTGATGATGTAACAGAAACTATGGACTCTCTCTTTTCTAGCATTTTAAATCCAGTTGCTCCTTTATGCTTAAAGAAGGTTAAGGAAACCAGTATGACACCATGGTATAATGAGCATACTTGCATCCTAAATAGAGCAGCCTGAAAAATAGAGCGCAGCTTGAGGAAAACAAAACTAGAGGTATTTCGTATTGCTTGGCAGGGAAGTAACCTATCCTACAGAAAAGCATGAAAAACAGCTAGATCCGATTACTTTTCTTATCTTTTATAAAACAAACATAACCCCAGGTATTTATTCAATACAGTGGCTAAATTAATGAAAAATAAAGCCTCAACAAGTGTTGACATTTCCCAACATCACAGCAGTAATGACTTTATGAGAGTGTTGGGCGATATGGTTATTTTTCAAATCGTCAGCCCGTGAGATCGACGATATACAATATTATCGTGCCCGGGTGGAGCAAGAGAGAGACTCTTTGTTGCTATCATAGCATAACTATTTGGTGTTTTAAACCTCGCAGGAGCACGAGAGAGAGCCTATGGAATCATCAACAATCATCAATAATCTAAAAAATATACTTTCATACATACTGATAAACTAACATTAAATATAAAAATACTGTATTTAAAACAGCTAGTTCATATATAGTTGGACGCAAAATGAACACGTTAAATATAAAGTATTTAAAACAGGTAAGTTCATATGTTTGGAGTAAGTTTAATTGAACTGATGCATCAGTCATACAGCGCTCTGGACCGCGTGCTTTATGACGAGACCGACACACCGCCACAGAAACAAGAAAGAGATGCGTTCTAACATAACGGTGGCATTAAACTCCATTAGTGAGGGCTCGTTTAAAATACTGCACATATATAGGCCGTTCAGATTACTTGTTAAAGTGCAATGAAATACCTTATATCTGGAGACAATGTATGTCTGTTTGTGGATGGAGACTTTGTAACGGCCAAAACAATGCATCACATTATAGTTTGGAGTGCATGAAAATAACAACAAGGCGGCAGAGCGAACTTATGGATGATAAACTCGCTCTGCCGCCTTGTTAATATTTTGTCTTTACTTTATTTGTAACGCCAAGAAAGAGTTAATCTCTCATGTTTGAGAAGAGCGTGATGCCGTGTAGCAGCCATTAAATGTGTGGGACACCAACTCCTCCTTTTCTATCTCTATCATTTCATGGATTTAACGAGTTATCGGAGACAAAGCGGACAACTTCAGTGACTACAGGCTCTAATCCTCCTGCGCTTGCGGTGTGTGTGTGTGAAATGCGGGGATGAAGTGAAATAGCTGGGCAGTTTGATAGCTGAATTATAATAAGCAGCCTAATAAAAATAATAGTTATTATTATAATCTAATACATTAATAGGAGAATGAGCCTAATATCGTCTTGATTATCGACAGAGAAATCTGCTTCTGTCGATATCTCTGACTATCGTCGATACACGATGCAATCGTCTATCGGCACAACCCTACTTTATGAACTACTTTACTTCTAAAATCGAATTCATAGATCCTCTTCTGACTATTATAAATTCCTCATTGTCATTAGGATATGTCCCCAAAACCTTAAAAATGGCTGTTATTAAGCCTCTCATCAAAAAACCACAACTTGACCCCAAAGAACTAGCTAATAGACCAATCTCGAATCTCCCTTTTATGTCCAAGATACTAGAAAAAGTGGTATCCTCACAATTATATTCCTTCTTAGAGAAAAATGGTATATGTGAGGATTTCCAGTCAGGATTTAGACTAGGGCTGTGCGATATGGACAAAAAAAATTAAATAAACGATCACGATTTTTTGATCAATTTTGCGATTTTGACATGCTTTACAGTCATAAATGCATTCAGTATACATTTTAAACATATTTCCAAAAGAAAACCAATGAGAGCTTTATCAAAAAGTTGTAACATGTCTCTAGAACAGATTTAAGTCAAAATAATCACTACGTAAAGATGTAAAACAAAATCTAGACGTATGGCAAAAAATTATAAAAAATAAATAAATAAAACCTGTGTTCAGGGATGTTTTTATTTTTATTTTTAGCATGCATTGGTCATAAAGCTCACTGTAGCGGTGCTTCAGGTGTTATATGTTTTGCCCAATATATTTATTGCCCAAGGTTCACACGTACTCCATCTGCTGTGTGCATACAGTAAGTTACGTGTACGCGGGTTCAGAAGCAGCAACGAGAGCCCATTATTGTAACCCGAAAGCACATTAAAATAAAGCACGAGCCTGAATCCGCTTGCACGCTGATTTCCTTTGCTCTGTTAATAAAACCAGATGCGCATGCTCAGATCATAGACTGTATAAGGCTCAGATGCCTTACAACATGTCTCCTCTCGCTCAACCTGTGACCTGTGCACATACAACTCTCTCTGTGCTCATGCGCAAGATATTAAATCTTTTCGCAGCTTTCTATTTATAATCTTTTCCGTTCTCATTTTTTTACCGGGTGCACTGCGAACGTTCTGATCCGTTAACATGGGCTTGAAAAAAAAAGGCTACACATCACAGACAGAGAGTGTGTGAACCTGAAGTTAGGCATATGCCCAGTCTGCTCTGTTCTCGCGCTCCACTTAGGTGCACTGCATCCTGATTGGTTCAGATAACATACTGCGGGAGGTCGGGGCTGTGGAAAATCATGCTATAAAGCGAATTAGAAATCGCGCACATTTAAATCGCGATTTTATTTCGATTTCGATTAATCGCACAGCCCTAATTTAGACCGTATCATAGTACTGAGACTGCTCTCCTCAGAGTTACAAATGACCTGCTCTTATCATCTGATCATTGTTGTATCTCTTTATTAGTTCTATTGGATCTTAGTGCTGCGTTCGTCACTATTAACCACAACATTCTTTTGCATAGACTTGAACACTTTGTTGGCATTAATGGAAGTGCAATAGCATGGTTTAAATCGTACTTATATGACAGCCATCAGTTTGTAGCAGTATGGCGTACCTCAAGGCTCAGTATTAGGGCCGCTACTCTTTATATGTTACCCTTGGGAGATATCATCAGGAAACATGGTGTTAGCTTTCACTGTTATGCTGATGATACTCAGCTCTATATCTCTTCGTGGCCCGGTGAAACACACCAATTTGAAAAACTAACGAGTAACTTCTTATAACTAAATTCTGAAAAAACAGAGGTGTTTAATTATAGGACCTAAAAACTCTGCATGTAATAACCTAGAACACTGTCAAAGACTTGATGGCTGCTCTGTCAATTCTTCGTCATCAGTTAGGAACCTAGGTGTGCTATTTGATAATCTTTCCTTAGAAAGACACATTTCTAGCATTTGTAAAACTGCATTTTTCCATCTCAAAAAAATAGATCTATATTACGACCTATGCCCTCGATGTCAAAGGAAGAAATGTTAATCCATGCATTTATGACCTCAAGGTTAGATTATTGTAATGCTTTATTGGGTGGTTGTTCTGCATGCTTAGTAAATAAACTACAGCTAGTCCAAAATGCAGCAGCTACAGTTCTTACTAGAACCAGGAAGTATAACCATATTAGCCTGGTCCTGTCAACACTGCACTTGCTCCCTATCAAACATATAGCTATTAAAATATTATTACTTATTACTTATAAAGCCCTGAATGGTTTAGCACCTCAGTATTTGAATGAGTTCTTTTACATTTATAATCCTCTAAGTCCGCTAAGTTCTCAAAAAGGCAGATCCTTTTCCTATTTGGCGCCTAAACTCTGGAATAACCTACCTAACATTGTTCGGGACTCAGACACACTCTTGCAGTTTAAATCTAGATTAAAGACCCATCTCTTTAACCTGGCTTACACATAACATACTAATATGCTTTTAATATCCAAATCCGTTAAAGGATTTTTAGGCTGCATTACTTAGGTAAACCGGAACCGGGAACACTTCCCATAACACCAGATGTACTTGCTACATCATTAGAAGAATGGCATCTACGCTAATATTAGTCTGTTTCTCTCTTATTCCGAGGTCACCTTAGCCACCAGATCCAGTCTGTATCCAGATCAGAGGGTCGCTGCAGTCACCCAGATCCAGTACGTATCCAGACCAGATGGTGGATCAGCACCTAGAAAGGACCTCTACATCCCTGAAAGATAGCGGAGACCAGGACAACTAGGGCCCCAGATACAGATCCCCTGTAAAGACCTTGTCTCAGATGACCACCAGGACAAGACCACAAGAAACAGATGATTATTCTGCACAATCCAACTTTGCTGCAGTCTGGAATTGAACTGCTGATTTCGTCTGGTAAGAGGAGAACTGGCCCTGCAACTGAGCCTGGTTTCTCCCAAAGTTTTTTTTCTCCATTCTGTCACCGATGGAGTTTTGGTTCCTTGCCGCCGTCACCTATGGCTTGCTTAGTTGGGGTCACTTCATCTACACTGATATCATTGACTTGATTGCAAATAAATGCACAGACACTATTTAAAATGAACAGAGATGACATCACTGAACTCAATGATGAACTGCCTTTAACTGTCATTTTGCATTATTGACACACTGTTTTGACAAACATTATTGAATGTTGTTCAGTTGCTTTGACGCAATGTATTTTGTTTAAAGCGCTATATAAATAAAGGGGACTTGACTTGACTGTGGGCCGTTCCTCTGAGACGGGACCTCCTTCCTCAGGCGGACGGAAAGTTTTGGCATCCGCACCCAGAGATGTGGTCTCTGCACCTTTGGTCACTCAACGGGAACCCACTGGTCTCCCGGAGCGTGTGCAAAATACAATTTCACAGGCTAGAGCTCTTTCTATGCGACGCCTCTATGCCTCCAAATGGGCCGGGGTGGTGATGGCGCAGTGGATAAGACAAATGCACTTGGTGTGTGAGACCCGGGTTCGACTTGGGTTCGAATCCACTGTGAGACACCAATGTGTCCCTGAGCAAGACACTTAACCCCTAGTTGCTCCAGAGGCATGCGACCTCTGACATATATAGCAATTGTAAGTCGCTTTGGATAAAAGTGTCATTTAAATGAATAAATGTAAATGTACTTGGTTACTAACGTAACCTCGGTTTCCTGAAATACGGGAAGGAGTACTGCGTTCCTTGCCATGCTAAAAGGCTGCACGACTCAGTCGTCACTTCTGTTACGTCCCACGTGGACTTGTGTTTCTCTTTGTCTTTGTGTTTGTGTTCATTACTTTCAGGTGGTGCTCATTGGTTGGTCGGCAGGTGTGTCGTTACTATCACACACGTCATAGAAGCTGGTGGACCAATCCGATGGCGCGCTGCCGGGTTTAAAAGGCCCATTCACAAGAAGCATGGAAGATTGTTCTTTTGCCAGATTTCAGCCAGCTCATGTGAACTGATCTGTTCCTCTGCTCCAAAGTCATGAACTGTTGTTAATGTTTATGCCTAGTCTCTCTGATGTGAGTAATACTCCTTCGTGTTTGTTAACTCTGACGTTGTATTTGCTTGTGCGTGTAACATAATATGTTTAGCGCATTTAATGTGTTGCTACTGAGTTTATTCTGCCGATTGTGGAATGTACAGCGTGAACCAACGGTAGGCAGTTTGTTGGAATTGTTAGCTAGGCGGAGAGTGATCGCCACTGTTGTATTTATGTTTGTTAGTTAGAATAGTTTATCTAAGGCGGCGAATCCGCTGAAGATTTCGGGGTTTATTTCTACATTTTACTTTGCTAGTTAGTTTAGAGGTTGGGTAAACTAGCTATGGTATTTATGTTTTGATTGTTTAATTACTTTGGCGACACTCTTGTATTCTATTCTTTATTAATATTTTCACCTTTTATATTGTTTGTTTTTTGGTCCTGGTAACTGCATCCACTAAAGATTAAACGTCTTGTATTATTGAAGTCTGGTCTTTCTGGTTGTTTTTTTCTGCTTGCTTTCATAGCAACAGTAACTCAGGCAAGTGTTGCACAATCATCCCGTTTAACATCTTTGAACACGTAACACTTCACTAAAAGTAACCTGAATTCCTGTGGCGAAGCAGCCAATTCCCCGCCCATTTTAGCAGGTTTCACTGCCATAGGTTATTTTTATAATAATAAAAATTATCTCAATACAGCCAAAAGATCAGATAACTGGTCAGATGAATTGTGTAATATGACACATTTGCTTTAAACTAGTTTTATTGTAATATCGGTTTGATTATTTTTTCTGACAATAATTTCTCAAGCAGAGATTTTTCTGGTAATAGAGGGAAACTGGGGAAATTGGTTTTGGCAAAATTACGGAGTTGAAAATACCTGAACAAACCTGTAGAGTGTAAGTTACATTTGGAAATAAGATTGGTAAATGTAGCAAAAGAATTATCAATAAAAAGATCTGAAAAACAAACAATGCCCTTATCTCGCCATCTTTTAAAGGTGTGATCAATACCTGGTGGCAAAAACAAGTGATTATTGCAAATAGGACTTGAGACGGATAGTGACTCCAAACGAAAATGTTGTCGAAATTGTTTCCAAATTTTTAATGTCGATAACACAATGGGATTTTTAGTATAACTAGAGGGACGCAGAGACAAAGGAGCAAAGACTAGTGCTGGGAGGGAAGAAGAAAGGCAAGAAGTAGCTTCTAGAGTGCACCAGTTGACCTCCGGTGCATTACACCATAAGAAAATCTTCGAAATATTAGCGGACCAGTAATAAAAAATAAAATTTGGCAGGGCTAGACCTCCGTCACATTTGTTTCGTTGAAGGATAGATCTATTAACCTTAGGAATCTTACCTGCCCAAATGAATGAAGCAAGAATTTTATCTAAGCATTTGAAAAAAGATTTAGGTAGAAAAAGAGGGAGAGACTGAAAGAGAAATAAAAGTCGTGGCAAAACATTCATTTTAATGGTCTCCACTCTTCCTACAAGAGAAAGGGGCAGGCTGTCCCACCGTTTTAAATCAAGCTTAATTTGATCAACCAAATTTGTGAAGTTATTTTTAAACCGAGAACTGAAAGGGTATGAAATGTTTACGCCTAAATATCGAAACCCTGCAGGGGAGAAATGAAAGGGTAGGGCGCTTTTAGAAATTTTCTTAGCCATATCATTTATAGGGAAACATTCGCTTTTTGTAAAGTTTAATTTGTAACCTGAAAAAGAGCCGAAGGTGTCAAGCAAGTGCATAATCTCATTCACACAGCCAACTGGATTTTGAACATACAACAACAAGTCATCAGCATACAGAGAAACCCGATGTTCCGTGCCACCCTTATGAATCCCACATATAGACGGAGATGTTTTTAAAGCGATAGAAAGAGGCTCGATGGCTAAAGCAAAGAGCAGAGGAGACAAAGGGCAACCTTGCCGTGTCCCACGGAAGAGGGGAAAGAATGATGAACTATCAGCATTAGTTTTAACACTTGCAGAGGGAGCAGTGTATAAGAGACGAATCCATGAAATAATATTGTTCCCAAAGCCAAATTTTTTTAATGCAGTGAATAAATAATTCCATTCGACACGATCAAATGCTTTTTCAGCATCAAGGGAAATGATCATTTCAGACTTAGTAGAAAGAGATGGACTAAAAAGAATGTTTAGCAAACGCCGGATATTAGATGACATCTGACGTCCCCTAATAAACCCAGTCTGATCCTCAGATATAATATTAGGAAGACACACATCTATGCGCTTTGCCAGCACCTTTGCTAGAATTTTTACGTCAGCATTCAATAAACTGATAGGTCTATAGCTACCACATAAAGTTGGGTCTTTATTTTTTTTTAATAGAAGGGAGATAGATGCTTGATTCAATGAGGTTGGGAGAAAACCGTGCTCAAACGATTCCTTGTACATGTCAGA
Organism: Carassius auratus; assembly: GCF_003368295.1. Lineage (NCBI taxonomy): Eukaryota > Metazoa > Chordata > Actinopteri > Cypriniformes > Cyprinidae > Carassius > Carassius auratus. The sequence continues at coordinate 12,733,624 of NC_039268.1, forward strand.
CAATAAGGGGGCTAACTGCACTGAGAATTTCTTATAAAAATCTAAGGGGAAGCCATCAGGCCCTGGAGCCTTGTTACACTGCATGAGACCAATGCAAGTGGTGATTTCATCTAATCTAAGAGGTTCATCCAATGTCTCCTGTGTTGATGTATTAATAGTAGGTATATTTAAATTATGTAAGAAAGACTCCATTAAGGAAACATCAGAAGGAGGTTGAGAAGTATAGAGACTGGAATAAAAGGAGGAAAAGACAGAATTAATTTTTTGAGGATCAGTAACAAGCTTATTAGAATGGTTATCATAAATCTGTGTAATAACGCGGGATGCGGCCTGGTGTTTAAGCTGGGAGGCAAGAAGACGGCCTGCTCTGTCCCCATGTTCATAATAGGTGGCTTTAGTTCTTTTAAGTAAATATTCTGCTTTATTTGTTGAAAGCAAATCAAATTCAGTTTGCAACTTCAAACGTTTCACCTTAAGATCGGGTTTGGGATTGCGGGAATACTGGCTATCCACCTCTAAAATTGAATGGATAAGCTCTTGCTGACGAGATTTCCTGATCTTAGCTAAGTGAGCACTAAAAGAAATTATTCTGCCACGAATAAACGCTTTAAATGTCTCCCATAAAAGAGAAGCAGATACTAATTCAGTTTTGTTAGTCTCAATGAAAAAGTCAATATTTTTGGATAAAAATTCACAGAAATCAGTTCTGGCAAGAAGTCTTACATCGAATTTCCACTGAGGTCGGCTCCTAAAAGGAGGTAAAAAAGAAATATCTAACATATGTGGGGCATGATCGGAAATAACAATGGCTGAGTAATCTGAAGAAATAACTGAAGAAAGTAGGGCTTTGTCAAGAAAGAAGTAATCGATCCGTGAGTAAACATGGTGCACGCTAGAGAAAAATGAAAATACTTTATCAGAAGGATGGAAAAAGCGCCAGGGGTCTACACAGCCTATTTGGTTTGTCAGTGAAATTAAAGACCTGGACATAGTGGAAGATGATGTAGATTTAGTCACAGATTTATCCAGATTATTATCGATAACACAGTTGAGGTCCCCTCCAAAAATAAGGTGATGGGTATCAAGATTTGGGATTTTCGAGAAAAGCATGGACATAAAAGTAGGGTTGTCCCAATTAGGGGCATATACATTTACTAAAACTACAGGGGTATGAAAAAGAACACCACTGACAATTACAAAGCGTCCTTCAGGATCTGAGATTACTTGCTTTGCTAGGAACATGACTCTTTTATGTATCAAAATTGCAGTACCTCTGGATTTACTATTAAAACTAGAGTGATACACTTGACCAATCCATTGTTTACGCAACCTGATGTGATCACCCATCCGCAAATGCGTCTCCTGGAGAAACATAATATCAGAGGACAGTGTTTTTAGATGTGAAAAAACTCTGGAACGTTTAATTTGGCCACCTAACCCACGTACATTCCATGTAATGAGTCTAATATTGTGCCCAACCCCTCCCCCCTTTGAGTTAACAGGGGGCTTATTCATAAAACTGCAAAGGAGAACATAATGAACTAAATTGGCGGAAAAATAAAAACAACAATGTTATTTTAACATCAAGCCGGTTAACATGTGTGAAAAACAAAATTAAAAACCAAATAAGACACAAGAATCCTCCATCAAACACAACCCCAGAACATGCCCAGAACATAGAGAACAAAAACACAAATATTTTCAAAAACAACAAAAGAAAAACCCTTCTGATACTCGTCCACTTAGACATGGCGAGTCGCCAGAAAAAACTTTATCTCAACCGATTAAGTAGTGGAGTTGACTCCGACAAACTTAAAGAATTTAACACCAATAAGACAAGCTCTCCTGATAAGGAAAAGACAGGATGCAGTTCAGCAAATGTGCAAAACGAGTACACAAGTTGAAGCAAGTAACTATAAGTCTGGCAAGAAAGAGGTGAGTCGAGCAAAAACCTGAACACTAAATTAGTCTGAGTGAATATTGAAAGACTATATGACTTTCAAGCACACACACACACAAAAAAAAATAAATAAATAAATAAATAAAATATATTTTTTTAATTACACAAAAAAACAAACAAACAAAAAAAACATTGAAATTGAAATATATAAAAAAAATGAAATTAGATATATATTAATCAATAAATGGGAGAGAAAAAAAAATTATGTGTTATACATTATCGCAAATTAAATGATGTGTGTATATATTAATCAGTAGAACGAAAGAGGAAGAAAAAAAAATTTAATTTACATCTGTACATTAAGTGTTCAGAGCATTAAGCATTTACTCACGGGTATATATAAAAGAAAAGAAAAAAAAAAAAAAAAGAGGCAGGAGTCTCTCCTTATCTTCAACGCTGCCCATAAAGTTACTCAGTAAAGTTTTGATGGTAGAATTTTTCTGCAGCATCAGGAGAGTCGAAGTAGAACTCCGAGCCGTTGTATGACACACGAAGTCTAGCTGGGTAGAGCATGCCAAAACGAACACCGTGTTTGTACAACAGGCCCTTGACATTGTTGAACGAAGCTCTCCTATTAGCCACCGAAGCACAGAAGTCCTCGTAAAATTTGATCCTATGACCCTTGAATGTAATTTCTTTGGAGGATTTCGCCCATTTGAGCATGGCCTCCTTCTCAATGTAACGGTGAAATCTTACTATAATCGGACGGGAATTTTGACCTTGGCGGGGTTTGGGTCTCAGGCTCCGATGGGCTCTGTCAAGCTCCGGAGGTGCGGGAAGGCCATCGCCGACAACCTCGGTGAATAAATCTGTCATAAACTGCCTGACATCCTTTCCCTCGATATCCTCCGGAAGACCAACCACCCGAATATTTTGCCGTTTGGACCGCGAGACGAGATCTTCCACGTTAGCTCTTAAAGCGACGTTCTCCTCCGTTGCCAACACCAACTTCGACTGAAGTGTAGAGACCTCCTGCTCGAGATGAGTAATTCTGTCGCTGTGATCGGATAAACTAGTTTCCATATCAGTGATGGTAGTCGCCTGAGTCGCCAAGGTAGACCCAATAGAGGCAATGGACGAATGAATGGACTCAAGCGACAAATTCAGCAGCGCGGTAAGTTCGCCAGTCATGTTTCTCCTCAGTTTGTCAAGTTCGCTCACCAGCGTGTCAGTTGTTAGCGGGTTTGTAGCGTCGTCCGACATCTTGCCGCTTTCTTGCCGCTTTCTTGCCCAGGATGAGGGCCTTTGCTTTGAGGGTTGTTTTTACCGCCAGCTCGTGTACCTTTACTCATTAGGAACAAGTAACCAAGACCAAAAGTAACGCGAGGAAAACGAACCAGCCCCCAATATAGTGTTATGAAAAATAATTGTGAATTTTAAGTCGGAGCTCTTCCACTACGCGTCTCTCCACTACATGGCAAAACCGGAAGTCCGACAAAGACATTTATAACAAAATATTTCTATTACACACAATTATTGTTCTTCTGAACTTTCTATCAAAGAAACCTGAAAAAAAATCTACTCATCTGTTTTCAACAATAATAATAATAATAATAATAATAATAATGTTTTTTTTGAATGGCAAAACAGCATATTAGAATGATTTCTGAAGATCATGTGACACTGAAGACTGGAGTAATGATGCTGAAAATACAGCTGCACACCACAGAAATAAATTACATTTTAAAATACATTCAAGTGAAAGCAGTTATTTTAAATGGTAAAAATATTTCAAAACTTTACTGTTTTTGCTGTACTTTGGATCAGATAAATATAGTTTGGTGAGCAGAAGAGACTTAAAAAAAACATTACACATCTTATGGTTCAAAAACTTTTGACTGGTAGTGTATATATAATATATTTAAAACCCCAGTTTTTTTAATATTAGAATGATGAAAAAGTTGTTTAGATCACTGATTCAATGACTCACTCATAAACCTACTACACTTGTTTCATTTCTGGATGAATCAGCGTTTTTGAACGATTCTCTTGAATGAAAAATTAATTCATTGACAAATAAATTAAGACACTTGTCGCCACCTATTGGTGAAACAATGCAATCGACACAAACGTTATTTAAAGCGCAGTACTTTCAAAAGGGGATTTGTTATATTTTGATCGCTGCCATATAGACATCAATGTTTATATTTAAACTATAAACTTTATCCCATTATTTCTGTGATAATATAAATGACTGTAAGACAGATATAATACAGGGTCTCTGCACATTTTTTTACAGCAAATTTAATAACTTTTAAGACCTTTTTAAGTCCTCTAAAAGGAAAATTTAAGACTTTACCACGAAGCATTAGCGTGGCACAGCTCAACAGAGTCACACTCAAGAAAGGTCAAAGGGACGCGAAAACGTTTATACCAAGTGCTGATTGACCTTACAACCCTTACATTGTTGACTATGTATAAACTATCAGCCTTTACTTCAGGTAATTTCTTAATTCTGGCCCCTCATAGCAGTCTGAAAATGACATGGAAGACAGCCCCAGTACATTATAAAAGCCCACAAATACACAAAAGTTAAAGTATTCGTCATACTTGATCTAAATTATGGGTAAATGTGGCTGCCAAATAGCCTTGAGCTGGGTTTGGGGGTTCTCCCCCAAGAAAATGTTGTTCAGGGTCTGATTAGTGTTTTGTATCATTTCAGACACAGATAAATGCAAGCACATTCAATAATCTATGCATAGACCTAATGAATGAAGATCCAGTCAGAAAAATGTAGGAAAGATCAGGATCAGAAATTTATTTAAAAGTGCTTTGTTCAGCTACTTCTTTTAGCGCTGTGAAGACATCAAACTTGGTCAACAATGGGATTAATGCCAATCTGGCAATCCAAAGATATGCATGTATAACAGTATTCAAACAGAATAGCATGAAAACAGTCATGCTTACATGGGATGACAAATAATAGAGAAAAATCTTCGGACTTCCCTATAAAACCACAGTGCTGATCAAACAAAAACGGAACTGATTTTATAGGCCCAGACAGTAACATTCAGCAAATAATCCAAATAAATAACTAAAGGTACATGTAAACCTTCAACTTTTAAGTTCTCAAACTCAAAGCCCTCATGACAGTTTTGTCAATTCTACAATCTTGTTTTCAATTTCTGCATCCAACTCAATTAGTTCTTTATGTTTATCTTTAGCTCGTCTCCTCAAAGAATTGGATTCTGTGATCAATGTGGCCATTTTACTACCACCTGAACTTTCGGCTTGCTCTGCCATTCTATCTGCATCATTCTCCAAAGATATGCAAATTTCTCGAATTGATTTTTTCTTTTGCTTTAGCTCTTTCAGGTCCTCTTCGACATACTTTCTTTTCTTGGAGTTTTCTTCGGTCTCTCTCTTCTTTTTTTCCTCTTCCAAATGTGCCCGGTAACGGCTCCGTGCTGATGCACAGTAACTGATTAGCTCTTTTGTAAGAGGCACTTTTGTCACCCCCCCACAAACTTTCACTTGATCACAGATGAGCCTTTGAATAACAACTGTCTCCTCAGACATGTTGCACGTCTCCACTTCTTTGTTGATGGAGAAGCCCCGCTCCACTTCAGCTTGTCCATGTGAGAGGAGTAGTAACTTCTTGCAGAAGTTCCACAGATCAGTGTAGGAACTGAGATTCTGAGACAGGAATGTATCAACCCTGGACACTGAGGGCTGGAAGTTTGCAAATTCCAGCGATTTGGCTTCATTGGAAAGGGCCTTCTCAAACTGTTGAGAAATCACATCACCTGTAATAATGCACAAAGGAGAGCCAGTGTGAATAAAAAATTAGCATCGCAACATAAAAGGCAAAGCTGCGTTCTTTTAAAGAGACCAATCCACACTGATTCCATACATTTTCTGTTAATCCCTTTCATGAATAATATTTTTACAAAGAAAAATGCCTGGGTTCTGTACCTCATAGGTTTGCACTCAAGTCATGTCAACCTGCACTAAACTAAACTAAAAAAAAAAAAACACGCAAAAAAAAAAATCAAAAAAACAATTTTAGTGTTTTTTTTGTATGGAATGGCCTGTTTAAATAGTATACTATGTAACTTTACCTTTACCTGATCATTTGAAGTCAGTGAATAGTATCAAATATGTACACAGAAATGGGAATACATGTTGAATTTTATGTTACAGGTAATGTTATAGGTGTTGGTCTTGACTGATATAAATGGGAGGAAGTGTGTAAACAGTGAGTGCCATTCTATTCTTATTCCTATAATTTACCAGAAGATATCCCGCCTGTCAACTGTTTGTCCAACACAAACTTCTCAATGAGACGTTTCAGTTTCTGTAGGCATTCGTCAGGGCTGGAATACATTTTTCTTGGGTCCAGGCACATCATGTTATGGACAGTGGCATATTTTAGAGGGCACTTATCCAGTGCCTTCTTGCATATTTTTGAAAGTGCATTCTGGCATTCTTTTTTAAACTGCAGCACACCAAGCTCGCTTACTCTGCCCTTGGCCCCTGACAGTCCCTGACAGAAAAAAAAACATTGGTTTGTCAAATCTACAACATTTCTGTCCCTCTACATAGTCTGATCTGCAATAATTAAGCATAATACACTGAGCTTAATGGCGCCCCTTTTCAGAACATGCCTCTCTCCACACACACAAACAAGTCAATGTTAATATCTACATGTAATTATGAACTACTTTGATGAAACGGAATACACCCACCTTGATAACAGCTGCTGCACCCATGCCAATGTCAACATCTTTTGTGCCAAGCCAAAGCTTCTGGTCTGTGACATCGAGCCTCACCAGCTTATATGGACTCGAGGGCAAAGCATCACGCTTGATGAATCGTTTGAGAAGGCTCTAGTAAAATAAAATATATATATGTTTGAGTTAGATCAGTGAATTTCTGTGTACTTAAGGTGTTATGCATTATGACAAATAATTACCCTTATCAAATCCTCCAAGTCATTCCACAGGAAGGGCATCATGGGAGCATCTTTTTGATATTTTTCCAGAAATGGTTGAAAGACTCTTGCTATGAACACAAAGAAGTGGAGTTTGGCACAGATAAGAGGATCCTTTCTTGCCTCAGAGAGGGTGTCGAATGATGCATTTCCTGGGTTCTTCACCTTCTTTGTTGACACTTGGTCAACAAACTTCTCAATAGAGGGCCAAATTTCAATGGCCCTCTCTGCAGCAGGCACATTTTCGAGCCAGCGATGGCCACAGAAGGATAAGGGGAATGTGGACGACAGTGTTGCAGATGTGAAATCCTCTCTTCTTGCTGGGGCATTATTGAAGAGACAGTGGAGAGATCTCAGCACCTTTTCTACATGCCACACCTCAAATCCACCTTTAAATGAATTGTGTAGGGTGTGGATACCACAGCTTCCTACCACTTGGAGTTGAATCCCCCCAAACTGTTCTCCATGTTCCAATTGTAGGAGATCCATGAATTTCCAATTGACTGCAGGTCCATCCATTGATACAGAAAGCAAGTTCCGTAAATTAAGTTCCTTGGTGCCCTCCTGAAATTATAAAACAAGAGTAATAACATTTTAATTCATGTTCACTCAGATTTTATGGTTTGTCTAAAGTAATGATTCTCAAACTGTGGTCAAGGGACCACTGGTGGTATGCCCGATTACCAAAGAGGTCTGTGAACAAAAGTCATCAACAAAAATGACTGACATGGACTGTGACACTGTTGAACATTTCCAATTCACTTCTCATGACTTGTATTCTAATCATGCACATTATTTCCAGGTGAAGTTAGCCATGGTTTCAGAAGACTAAAATGGCCTGCATTTTTACATGCATAGGGATAAACATTAAGCCAAATATGTCAAGATTTGTTTTTTTTTGTTTGTTTTTTTATTGGCTAAGTGGTCCTTGATTTTACTTTTTTTTGAGAAATTGGGTCTATGTAGTATGGTTCAGTGTCAAAATGGTTAACCTAAAATTGAGAAGCACAAAACAGATATTTGGAGTCTTATTATGAACTGGCTCAATTTTACTTTTCACATAAAAAATATGCAAGAAGCATAATGCATACTGAATGCTTTATACAAAAGTTATTTACATCATTGCCTTCCAGAATGCCTAGACTAGATGTCACCCACCCACAACTGATTGGGTGGGACAATATATCGATGCATTGTGCATCGATAAATTTTTCTGGATCGTTTCTAATTTTTCTGAATGCATCGCGATTCTCTCTCGAACCGATTCTTAGTTTAGTTTTTAACAGCAGATGGCACTGCGTGCTTTAGATGCCTTACACACACCACTTGAACCTACTATAAAATAATAAGTTATAAAGTTCGAAAAGGTTGAAGCAAAGTACAAGGGTGTTTGCAGTGGGCTGTTAACATAAATCTCGCGTCATAAAAGCATTATACCAAGTACATTCTCAGACTCTGCCGAAAGCACGAGCGCTCTTCTTCGTGAGCATTTGAGTGTGCGACTAAAAACTAGCCTAGAGCGCCATCTGCAAAAACTAAGCTCAGAATAAATTTGCAACGCATTCGGAAAAAATTAAAATCAATCCAAGAATCGCGATTCATCGATATATTGTCCCAAATATTCATTAGGAAATAACATAAAAACACGCAAAGCATTTTAAATTTTACTTTGAGAGTCTTACCTTAAAATGTTCCAGCAAGTCTTCTGCCGTTGAGTGGCCCAAAAACTGAGAACCCAGATAGCGAGACCTGACAATCGGGGTCCCGGTCTCGTCAGTTGACCAACATCTGACGTGCAAGTCCAACTGTTTAGTTTTCGTTGTTGTGTTCATGGACTCATCGAACATTATGGTGAAAGCATCCTTGTTTGCCCGTGAAATGAGTTCCTTCTTTATGTATGGGGCAACACCAAATCGTGCTAAATATGCGGTTTTATCCCTTCCACATGTGAACGTACTCGCACACTCTGAGTCAGGGAACATTGCTTGAAAAACTAGGTGGATGTCCTCATTTGAGGTGTACGAGTTGTGGCGGCTTACGGTTTGAAATACCCACAGTATTTCGGCCTTAAGTGTAGCTACATTCGCAAAGCTGCCGAAGGCATTGCTTGAAGTGGAAGGCTGAGAGGTCGAAGTGCTCGATGAGAACATACTTATGGGCAAACTACTTGCCTGCGACGACACACACTTCTTGTGCTTCTCTGCTTTCATGTGTGAATCGAGCGCTATGTGGCCCATTGTCCCCAGCTTTATCGTCTTTTTACATAAAGCACACCTCGCTTCATGATTACTGGCTGTTTTCTTCAGCCACCCCCGATACTTTTCGTCCTCCAACCACTTGTCATTAAACAAACATTTGCCCATGCTTGCGATTTCGCAAAATGCCGTGGTGGCGAACCATCAACGCAGGGCATTCATCAATCACTTACTCGTATGTCACCTATGGAATGAAACAGGTTGCACGCACGAAGTGCTGCCCCCAAATGTTGCGCTGGTCAAATTGCGGTTGAAAAAATAAATAAAAATGACGAGTCGGACATGAAATTTAAGATCCCACATGAAATTTAAGACTTCCTTGTGGAAAATCCCAGAAATCAAGACATTTTCAGACCTTAAAAATCGAAAATTTGATTTAAGACATTTTAAGACTTTTTAAGGACCCGCGGGGACCCTGTAATACTGTGTAGTTGAAAAGACTGTTTGTGAAGATGTTTCTTAACCAAACATGGTAAGAGCTCTCTCTGTGTCAGCGGCAGTGCGCGCACGGATTTGAATGAGCCGGTAAGACTTTGTCAAAGGTTTAACAGACTCGGGGAATCGTCGTCTTTTAGAAATGAGATCGAGAGGGTGTCTGAATTGAGATCGCGATCTTTTAACGATTAATCTTGCAGCTCTAATGTCTGCTACTGTAAATATATGCTAACACTTTATTTTGATGGTCAAATCAACAGATAAACTGACATACTGTAAGTGGCTTTGCAAGTACGTAAGCTTATTCTCCCACACTAGATTCAGACATTCTTGAGCATACTAATACTCTAATGAGAGTAAACTGGCATGTAGTGGCAAAGCCGCTTATAATCGACTGCATAAAGGGACCATCAAAATAAAATGTAACCACATAAAACATAGCTTTTTTTCAGTTGGAGTATTAAAGCTGCAGTAGGTAACTTTTGTAAAAATATATTTTTTACATATTTGTTAAAACCTGTCATTATGTCCTGACAGTAGAATATGAGACAAATAATCTGTGAAAAAAAATCAAGCTCCTCTGGCTCCTCCCAGTGGTCCTATTGCCATTTGCAGTTACAGACCGCTCCCGGTAAGAAAACAACCAATCAGAGCTGCGGTCCGTAACTTTGTTTGTGTTCAAAATGTAGAAAAATGTATATAATAAGCGAATACACCATGAATCCATTTTCCAAACCGTGTTTTTAGCTTGCCCTGAATCACTAGGGTGCACCTATAATAAGTGTTTATATTCTGACTGTTTTAGATTGCTTCGGGGGTACCGCGGCGGAGTAACCCAGTACCTTTGTGATTCTTCATAGACATAAACAGAGTAGTAGTTCCGGCTACGATGTTCTTCAGCAAGATGCAAGCAGTTCTTAATTAATGTTAATGTTAACATTAATTTTGTTTCATAAAACCATTTTGAGACACAAGTGCATTAAACCACTTATACAGAGTTGTGCACAGCCGCATGTGCAAGCAGTCTTCACAAATCACGTGTCAGCATTTTAAATTTAAAGCAGCCTTCTGTTAGTGAGGTTCATATTTTAAATATACCACTGCATTCCAAATTGCATAAATTATTCGTAGAGTATTTGTAAGGAAAATACTGATAGACGCAATGAAGTCCGCAAATGTCCGTGTCATTTGCTTCAACCTTTCGGAACTTTATATATATAAAAAAAAAAAAAAAAAAATTCAGGGAGGGTCGAGTGGTGTGTGAGGAATTGGAAGCAAGCAGTCTACGGGTGTTTCTAAAGCAAACTTCGCAACATTGTGTATCTGGTTAAAAACTAAGCTTTGAATCAATTCTGAAATTCTCAGAATTTATCCAGAATCAATGAAGAATATAGTTTTACATATTACATAATGTAAAAAGGGGTATAAAGTCACCTTTAAAAATTCACTTTCACTCAACATTAAACATTTCAGAGTAATAAGGTTTTGAATGTATAGCAGAGGTGGGTAAAGTACCCAAAAACTTTACTCAAGTAAAAGTACTAGTCTTGAATAGTTACTTGAGTAAGAGTTAAAGAGTTTCGGATAAAAAATCTACTCAAGTAGTTAGTTACTAGTTACTTTGGGTCATTTATACTGAGCCTATTTTTATTTAGATATATAGATAAAATCTATGTAATGTATGTGTGTGTATAAATGTATATATTTCATCAGCCTTTACTCCAATTTATGTAATTTATCATAAAACCCTGTCTGTTTACTTACAAATATAGGTGTTATGCCATAACTTATTTTTAATACGACTAACTTTATATTAAATGTGAATTTAACATTGAAAGTTAATGTGATATAAATATCGCTACTAATCTTTCATTGTTCAGAAAGAGAGCAAATAACATTTACATTATTAAAGATCATTTTCACTGACAGTCTAGATTTTAATCACTCTCAGAAACTCCCATTAAAATCACTGAAACTGTTAACACTGGAATCAATATCTTAATCATAGATTCGTACACACATCTGCACTTTGTTGTTTCTGACGAGAGAATTCGCCAGAAAGAGGTATTCAGTCAGTGAGCGAATGAAGGAAGCACCGGCATTTTAGCGATGACTCATCGGAACACCTCTGATTGGCCATTGCATTCAAAAGATCAACAGAGTCTTGTGTGATTGGTTATAATGCGCAGCACTGTAAAAACGCGTCTGTCTCTGGCTCAGCGCCAGCAAGCAATCACAGATCTGAATTTAGCAGCTGATGATATGACTTGCTGAACGTAATCGCACCGGTGTGATTGTATTAAAATTAATAAAATCTTAAAGGGGGGGTGAAATGCTCGTTTTCACTCAATATCCTGTTAATCTTGAGTACCTATAGAGTAGTACTGCATCCTTCATAACTCCAAAAAGTGTTTAGTTTTATTATATTCATAAGAGAAAGATAGTCTGTACCGATTTTTCCCGAAAAAACACGAGCGTCTGGAGGCGTGACGTGTGGGCGGAGCTAAAGAATCACGAGCGTGAGTAGGCTTTTGCATTGAGAGCATGTGGAAACTGTGACATTGCCGTGAGGGAAAAACCATCATCCAAAACAAACCATGGCTTACAGTCAGATTCAGCCGTTTATTTATGATCCAGAATCAGATCCCGAGGCTGAAACTGAACGAGAGCAGCAGCAGCAACGACTCGCTCCGAGCAGTGCTCGAACCCGAGTCTCCGGCATGGGAGGGGACGCACTAACAAGGAGGCAGAGATATTTTAAGCAGTTTTACTCACCGCCTGCGGTTCCAACACACGATCGTGACCCTTTTTCGTTGGGATTGCATAATCCTTAAGAAATAAACGATACGCAAATCCGTCATCAAACTGGGCCTTGTTTGTAAAACAAGCATCTTCGAAATGCAGGGAACAAACAAAAACACTTGCACAACTCCGTTGATGCTCTGTGAAAATAAACTCCATCCACTGGTCCCTTAATGCTGTTTTTTTTTTTTGGTAATCTGTGCAGGGTTGTCTTGCCCTGGCAACCAAAAACACACTTCTTTTGTGACTTTTCGCGACGCTCTCACTCTGATCAGTGAATCGCTCTGATCAGTGAAATGTCTGTGCTCGGCCTGGCTATACGGGAGCGCGCGCTCTTCCGGCAGAAGTGCCCTAGGACCCATATAAGGAAATTCCGCTCCATCTAACGTCACACATAGCCATACTCGAAAAAAACTTTCCGAAACTTGTGACAAACCGGAAGGAGTATTTTGGGAACAAAAATACTCCTTCAAACTTAATTTTTGAAACTTTGTCCATGTTTAGCATGGGAATCCAACTCTTTAACAGTGTAAAAAACTCAGTATGCATGAAATAGCATTTCACCCCCCCTTTAATCGGCTATTTTTTGTCTCTTGGAAGCTGCATTCAACTTGACTCCCCTCTGTTATAAGCCACACACGTACAACAAACTAATGTCACAGTGGTATCGTGTACTGTAATCGAATGTAGCCCAAGTTATTACCTGTTAAACAGTAGACAGCACACGTGTTCATCTAATAAGGATCTCCATCGCAAGCAAATAATAGCCTTTGCAGATTTGCTTTCAATTCAGTGCAGTTCCATAGCCCCGTTTTCAACGCTGCTGATATTCTTAAACGTTACAACTCTGAGTGAACCGCTTCAGACGCTCCGCGCGTGCGGCAGGGAACTGAACGACTCATTCAAACTGATTCATGAACCAATTCCCTCATTTGCCAATTGGTTTGATCAAGCCTTTGAACAGAACTGACTCAAAAGAATGAATCATTCGCGAATGGGCATCGCTCATTGTCCAGAGAAAAGTAGAAGGCGCGTTTGGAATAAACTGAAGCATTTATAACATTTATTGCATCAAGATAAAGTAACGAGAGGAGCGTCGCCCACAGTAACGAAGTAAAAGTACAGATTTTTCCCAAAATAATTACTCAAGTAAGAGTATAAAGTACCCATCTTTAAATATACTCCGAAAAGTATTAGTTACCCCAAAAAATTACTCAAGTAAATGTAACGAAGTAAATGTAACTCGTTACTACCCACCTCTGATGTGTAGGTTTCATAAATTTATACCATTTTGAGCAGTCCTGTTCAAAGAAATTTCGAATTTGTCAAATATTGATAAAAATATATATTTTTGCATCAAACTGTTTTTTGCTATAATTTTTGTAAAAGGTTTTAATTTGAAATTTCTAAATTTTTAAATGAATAAAAGAATGGTTAAACAGGGCTCTACGCTTACTTTTCTTTTAAGGATCACCTGATCAAAGGAAGAGTCAAGTACAGAAAAGTACGAAAGACATCATCAGAATAGTCCATCTCCCAAACATAACATTATGAAGCGACGAGAATACTTTTTGTACGCAAAGAAAGCTAGCATATGCTCTTTTGTGTCAGTCGCACTTTCATTCAAATCAAACACACATAGAAATAATTTCTATTTTATTCACATATTTCATATTTACTTTAATATTTCAGTTTAATTTATAGTTTACCGTCTTTGTTTAACAGTTATGTCTAATGGCGAGGGAGAATGTGAGCGTGTGTGCATTTGTGCTGAAGCACGATTTATTTTTTATTATTTTTTACTGATGTCGATATATGCCAGTTTTTTTAAAACAAGTTATCCACTTAAGTAAAATTGCACATTTTAATTTCGATCCTTATATTTAATCATTTTGTTAAATTCCTATAATTTTCCTGTAATTACCCATTTAGGTTGCCCCTTTTTTTTTTTTGCATCTGTAGTATACAGTTAGGGCATTAATTCAGGTTACTTTTCATTTACAGTTATGGAGGAAAGCAGCAGTAGCAGACAGTGGGAAAGACACATTCACAACAGTGTAAACAGGTGCATACATCTACACAGAGACCACACTAAAAGAGTATGTGGGTTTATCCTCTTTCTAAAATGCTCCATCTTAATTGAATGTGCAGCTGTTGGACAGTAAGCCGATTATAGGGGCTTTGCTGAAGGAAGCTTCAACTGGCAACATACTCCCTCCCCTCCCCTTTTCTGAACTCCAAATCCCCCCTGCTGCACCTGAAGGCAACAATAGCCACATTTCCACTGTCACGCCAGTGCGAGCCATGGTTTAAAATGGGCCGGGCGGGGCTAATAGCCTCGCACCAGTAGCACCAAGGCCAGAGTAGCGCATCATTTCCACTGTCGATCCCACTGTCGATCGATTCCACTGTATGCTTGCGCATACAAGGACTTTGTTTTAGGTGACTTAAGCTTCCAGTACAAAGAGACAACACCACACCAAAAATAAAAAATAAATAAATAAATAAGTGTATAAACAATTGTGCTATAAATGATAATGGATTGAATCTGATTTTGTAGCTGAACCAAACCAGACAGTTATTGAAGTACACAGGACAGGCTCAATGACGGCTGAGTAGAATGGTTTCAGCAGCTCCTGTGGCAGGTTAAACTTCCTCAGTTGGCAAAGCAAGTACAACCTTTGTTTGGCCTTTTTCACGGTTTGGAGTCAATGTGATTGTCCCACTTCAGGTCCTGAGAGATGGTGGTTCCCAGGAATCTGAATGACTCCACTGCAGCCACAGTGCTGTTCATGATGGTGAGTGGAGGAGTGCAGGGGTGTTTCTCCTAAAGTCCACTATCATCTCCATTTTTTTGAGTGTGTTCAGCTCCAGGTTGTTAAGACTGCACCAGACAGCCAGCTTCTCAACCTCTTGTCTGTAAGCAGACTCGTCACCTTCCTGGATGAGGCCGATGACTTTAGTGTCATCTGCAAACTTCAGGAGCTTGACAGAAGGGTCCAGTGATGTCCTTCAGATAAGCCAGAACCAGTTTTTTTAAAACGACATCATGATGACAGACGTTAGAGCCACAGGTCTGTAGTCGTTAAGTCCTGTTATCTTGGGTTTCTTTGGAATGGGGATTATGGTGGAGTGTTAGAAGCAGAAAGGCACTTCACACAACTCCAGAGATCTGTTGAAGATCTGTGAAAGAGTTCTTACTAAAACCAGGAAGTATGACCATATTAGCCCGGTCCTGTCATCGCTGCACTGGCTCCCTATCAAACATCATATAGATTTTAAAATATTGCTTATTACCTATAAAGCCCTGAATGGTTTAGCACCTCAGTATTTGAATGAGCTCCTTTTACATTATACTCCTCTACGTCCACTACGTTCTCAAAACTCAGGCAATTTGATAATACCTAGAATATCAAAATCAACTGCGGGCGGCAGATCCTTTTCCTATGTGGCACCTAAACTCTGGAATAACCTACCTAACATTGTTCGGGAGGCAGACACACTCTTGCAGTTTAAATCTAGATTAAAGACCCATCTCTTTAACCTGGCAAACACATAACATACTAATATGCTTTTAATATCCAAATCCGTTAAAGGATTTTTAGGCTGCATTAATTAGGTAAACCGGAACCGGAAACACTTGACATAACACCCTATGTATTTGCTATATCATTAGAAGAATGTCATCTACGCTAATATTTGTCTGTTTCTCTCTTGTTCCGAGGTCACCAGATCCAGTCTGTGTCCACATCAGAGGGTCACTGCAGTCGCCCAGATCCGGTACGTATCCAGACCAGATGGTGGATCAGCACCTAGAAAGGACCTCTATTGCCTTGAAAGACAGCGGAGACCAGGACAACTAGAGCACCAGATACAGATCCCCTGTAAAGACCTTGTCTCAGAGGACCACCAGGACAAGACCACAGGAAACAGATGATTCTTGTAAAAACTAGACCTGCCCCCCCCCCCCCAAAAAAAAATCACTGTTTGTATCTTTACTCTATTGTATTTATTTGTGTTGTTGCTTGTAGTAGAATATTTTTTTTTTATTATTAGAAAGTATAGTTTTTCCATAAACATAGCATATACCGAACTGTACCAAAAACCGTGACTCTAAAACCGTGAAACAAACCGAACGAACCGTGAAAAAGTTGAACCATGCCACCCCTAGTTTCTTTGTATTTATTTTAAATTTAACATTTATTGTCAATATTGGGCTTGCGGATCATGTGGGTACTAGGGTACTCCTTGCTGTGTGTGGATGACCATGTCGGTCAGCCACCACCGAAGACCAATTCTGACCCAGGAAAAACCCTGTAATATAGGATGTTACAGTCTCTGTGAGTTTGTCCAGATCGATGGTAGCAGCTTCAAAAACACTCCAATCAGTGGGTTCAAAACAAGATTGTAAATCCTGCTCCTGTTTCGCTGGTCCATCTCTTCACAGTCTTTACTACAGGTTTAGCAGATTTAAGTTTCTGCTTGATCGGTATAAAATGAACCAGACAGTAGGGCTGGGCGAGACAGTGATAAAAAAATATATCGATATATTTTAGACGCGATATGGAATTAGACCATATCGCATATATCGATATAGTTCAAATTTGCGCTGCTCCCCGCGCCACCGCCCCTCCTCTTCGAGGGGGGGGGGGGGTGTGGCACAGAGCCACTCTTCAACAAACATGGGGGAAGCAACTATGTCTGCGGAGCGCGCAGAGTAATTGGTTAGTAAAAGAAAAGGCAGTGGCTTAGTAATTTGGAGATGGTTCGGATTCAAAGTATCAGATGAGCAACAACATCACGTTATTTGTAGGGAGTGCACCAAACAAGTTACAGCCAGGGGTGGAAGCACTACAAATCTTTTTCTCCACCTAAAACAGTGGCACAAACTGCAGTACGAAGAGTCTTTGAAACTGCGTGCAGCAGAAGCTATAGCCGCAAGCCATCGACAACCCGAAAAAGCTCCAGCCCCGAAACAAAGCTCACTGCAAACTTCATTTTTCCGCAATGTGCCTTATGAAAAGAAAAGTGTCAAGTGGTGTACTATAACTAAAGCGGTGTCGTATCACATTGCTAAAGATATGGTCCCCGTTGCAACTGTGGAACAAGTCGGATTCCAAAAGCTACTGAAAACTATGGACCCGAGATATGAGCTTCCCAGTCGCAATTACTTTGCACGAGAAGCACTGCCACAAATGTACACTGAAATCAGACAGAGCCTTGCTGACCGGCTTGCTAATGTGACCCATTTTGCGTTGACCACTTATGTGTTCGAGCAGGACGTGTGAGCCTTACATGAGGGTGACAGTTCACTTCATTAAAGACTGGGAGATGAAAACAGAGTGTCTGCAAACAAGTTATTTCCCCCAGGATCACACCGGTGAGCACATAGCTGAGGCCCTGCAGGACGCAATTGCAAGCTGGAAACTCCAAGAAAAGTATCTGGTTGCTATAACAACCGACAACGGGAGCAACATCGTCAAAGCAGTTGAGCTGAACGAGTGGATGAGGATGCAGTGCTTCGGTCACAGACTGCACTTGGCTATTGGTGAGTGCAGTGTTGTAAGGAGTATTCATATATTTTTCTATATTC
This sequence comes from Carassius auratus, assembly GCF_003368295.1. Classification (NCBI taxonomy): domain Eukaryota; kingdom Metazoa; phylum Chordata; class Actinopteri; order Cypriniformes; family Cyprinidae; genus Carassius; species Carassius auratus. The sequence goes on from NC_039268.1 coordinate 12,751,602, forward strand.
TAATCAAAAACATATTAAAATGTTAGTTTTTCCTTATTTTCCTTTGTGTGTCTGTCTGCAACTTTGTGTTTTATGCTGCCGTCTTGGCCAGGTGTCCGTTGAAATGCAGTATGTATTGTTAAATATAGGTTAAATAGATTAATAAACAAAACTTAAAGTGCTAAATGTAAAATCATTTACAATACGGAATGGATTTCAGAACCATCTTTATTAGGTTTTCGTTATTGGATAAGAATTAGTGATGCATTGATGTATTTACCACTTTAATGTTACAGCTGGTAAAGGTGAGGTAATTATGACTTTAAAATCCTGGTTAGCCTGTTGTCATCATCAAGGTAACATATATTTAGCTATTATGATAGACTATAGTTTTTTCTCTGGATTGAAAATAGCAAACTGCAAAGTAACTAGAAACTAATGTTGACACATGCCTAAACATTGTGGAGTTTTTAGTGGAGTAGAAATATGAAGTAGCATTAAAAAATAGCATAAATATTAAATTCTAAGAACAACAACAAGAACGGAACACGAGTAAATGTACATATAGTATAGTCATCATTTATAAATTATACAAAAATAATAATACATAAAAATCACTTACATGATTAAAATTCAGAAAAACAATTAATATTTGATATTTATGATTAGTACTGGTGTTGATTAAAAAAATAAACTATGAAACGAGAAAATAATATTAATGTAGAATATTTCTAAAGCTTGATTTTGGATTAGTTGTATGAATGTGTTAAAGTGAAACCAGAGTAAAATTTCTCGCATAAGCACATTTGTTGACCAATTGACCAATAGTTTTTTATGATTCTGAAAGGACATGGCATGAATGACAAGCGTGTCACCCGGGCCATTTCTTTGTGCAAAAGAATTGTAAGCTGTTTTTCGTACAGAAGAAAAGGAGACATCTTGCTGAAGTCCAGATTCAGCTGGGTCTGCCTAGTCACCAACTCATAACCGAGTCTGCCACACAACCGAGTCTCCTTACTTTACAGCATATTTACACAACCTAAAACTTCTCACATTACTGTTGCTTTGGAGGCAGGTTTCTTAAAATGTCTTGAAGATGCTGCTACAGTTCTTCTGGATTTAGTTTGTCTCAGTTTCATCTGTTTCTTCATGTAATCACACACAGATTCGATGATGGTGAGATCAGATCTCCATGTGGAGCACCGGCTGTTGTCAGACTGCTTGTGCATTCAAAAGTCTCACTAGATTATTATTAAAATTAATGGCAAAATGAATGTTTGGAAATGTAATCGGATATTTCCTACTGACATACTACAGCAAAAGATATAAATAACTGTCTTAAAACCCTTTTTGGGGTGAAAATACTAATGTACTTAAGACTTTTGCAAAGTACTGTACTTTACAAATGACATTGTTGCTATTTTAAAAAGAATGACCCAACAGTCATTCACATAAACTTTAATCAACTGATTAACTGACAAACTAAATATTACAGTGATTGACAGAGATACAGTAGAAACATTATGTGTGGTTTTCTATTAAACAATGACCCAGATCATGAAATACATTTATTAGCCTTAGAGTAAGGGAAGCTTGGGAAATGAGAGCATCCAAGGAGCATGTGAAAGCTATGAATTTATTTTAAATATTTGTAATGTTCTTTAATGTTATCCATAGTTTTTTTGTGGCTCTTTTTTTTTATTTATTTTTTTAAGTATCGGTTCAGGCACCGGTACCATTTTAAAAGTATCGGAATGGCACACCTGTATCATAAAAAACCCAATCGACACCAAACCCTAGTGGGCATCCACAAGCAGAAAAAAAATCAGCACCTATTAAAAGTAAGCTAACAGACTCTTAAGTGTTAAAATAAAAATAAAAAAAGTATATACACTTACTGGTTTCGGCATCTTGTCTCCTCTCCTCCCTTCCCACGTAATCAAGAAAATAAGAAACTCTTTTCCTCTATCACAGGATTGTAGGCCCCTAAAAAAAAAGCAAAAATCAAATAAGAACACTCCTACATTCTTCTCTATTTCCATAAGACAAAAGGTGACATCTTGATTAAGCTTCATTCACAACAGTTCTCCATGAGAACAAGTATAACAAAATTTGGACAGATATTTGTCTCTGCAGAGAGCAGCAGTATTCATATAAAAATATAGTACCATGTTAATGAAACTTTAGACTGATAAAGAAACATGCATGAATGAGAAAATAAAGAGTAGGACATGACGTGTGATGAGTTAAGCACAATATGGATTCAAAAAATGACTCAGTGTTGTGCTTGTGCTGACTAACAAACATAATCCGCTTGCAGTGTGTATGCAGTTTGTGAGTGCCATGTATGTAGTGCAGCAGAACAAGCTCATTGTGCATTCATGTTTGCAGCTATGTACAACAAACACAACATTTATTATTTTGATGTACCGTATTTTCCGGACTATAAGTTGCACTTTTTTTCATAGTTTGGCTGGTCCTGTGATTTATAGCCAGGTGCGACTTATTTATCAAAATGTATTTGACATGAACCAAGAGAAATTAACTAACAGAAAACATTACCGTTTACAGCCGCGAAAGGGCGCTCTATACTGCCAGAGATGCTGCTCAGTGCTCCTGTAGTCTACACTGAGCAGCATAGAGCGCCCTCTCGTGGCTGTAGACGGTAATGTTTTCTCTTGGTTCTTGGGTCTAAATAAATCCGACTTATAGTCCGGTGCGACTTATGTTTTTTTTCCTCATCATGACGTATTTTTGGACTGATGCGACTTATACTCATGTGCGACTTATAGTCCGAAAAATACAGTATTTAACTTTTTTTCTACCTCCATTATGTAGTCTTGTTTAAAATTTGTCAAAACGTACTTTTCATTGCTTTATCCATAGCCAAGAAGTCATGTATTGACTTTGAATCACAGTAGACTTTAATTGTATGAATTTAATGTGAAATTACCACATTTTCCTGTGAATCCAAGTAAATTTTTACTAGGCATTCATTGATCCGATATTCAGGATCGGTATTAGCTCTGATCCTGGCATTTTCTGCATATCAGGTATCATGATACAAATCCAATATTGTGCTTATACAGGTGCATCTCAATAAATTAGAATGTTGTGGAAAAGTTTATTTATTTCAGTAATTCAACTCAAATTGTGAAATTTGTGTATTAAATAAATTCAATGCACACAGACTGAAGTAGTTTAAGTCTTTGGTTATTTTAATTGTGATGATTTTGGCTCACATTCAACAAAAACCCACCAATTCACTATCTCAATAAATTAGAATATGGTGACATGCCAATCAGCTAATCAACTCAAAACACCTGCAAAGGTTTCCTGAGCCTTTAAAATGGTCTCTCAGTTCGGTTCACTAGGCTACACAATCATGGGGAAGACTGCTGATCTGACAGTTGTCCAGAAGACTATCATTGACATCCTTCACAAGGAGGGTAAGGCACAAACATTCATTGCCAAAGAAACTGGCTGTTGACAGAGTGCTGTATCCAAGCATGTTAACAGAAAGTTGAGTAGAAGGACACACTGCCAAAACCACCAAAAGTAGGTTAAATGACCATGGTGTGGGTGTGCTTGGCTGGCCAGCCATCTTACCAGACCTAAACCCCATGGAGAATCTATGCGGTATTATCAAGAGGAAAATGAGAAACAAGAGACCAAAAAATGCAGATGAGCTGAAGGCCACAGTCAAAGAAACCTGGGTCTCCATACCACCTCAGCAGCGCCACAAACTGATCACCTCCATGCCACGCCAAATTGAGGAAGTAATTTAAGCAAAAGGAGACCCTGAACATACTTTCCAGAAGGCCAACAATTAACTAAAAAAATGTTTTATTGGTCTTAAGTTTTCTAATTTGCTGAGATAGTGACTTAAACTACTTCAGTATGTGTGCACTGAATTTAATACACAAGTTTCTCAATTTGAGTTGAATTACTGAAATAAGTGAACTTTTCCACAACATTCTAATTTATTGAGATGCACCTGTACTATTCTGTGTTATTTTTGAGGCCAACAAAAGGCACAAAAACAAAATTGTGCACTATATTTCAAGTGTTTTAAAGCTGTTCCATAGTTCAATTTCATGTACAGATTAATATTTAAATCATTAAATTCAAGTTCACAAACTCTTATTTCTGCTGCAGATGTCTGTTGTCCTCCATTTGGCAATCAAACTGTGTGTTGCGTTTGGTTACTACAGTCAAAACGATGAAACTCTCTTCAAAAGCGCAGAGTAACTGAGGTTTAAAACTGTTAAAAGAAAAGTCTATAAACTAACAAATATATTTAATACACTACTAAATATCTCGTCCCTTTGATGTCTGGTTTGCAAATGAATAATTTGATTTTAACTGGTTCTTCTTTGTGAACCGGTTGAACCAGTTCACTAAATGGAACTGAATCGTTTGAAACAGTTAATGTCTTCAGTAAGCATTAATCCACAAATTACTTAGTTATTCACTTTTTTAAAGTGGCTGACATTCCCTCGGAGTCTAAATAAACCAATATCCCAGAGTAATACATTTACTCAAACAGTAGACTGACTGAACTGCTGTGCAGAGAGAACTGAAGATGAACATGAGCCGAGCAGCATGTGTGTTGTACTAACTTTTCTATGCTGACTTTGGATGGCAGTGCAGCCTGCACAATGTGACTCACTGTTGTTTCAAGTACATCATTCTGCACACGTGATGCAAATACGAGCTCTGTGCTGCTCTGTATTGGCGCCTTATGTATTATAATACTTTCCTGATTATTAATAGTATAGATAATAGATATATAATAAATATTTTCATGTTCCGTCATATGTATGATAATGTTGCTGCCTTTATCACTGTGCTATTCCTTTTAAAAGAAATGTATTTTATGTTTCTATATAAATGTATTTACTTGTTTTTTCATGAATGCATTTTACAACAGTGCAAAGAGTAATGCGTAATATTTTACCAGATTATAGACTTAAAGGTTTAGTTAATCGCAAAATGAAAATTATGTAATTAATAACTCACCCTTCATGTCATTCCAACCTTGCCTCCGTTCATCTTCGGGACACAGTTTAAGAAATTTTTGATTTAGTCCGAGAGTTTTCTGTCCCTCCATTGAAAACGTATGTATGGTATACTGTCCATGTCCAGAAAGGAAATAAAAACATCTTCATAGTAGTCCATGTGACATCAAATGGTGAGATAGAATTTTGTGAAAGCATCGAAAATACATTTTGGTCCAAAAATAGCAAAAACTATGACTTTATTCAGAATTGTCTACTCTTCCGTATTTGTTGTGAGCGATTTCAAAACACAGCAGTTTAGTGATATCCGGTTCGCGAACGAATCACTCGATGTAACCGGATCTTCTTGAACCAGCTCACCAAATCGAACTGAATCGTTTGAAACCGTTCTCGTTTCCAATAAGCACTAATCCACAAATTACTTAAGCTGTTAACTTTTTTTAATGTGGCTGACACTCCCTCTGAGTTAAAACAAACCAATATCCTGAAGTAATTCATGTACTCAAACAGTAAACTGACTGAACTGCTGAGAAGAAAGAACTGAAGATGAACACCGAGCCGAGCCAGATAAACAAAAGACTGACTCGTTCACGAGTCAAGAACCGGCTGCATCAGTTTTCGGATCACCAGTAGTGATGGGAAGTTCGGTTCTTTTCTATGAACCGATTCTTCCGGACATTTTGATTCAATAATCCATTTGAATAAAACGGTTCACCGGTTCTTTTGCGCTCAACGCAATGGTGTCATTGGCGATGATTGCCCTTGATTCAAGCGTTCGGTTTACCTGCGCTCATAACATTAGCACAGAATCAGTTCAGAATCAATCATCAAAAGAATCAGTTCGGTTCAGACGCGCTGTGTGTTAGTCTGCGTCACACTGAATCACACATGTGCAGTATCATCAGCTGCTCGGTTCTCGAATCAGACGTGTCCGACAGAAACAGTTCTTGACTCGAGAATGAGTCAATCATTCGTTCGTTATCTGGCTCGGCTCTGTGTTCATCTTCAGTTCTCTCTTCACAGCAGTTCAGTCAGTGTACTGTTTGAGTAAATGAATTACTCCGGGATATTGGTTTGTTTTAACTCCGAGGGAGTGTCAGCCACATTAAAAAAGTTAACAGCTTAAGTCATTTGTGGATTCGTGCTTATTGGAAACGAGAACCGTTTCAAACGATTCAGTTCGATTTGGTGAACTGGTTCAAGAAGATCCAGTTACATCGAATGATTCGTTCGCAAACCGGATATCACTACACTTCAGTGTTTTGAAATCACTCACAAAAGACCCGGAAGAGAAGACAATGCTGAATAAAGTCGTAGTTTTTGCTATTTTTGGACCAAAATTATTTTTCGATGCTTCAAAAAATTCTAACTGGCCCTCTGATGTCACATGGACTACTTTGAAGATGTTTTTATTACCTTACTGGACATGGACAGTATACCATACATATATTTTCAATGGAGGGACAGAAAGCTCTCGGGACTAAATCTAAAATATCTTAAACTGTGTTCCGAAGATGAACGGAGGTCTTACAGGTTTGGAAGGACACAAGCGGGAGTTATTAATGACATAATTAAAATTTTTCTGTGAACTTACCCTTAAACCCTATTCACACGGGATTAGTATTACCTGGTGACCTCCAGTCATTTGTAATAATTATGGAGGTAGTCTGTGATCTTAATCCCGTGCGAATAGGCCATGTCTGTAATTTGTAAAGTAAAAATTATCCCGCAAAAGACCTACCATATTTCACAGAACACCGAAGTCCTGTGATAATATTAGTCCCATGTGAATCGACATTTCTGTGATTTGGCGGGTTGTTTATAATTCTTACAGTTTTTGTTTCCTGTGCACCTTTTAATCCATCTTTCATGAAGAATGGAGCTGTGTTGGGGTGTTTGATAGTATTTTGGATGCTGTCATCATATCACATAATACAATTTGCAGAAAGAGAAAGCTAAAAAGTTTTAAGGTTAATGTGTTACAAATAAATCAATATGAAGCTTGAAATATTATTTTAACCTGGTGAAATGTAAATGACACAGTGCAAGAAACTATATTATAATTTTTTTTTTTATCCATCTGGACCAAAGAACGGGACTCTCAAAGCCATGACATCTGAGTATCCAGGAAATAAGTCAGTAAATTCTAGTAAAATCAAAGGCTTCGCTTATCCCTTGCGAATGCACCATACGAAATTCAGATGTGGGGGGGGTAATTTAAAAATCACAGTCCCTAAATAATACTAATCCTGTGCGATTAGGGCTTTATTCACTTTTGTTTGTAAATAAAATATTTCACTAGATTTTATAAAATCATTGTGCACCCATGAATTTTTTAGAGTATGTTTTTATTTATTTATTTGGTGTTTATTTGAATAGGGACAGATAGAAAATTAAACAAATTATTACATAAAGAACAATCTGATGCATGTATCACAGTGTTTATAGCCATGGCTAATTCACAACACCTGTCCCTAGAAGAGGTTTTAACAGCCAAGATAATGAGGAAAGAAAAAAATAATTAATAATAATAATAATAATAAATTACAGTGAATACAATGAAATGTCCAGAAACCAGTTAGCACCAATAAGGATAAGTATAACTAGAAAAAAAAGTTTGTTGAGACAAACTTTAAGTTGGCTTGAGAAAGCCTGACCAGAAAGTTTGAAGAAGTTTAAAGAAGTTAGAAGTTTATAGTTTAAAGTTAGATTGATAGATTAGTTGAAAGAAAGATATATTAGTTAGAAAGAATGACAGATAGATTAGCTCAAATGAAAGAATGATAGATAGATTAGTTTGACAGAAAGAATGAATGCGACTAACATGTTTCTAGCATGATTAGCAAGTTACTAGCATGTTGTTAGCATGACTAGCATGTCGCTACCATGTTTGTAGTATGACTAGCATGTTGTTAGCATGATAAGCATGCACATAGCATGTTTTTAGCATGACTAGCATGTCGCTACCATGTTTCTAACATGTTTATAGCATGATTAACATGCTGCTAGCATGTTGCTAGCATGACTAGCATGCAACTAGCATGTTGCTAGCATGTTTTTACCATGATTTACCATAGTTTACCATTATTTACCATGATTTACCATAGCTTACCATGATTTACTATAGTATACCACGATTTACCATGTTCAAGTATGATTTACTGATTCTAGCATGATTTACCAGTTTACCATTATTTACCATAGTTTACCATGATTTACCACAATTTACTATAGTTTACCATTATTTACTATAGTATACCACGATTTGCCATGTTCAAGTATAATTTACTGATTCTAGCATGATTTACCATAGTTTACCATGATTTACCATAGTTTACCATTATTTACCACGATTTACCATAGTTTACCATGATTTACTGATTCTAGCATGATTTACCATGATTTACCATAGTTTACCATGATTTACCATAGTTTACCATTATTTACCACAATTTACCATGTTCAAGTATGATTTACTGATTCTAGCATGATTTATCATAGTTTACCATGGTTTACCATAGTTTACCACGATTTACCATAGTTTACCATGATTTACTATAGTATACCATGATTTACCATGTTCAAGGATGATTTACTGATTCTAACATGATTTAGCATTGTTTACCATGATTAACCAAAGTTTACCATCATTTACCACGATTTACCATAGTTTACCATGATTTACCATAGTTTACCATTATTTACTATAGTATACCATGATTTACCATGTTAAAGTATGATTTACTATGATTCTAGCATGATTTACCATAGTTTACCACAATTTACCATAGTTTACCATGATTTACCATAGTTTACCATTATTTACCACGATTTACCATAGTTTACCATGATTTACCATAGTTTACCATTATTTACTATAGTATACCAGGATTTACCATGTTCAAGTATGATTTACTGATTCTAGCATACCATGATTTATGATCTATGATGGATACATAGATAGATAGATAGATAGATAGAAATAGTCAGATAAATAGATAGATAGATAGATAGATAGATAGATAGATAGATAGATAGATAGATAGATAGATAGATAGATAGGTAGATAGGTAGATAGGTAGATAGATTTTTAATATTATTTTTTAAGAAAACCGTAACTCAAACCAGTCTGAAAAGATATAGCACACCGAGTCAGAACAGTATGAAGGTCTGACCCGAGTTTGCAGTATGTAGCTTGAACGGTCTAGGAGGAGTAGGTGTCCAAAAATTTTCCGGCCAGAAAAATAAGAAGAAGTTTAAATAGGATTTCAGTAAGTTGGTTTTCTCAAGCCAACTTAATAAATAAATACATTCACTCGAACTCACACAGATGCACACCTCACATACACCCAGCTACACATCTCATATGGCATGATCACACTGCTGCTGCTCTATGAGCCAGGCTTTTGTTAGTTTTTTAAAGGTGGACAGTTTAGTTAAAGTCTTTATATTTGTAGGAAGGCAGTTCCACAAATTGGCTCCTTTCACAGAAAAAACATTTTGGGCAAAAGATGTTTCACAAAACGGGACTAGGAAGGTTTTTGCTTCATTTTTCTTGAGATATTTTTAATATGACTTTTAAAATTTAACTGAGAATCTAAAATCACTCCTAAATATTTTTCTTGTTCTACCTGATCGATGAGTTCACCATTCATTTTAACATTAAGGTCATTTATTATCCTCGTTCTTTTTATAGAGAAACACATTGATTTAGTTTTCCTCAGATTAAGTGTTAAACATGATTTATTTAGCCAATTAGACACTTTCTCAAGACTTTTGGTCAGTGTATTGCCGATAACACCAGGGCTTTTGCCAGACACATAAACCACAGTGTCATCGGCATACATCTGAAGGCCAACGTTAGGACACACTTCAGGCAGATCGTTCACATACAGGCTGAAGAGAACAGGCCCCAATATGGTTCCCTGAGGGATTCCGGTCTTAATTTTACATGGAGCAGATTTTACATGATCGATGACTACACATTGTTCTCTGCCCTGCAAGTATGACTCAAACCATGATAATGCTTGGGGTGACATATTATAAGATGACAGTTTTGAAATAAGACGGCCGTGGTTTACTGTATCGAATTCCCTCTTTAAGTCTAGGAATACCGCACCCACGATGTTTCCTCTATCAAGCGGCTGCACAATATTTTCCAATAATGCGCAGATGGCTGATTCAGTGGAATGGTTCTGTCTAAAACCATACTGTTGAGCGTGTATATACTGATGTATTTCTAAATATTGTGTTAGCTGTTCTGAAACAATTTTTTGTTGTTGAATGATCCACTAATCTAGTTTATAATAGTATTTTAGTCATAGATTATGATTATATATTTTTTCATTTGTTATTTTTCATTAAAATTAAGTTGTGTATATTTAGTACATTGTGATTAAGACACAAAAGAATGGCAATCAGCTCAACACAGAGAAGTATAGAAATTCTAAATTGATTAAAAAAAAAACGGTTTGATATGCATCGCAGATACTCAGACCTTTTGGGATTGGATTGATCCTGAAAAAATGGTATTGTTGCATCCCTAATTTTTACTGTGATGTGCTGTCACTTTAATTAAAAGCATACAGCACAGAAAAATAGATGGGGCAAAGCGAAACGTAGCCCTGCCCTTACTCTGATTGGCTCGTACTAGGCCTGTCGCGATAGTCGATAAATAAATCAATTGTACGATTAAAAATATTGAGCTCGATAATTTTTTTGGCTGCGACAATCTATTTTTTTCTATTTTTATTAGTTGTTCCGATTCAGATACTAGAAATATCGGAAATATCACCAACAAATTCTGGCATCGGCATCGTTGCGTACATGAACCCATATACCGATCCGATTCCATTTTCTTAAACAAGACCTAGTTATGACTGCTAGCTTTGCCTAACTGCTGCACGGTTCTTCTTCGCTGCTCAGAATGCACTGCAAACACAGGAAGTCGTGCTGTGTTGCCACAAGCAACCCCTGTTTAGAGCAGCGAAGAAGAAATGAAAACGCGTCAGCAGAACTGATATATGTATGACTGGATCGCTCATTGCGTTCTAAACTGCCAACAGACAGTCAAGTCTCTTCTATATTATAGATCAGTGGTTAGCAGTATTTCCCCTGTTTAAGCAGTATTTCAGACTGGACCAAAAAGACAGTAAAACGGCGACTAGGGATGCCACAAGTACAGGCACTTCACTACCAAGTCGGTGCTGAAAATGTAAAAATGTGACCAGCGTCTCTATAGTACCGGTAGTAAGCTTCCGACTCCCAAGTATATTCGGTACCCGCAGCAGCGTTCAGCCGCTTCCGTGTTAGTCTAAGCACAGGGCTCCAGACTGTAGCCGAATATATAGTAGTGTCTGTAAATATTAAACTGCAAAATACTATTTAAATATTACTCCTGCAAATTCTACATCTCTGTGGGTGAGGGGCGCAGATGCGTGGGAGCTTGCTGTTTTGTAGTCTCTGACTTGTGTCACTATATGAGGACAAGAACACATAAACCGTCACTTCATGAGAATTTACCATTTCATTTGAGAAAACTTTCATATCATAAACACACTCAAACACTCAAAGATTTTCATGGCAACCCATAAAAATAAATGATCGGTTTAACGTTAGTAAATTGACAATATATTAAGCTTGTAGCCTACAGTAGATTTAGCTATGTCTCTATGTAGTAATAATAATACGTCTCTATTAAAGTTGCAGTTTTGTAAAAATATATTTTTTACATATTTGTTAAACCTGTCATTATGTCCTGACAGTAGAATATGAGACAGATAATCTGTGAAAAAAAAAATCAAGCTCCTCTGGCTCCTCCCAGTTGTCCTATTGCCATTTGCAGAAATACGTCGCTCCCGTTAAGAAACAACCAATCAGAGCTGCGGTCCTAACTTTGTTTGTGTTCAAAATGTAGAAAAATGTATATAATAAGCGAGTACACCATGAATCCATTTTCCAAACCGTGTTTTTATCTTGTCCTGAATCACTAGGGTGCACCTATCATAAGTTGTTATATTCAGACTATTTTATATTGCTACCGCGGTGGAGTAACCCAGTACCTTTGTGATTCTTCATAGACATAAACAGATAGAAGTAGTTCCAGCTACGATGTTCTTCCGCAAGATGCAAGCAGTTCTGTTTATTAACCACTAGAGCGTCAAAAGTTACCGACTGCAGCTTTAATAATAATAACTATGCCTAGATGGTTGCTTGTTTATATTATTGTCTTGTTGTAAAGAAATTATCTGATTAATATAAAAAAAATGTATATTCCTTGACTTATTTGTTGCAGTTTTTTTATACATTTATATTGTAAAACTGTTTAGAGTGTTAGATTTTGGCTGCATTTGAAGTTATTTTTTGCTTAAGAAAATAAATAATATTACTGCCATGTCAGATAATAAAAATACTGTAATAAATACAGTAGTTCACCATGTATTTGTACATGTTTTATCAAGGGATATGTCTGAAACACATTATAAAATAATTCTAGCAATTTACACAGGGCTAGTACTAGTATATACAGCTGTATATACAGATACACACCCAGGTATCGGATCAGTACTCTGTATCGGCCAATACCCTGAGCCCATGTATCGGAATTGGTATCAGGAAGAGAAAAAGGTTATCGGAACATCTCTAATTTTTATTTAAATAATGTAACATGTTATGATGTGGGGTTAGTCTGGAGCGCAGCCTGTGGACAGTTCGCGGTAGAAAACACCCTCTCCTATGGCACAGATGTCCCGGGAATAAAGAGAGAACGTCTCACTAGAGTGAAGAAAGCTGATTGAGTTGGTTCTTTTCACATGACCTGGTGCGCTTGCATCATTCTGAAAATCAGTTTTTACCTCATTGAAGTGTGGACGCGCCTAGAAAAATGAGCGCGTTGCGAGCGCGTCTCTTCCATTAGGCCATCCTTAAAAATATTTTTGTTTGCCGTAACCCGACCGACCCTGTCAATTTAGGACCGACTCAAATTTGTATTTTTTTTTTTGCTTTTAGTCCGACCGACTTGCCGATTGCGTTAAGACCGACCAAATTTTTTTAACTCTTCAAACAACTAATACAAAAGTAATAAAATACTATTAATTATATTTAAGTATTGTAAATATATAAATTGCCTAGGCCTACATACAAACGAAGGATATCTTTATTTAATTAAAAAAAAAAAACCTGTGACGTCATCTGTTTACACGGATGTCACACTGTGGCCTGTGCGTTCGCTTCGTCTCATTCTCTGTCAGAGTCAACAGTTCGCGCTTGGTAATGATGGCTGCGGCTGCAGTAAACAAAATGTTCGCGGTCACTGTTCAAAGTCATACGGGTTCGGGCACCATAATACATCTAAAAAATGCATTAAAACAGCTCGACACCGCTTTAACTTGGCACGAAGTTCTGGAAAAACTGTGCCCAGATCTTTTCCCATCCCTTCTCCCGTCTAGTCTTAAACCGTGGCCATGTCGACTGTCACTTTATGTTCAAAAATCTTTTGCACGAATCAAGCACAAATCAATCAACACAAATTTCAAAAACGAAAATAGGAAATCAATTTTAACAACCATATCTTGGAGCGCGTCCAGTTGTTTTTTTTTTTTTTTTTTTTTTTTTTTTTTACAGGCGTCACACAGCAACTGTAGCTTCGGACAAACACGCATAACAGCAAATAATACTTCTGCACAATGTTTCTCTTTTTACAACAGAAATGTGAATTCAGCCGGTATTCAGTCTCATACAGTTTCGGGCTTGAATCGCCTAGGGCTGTCAAAAGCTGAAAAACTAAATTCGAATTTTTTACTGAAATATGATCAAAATTCGAATTGTATTAGAATTTAAAATGCATAATTTTTGTTAGGGTGTAGAAAAGCTTTTTGCTTCTTTTCTGAGGCCTCAAAACAGGGCATTGAGCAAAATATAAATGTTTATTCAAAGCATTAGAATACGTGACTGTGAAAAAAACATAATATTTAAAATAATGTTTATGAAACAATTATTTGCTTAAAGAACTATAAACAAAACAGCATCATGTATGCATGCATTGTTTAATAAATAAAAATGGTGGAAAACCAGTCGCACAGAATATTTTTTTTTTTTTTCATTTAAAAACATGAGATGCAGTGGGATGGGGAACAAAAAAACTCAAGATAAAGTCTCGAGATATTTTTAGAAAATTAAATTAATACATAAATTTTACATGTCTTTTAAAACATACGGCTCTCTTGTGCGAGACGCGAGTCCAACGGTGTCTCTCTAGAAAATGCGCGAAATATGCGTTCTGTGTGAACGGCTTGGCTTTCGTTTTGATGTAAACAAGATCTTCTCCACATTGATGTTCTCTCTCTTTTTTTTTTTTTTTTTTTTTTTTTTTTAAATGGCTTCAACTGGATAGGCTAAGATAACCTTATAATGCAATGCCACATCATCGTCATCGCATCGTACGCCACTGAAATACCTCGGACGGTGCGCGTACAAGAGGTGACAGATGAGACAGCAGATTGCACGCCTTTGAAAGTTGTGTAGACACAGCTGTGCGCGTGGCGAAATGGAATGGAACACGTACCGGGGCTCGTAAGGCAGCTTCCTTAATGCACACCTAAAATTCGAATGCACATTCGAATGTGGATTTTTATTTTAAATTTGACGAATATTCGAAAAAAGATTTTTGTGACGTGACATTCAGCCAAGTATGAACCATACTCAGAATTCGTGTTCTGCATTTAACCCATCCAAAGTGCACACACAGCAGTGAATGCACACAAACACACACACACACTGTGAACACACACCCGGAGCAGTGGGCAGCCATTTATGCTGCAGCGCCCAGGGAGCAGTTGGGGGTTCGGTGCCTTGCTCAAGGGAAACTAAGTCGCTTAGGGCACCTAAGCTTTCTATATTCCAACAGAAAGCAAAGCAGTTTTTTTTTTTTTTTTGTAAAAATGTATCACAACATTACTACTTTTGCTGTAATTTGGATAAATATTATATATATATATTTATTATTTTTTTTATTATTTTTATTTATTTTTTTTAAAATCGCACCGTTCGAAGACTTTAGGACTGGTAGTGTATATTAAAATGTTTAATAATTCATTCAGATTAATTAGACACTGTTAATTAGACTGCAGCAATAACATTGTCCCACATTATTCTATTTAGTTCAGAATCGTAGGACAATCGTGATCTTCATATGAGACCAAAAAAATTGTGATTCTCATTTTATCCAGAATCGTGCAGCCCTAGCATACATGATAAGAAATGTGTTTGGAGCTTTCTTCAAATAATTAACAGCAAATGCAACATTAGCCTACATCCTGCAACAGTAAGAGAAATTATGAAATGTTTATTTGTGGTGGTAAAGAAACGAGAATAAACATTACTCTAGAGCTGAAACAACTAATCGATTTAATCGATTAAAATCGATTATTAAAATAGCTGTCAACTAATTTAGTCATCGATTAGTTGCTAAGCAACTTTTTTTGTGCATATTTTAAATCCGCGATTACCAAAGTGTGGCAGTACCGCAGGTTTTACTCAGCCAGTACAGCAGGAGAAATCGCGAATAGCCAATAGCTGGCCTCATTTTATGTCACGTGCTTCCCGAACTGCATCTGCAGCATTCAGCTAGATGGTGGAGACGGACTGCAGTGGAGTAAGCTTGAGAAAGAAAAAGACAGAAAAAGAAAAAAGCGGAAGATAAAACTAATCGAACAAAGTCATCCAAAGTGTGGGAGAACTTTACTTTGAGCCTTCAAAAAAGAAGAGTAACCTGTAAACTAGGGCTGGGATAAACGATTATTTTTTAAACGATTAATCTAGCGATTATTTTTTCAATGCATCGATTAATCTAACAATTCATTTTTTCAGACCGATTCGATTTCGATTATCTCCCCATTAATTGACTACTAACAATTTATACATGTTGATTTACATATCTGAATGAAAAAAACATGAATTCCTTAACATTTCAATATATGTTTATTGCTCTTAAAATTACAAAATAAAAGACTGACTAAGAATGCATTACGTTGCACTTGTATAGAGATAGCATTCAATAAAACCTTGAAGCCTTGAAAACACATAGCTTACTGAAACAAGCTTACTGAACACATAGGGCCTAGCTTACTGAAAAAAAGTTCATCTTTCAGATGAAAATAACAACAACTTGATGTCTAGCATTCAATAAAAAAGGTCACCCAAAATATTTGTTTAGAGCAATTGAAAAAATACAGTAACCAATGTAAACTTGAGGGCTTTAAGCTAATACAGAGAGTGCTTTTCCAAAAAAAAAATATATATATTAACAGTGGGAGCCAGCAGCCTGTCATGGAGAAAAAAAAAATCTCTGAATGCTCCACGTGAAACTTTGGCATTTCGCCCTTTTTCTATCGTGTCTAATGATTTTGGTTAATTTGCATGAGGGAGAGAGAGAGAGAGAGATAGAGCAAGACAGCGCTCGTGTTGTCTGAAGAATGTTTAGTGCGCTCACGCAGCCGGGGCTCTCTCTCGTACGTGCCCTGTCAGGCGCAGCAGTCATTCTATTCTACGTCACTCACCGATCAAATAAGGCTTTGACAGCCGCCAAAAAAAAAGATCAATACAGAAAAACCCCTGGATTGGTTATATAACGATGGACAGAATGTTGATCCGGTCATCGCATATATTCAGCGCACACAAGGTAAATGTTTTGCAAACGTTTTTTAGAGAAATAAAAACAGGTCGACGTATTTTTTGCATCGACGTCATCAATGACCTCACCGTAGGGGTGTGACGGTTCGTATATAACCGTGAGACCGGCGGTTATAGTTGAACACCGCCATTAGAACTCTATAACCGCCAAAACCGTGTCATTAAAATATTTTTTACAAACATTTTTTAGATAGGATCATAAGATGCGCAATATATCGGGAGACATGGTTTTTACCACTTAATGAAGTTTTGTAAATCGTCAGACATGATATTTACCACTTCATAAAATTTTGCTTTGTAGAAAACCTTTCTTAAAAACGAATTTCGTTTTGTACAAATTTTGTCTTAATTTTAATAAATGTTTCATCAACCAATTGCGTGTATTTTAATAAATAAAAAGCAAATATAGCAGACAATGATAACCGACATGGAAGCACCAGCGCGCCGCGTTCACTTGCACTGCACAGTGAACTAGAGCGCATCTCATCGCAAATGAAACTCAGCGTAGGCCTATGCCTCATACATTAGCATTAAATATCTTTGCTGCATCCTTTCTAGAACAGACAATGGCATTTTTTTGCGACTCGCATCAGCAAAGCATTGCATGGCCATAGACCGCAAAACAATCAGCGGATGGCGGGCGGGTGCGGCTTTGAAATTTGCTCAAAAAACGTTGGCTCGGATGATGAGTTTTGTGACCGATCTCCTTAATAAATGGAGGTCTGAAATCTCTGCCCCTTTACCGATCAGAGCGCGCGCTGACACGGAGTTAACCCGCTATCTCCAAGAACAACCAATTGACTCTACGGTAGATCCACTAACCCCACCCCCACCCCCCCGACAGTTATGTTATGAACCGTCACATTTGACTCACGTCATAACCGTCATCACCAATTCTGAAACCGGCACACCCCTACCTCACCGCGTTGTCCCAGCCCTACTGTAAACTGTTGAAGACTTTTATTTGTGCATATTCTCCAGTCCAATGTTGTTTGCAAATGTTTAGTTGTAAAAGCTAATAGCATTGCTTTTTAAAAGATTTACAAACATGTTCTGTGAGCAGTTTGTCGTTTACTAGTTCATAATTCAGTCTTGCAGCCTAAGGCCGGCAACACACTGGATGCGTGGCGCAAGCGTCTCAGCTGCGTGGCATGTTTGTTTTTAATTCGGCTCCCATGTTAACAGGTTAGAGCATGCAGACTGCCTGCGTGAGACGCGCGTCTCAGGCACGGCTCGAGCCGCGCGGAAAACGCGTGCATGCTACAAATAAAACGACACCTATTTTTCGGAAGCGTTTCAAGGCAAAATATACTAGGAAAATGTTTATGTCATTTTGTACACAAATACATATTAATTCATGACATTTTGATATTTGAAAGTCTATAGGTTGGCATAAATTCAGATATAAATGTAATTTAAAAAATAAAATGATTTTTCGGTGGCCTTCCTCTATGTCACCTAGATCAGCAGCAGCGCGCCAGCGCCGTGTGCAGGCACGCTTCTGGTGTGTAAAGACACAGAAAATGCGAAGCAGCGCTGTCGGCAGCAGCACCGCGCCAGTGACAGGCCGGTGACACACTGGCTGCGTGGCATCTCTGCTGTGTGTCAGGAGCGTGGCGGCTGCCTCGCGTTTTCTGTGTCTTTCACCAGAACCGTGCCTGACGCGGCACTGGCACGCTGCTGCTGCTGTAGGGAGACCGCCGACAGACCAGGCTCTTGTCTTCATGTCAACGATATAAACTTTTTTTTTTACACACCTACACCTATGCCTACTGATAAAGGACACCGTCAACAGTATTGACGGTAAAATAGACTATGTTTGACAGGTGCAATATTTGAAAATCGATATTTTGTTTTTTATTATTATTACATTTATATCTGAATTTGTCAACCTATAGACTTTCAAATATCAAAATTTCATGAATTAATATGGATTTTTATACAAAATGACATAAACATATTTTTCTATTGTATTTAGCCTGGAAATGCTTCCAACACGCGCGCGTGTCGCATGAAAAAAAAGGCGTCAGTTCTATTTCTACCATGCACGCGTTTTCCACGTGGCTCGAGGCGCAAGCGTCTCAGCTGCGTGGCGTGTCTGTTTTTAATTCAGCTCCCATGTTAACAGGTTAGAGCTTGCAGACTGCCTGCGTGAGACGCGCATCTCAGGCACGGCTCGAACCACGCGGAAAACGTGTGCATGCTAGAAATAGAACCGACACCTATTTTTCACACGACACGCAAGCGTGTTGGAAGCGTTTCCAGGCAAAATATACATTTTGAACACAAATACATATTAAGTCATGATATTTTGATGTTTGAAAGTCTATAGGTTGACAAAATCAAAAATAAAAATAATTATCGATTTTTAAATATTGCACCTGTCAAACATAGTCTATTTTGCCTTCAATACTGTTTACGGTGTCCTTTATCAGTAGGTGAAAAAAAAAAAAAAGTTTATATTGTTGTAATGAAGACAAGAGCCTAGTTTTTCGGCGGCCTCCCTCTATGTCACCCACAGCAGCAGCAGCGCGCCAGCGCCGCGTCAGGCTCGCTTCTGATGTGTCAAGAAACAGAAAACACAAAGCAGCCGCCACGCTTCTGGCTGTGCACCTGGATGTGTGGCGCAAGCGTCTCAGCTGCGTGGCGTGTCTGTTTTTAATTCAGCTCCCATGTTAACAGCTTAGAGCTTGCAGACTGCCTGCGTGAGACGCGCATCTCAGGCGCGGCTCGAGCCGTGCGGAAAACGTTCCATTCAGGTTTCATGCCACTAGCACTTTATTCGAAGGATTGTTTACAATTTCACAGCATAAGCTATAAAGCTGTTTCCCAGGTACAAGTTGTGTGTTTACAGGGAAAAAAAAACAATTAAATGCAATGTACTGCAAATTTATTCGGTTTTATTCTTATTCTTCATGAAAATATTTTCTGAAAGATTCCTTAATAAGCTTTGTTCGGGATGTTAAACTACTTTAGGAGCCCTAAGAACTGCCATGGTGAAAACAATATTTGAAATCTCCTTGTGAATTTTGTTAATTGAATCGATTGTAAAATCGGTTTTCCATTTCACGCGTTCACCCTTACATCTAATCTCAAGGCAATTAGTAGGCATATTTTGGCGTGCTGTCCTGGGGGAGGAGTCCGGGCCCGGAGCATAGCCCGAACCCAAATAACTCCCCCATCCCTAAATAAGAAACAGCAACAGGAGTGCAACATTCTCGAAAAAAAATATATATTCAGAGGGTACGGCTGCCATAACAAACGAAAAACATCACTGCAGGCTGCAACCCGGCTGCATTTATGATTTAGGCAATTCAAAAATCTCCAAGATTATTTTAAATAATGATTCAATCCATTTCAAACAACTGTTCAAAAAGAAAACGCGCTCCGACTGCACTGATGTCCCAGGGACACTCAGGTACAGCTGCGCAAGGTGGGTGTATTACTGCCAATTTTCCACCACAAAAGCCAGTTGCTGTCAGCTAGCAATGGTCCTTTTCATAACTCAGAATCTCCTGTAACTAGATACGTGAATGAGACGAATTCGCGCCTACCGCACCACGAGACCTCCAGACACGCATAAACGAGTCTTTACATTGACTTGAACATTGAAATCATTCGAGCCAGATGCTATATTCGCGTTTGGTGTGAACGCACAGAGGTCGCTTTCGACGTCACTGGGTCTTATAGGCGCGTAAAATTGCTGGTATCTTCTGTCTAGCTTTCTCAACGCATTCTGCACTTTCGGAATTCTTTACTTTCTTTTTCTGCTTGTTCGTGAGTTTTGTTACATCTATTTTTTTAATTGTTTAATTATTTTAAAATTAATAGTGTACATATTTGTTTAAAATCGATTACCTATTTTTCATTTTCGAAAAACTTTTTGTGCAATCGATTTTCAAACTAAAAGTGACAGCCCTAGTTAATATCTCTAAAAAGTCTATGTTGAATGATAAAGACCCTTTGTTAATAATGTCACAAAACTTTTTTTTTTTTATCCATTTATGTTGCATGGAATTCAGTGGTGGAAATAGAAAGAGATTCGTTGATTTTCAGTTCGTTCACCAAAATGATTAATTCGCTGATTCGTTCAGTGACCATTTCTTCATATTACACATACGCCAGCAGTTGGCGAAAAAGAGTGTCTTATGTGTGATGTCTTAAGTCCACGAACGTATTTACTTGTGACAAAAACTCATTTGGCTTTATTAAAGTGTGTGCATGATCGCATTAAATAAATAGTCTAAATAAATTGTTAAGATTAACAAAGCACAAGGTTTTTTCTGGGATTAAACGTGGAGTTATGTTCTGTATTCCAAATATGAAAACAAGCGTATGTGCACCAACAACTGCGCTTTGTATCTGCTGATTGCTGATCGAGATTTATATGCTTGGCAGACTGACCCTGTATACTCTCATTCATTTCATTCATGAACGAGATGTATCCGTTCATTCAACTCTTTCACCTACGAGAAGATCGTATTCGTTCACTACATTCAACAAGTCACAAGCTCCGTCACATCTTGAGTAACTCTTTTTTGACAAAATGAAACACAGAGCTGTTCACGAGCTGCGCATGCGCTGCTAATAGCACCACGCTCGCATGCTGCTTTGGAGGGAGGAACTTCATTGAACGAGAAAAAGTGTCTCTTACTGTCTATGGTCAGAGGATTACGTGAATGAAAACGATTTGTCACCTAAAAGATTTGTTCACGAACGATCAGCAATGTAACTTCCGTGATGTCCCCGATGTGTGGGCGGGTCAAGAAATTTTACTTTATTTGCGGAGCGGGCCAAATAATTTCATAAAAGTGGGACCCGAGGGTTGGAAAAAGCCCCGACCCGCGCATCACTAGTGTCCACTGTTCACTTGACTCATTTATTAACTGCAGCAAGAGCAGCGTTGCGAAAACCCGAACTGAGTGGCGATTTTGGAACAGTAGATTTACAGCTGTTTTCCATAACTTCTGTGTACAAAGCAGCATTACTTTATTAGGTATTACATGGAGTGACGATAAAAACAAAATGCCATCAAATCTTTTCTGGAACCAACCAGAACCTTCAATGGTACATTCATATAATTATTTCAATTATTATAATAAAGGCTTTGTAAAACTGCACATCTTTTTTCAGTTCACACAGATTCGAAGAACATATACTGTGTTCTACACTACTCTGTCCTTATGAACACATTTGCTAGCATGTACGCAGGGATGTATTATGACACAGCATTGCCCTGGGCACGGACCAATTAAAGGCCACCTTGGTTGAAATTGCTTTTTTCTTTTTTTTTTTTTCAAACGTTTTAACTTTATCATGAAATATCACTATTATCAAATATATGTAAATACATTTTGCACCTTTATAGATCATGTTAGTTGATCTATAATTGAGAGTGAGGAGTTGTCGTCATAGCATAGAGCCCCTCCGTCAATATCACAGTCTCGGCCATGTTGGCAGGACACCGGTGGCGAAGCAGGATTGTTTACATGTGTTGTTAACTCGGTAGTAGAGGAGGTTTTTGCAATTCCGCACTGTTTTACCATGCCTGGAAGTTACTGTTGCGTTAAAAACTGCTTGAGTACCTCACACGATACATATGGAAAACATAGGAACAATGGAATAGTTTTTTTTTTTTTTAGGTTAAACCAAACGCAAAACAGTGGTATTTGGAGAAGCTCTCAGGCATCCAAAATATCAGCCTATACGAGCTCCCTGCAGCTGAATGGCACAGAGACCTGGACCATTTACCTCCACGCACATATATGGACATTGTGAATTATCTAAAGTTGTAAGTTACTACACAATTCAGGAGTTTAAAATAGGGATGGGCGTTTTCAGCAAATATCACATTCGAATATTTGAGCTCACAAAAAACGAATATTCGAATATTTGTTTATTTAAATTATGTTTAATGAGACAGACGTTATTTTTCAGCAACATTTATCGTTTTCGTCATTTTGAACAAGCTTAAACACAATAAGCTTGAACATTACACAACGTGTTTTGAAGCTGAAAACCTTTAACAATGCATGCAAACAAATAAAAGTACAGATTAAAAGCAAAAAAAAAAAAGGGAACAAAGAAAAAACGTAAAGCAGCATGCAGCAATAAGACTATTGTAGAACGTAGCCTACAATTAACTTTGAAACTTTTAAACTGTCAGCAAATCTTTTTTGCTTTTTTTCTATTGTTTAACATGTTCTTGTTAAGAAATACGGGCATGTAAACATGATCAGGGGAAAGTCGGCTCCTTTGTCTGTTAACAATAAGGCTGTCAGCGGAGAAAACGCGCTCTGGCGGCACAGACGTTGGCGGGACTCACAAATAACGGTGTGCTAAGCGAATACGTTTTGTGAGGCGCTTCGTGTTTTCGTTTCACCACTGAATGGGATCCTCATCTGGTGGAATACATAGCTCCAGCAAGAACTGTTCCCACTCGTCTCGGCTGGACTCTCTGTAATCATTGCTGGAGAACTGGCTCAGCCTTTTCCGATGAGTGGGCATTGCATCTTTGGTGACGCACCACTCGCATCAAGGAAAATGTTCTGATATTGTTCAAAAAAGTTTTTTTTTCTTACTTCTCTCAGGTTTTCATCGAGAAACCTGAGATGTTTAAGCCGAGGGTCTAGGGCAGACGCGAGAAGAGGAGTTTTCACTGCATTCTCCAAGTTAGCAGTGTTTATTCGTTGCTTGAGAGATGCCGCAACAATGTTCTTGAATTCGGTCACTTTCTGTGATTCTCCATGGCATATTTGAAGTACTGTAGTTCACATATCGCGTCTTTTGCTCAAGTTCGTTATTTCCAATGAAGGAGCGCGGTATGCATGCTCATAATGGAAGTGACACGGTCCCGTTTTTTCCAGGCACGTCCGCAACACATCGAGTTAAAAACATCTCAACTTTTCAGAATGCCGCAAGCGCACCGCGGGTCATGTGACAAGAACTAAACATTCAGCTTCATCCTTTCCCATAACAACGTTGAAAGCTCATCCAAGATGAAGGAACAGCTGATCATAGCTGTATATGGATTGCCATTTTGAAATAAATTTAGTAGCAGCTACTGAAATCGATTTTTTGTGCTGCAAATCCATTTATCCTTTAATTTCATGGAGAGAACGCGCCATTGTTGCTTAGCAACGGCAGATGCCTCAGGAGCGCTGCTGCCCGAGCGCTTTGGAAAGAAGGAGAAAGCGGCACGCCTAGCCTTTCCCACGCGTTTTTAGGCGCGATATGTGAACGGCCCCTTATTCATTCATCAATTATTTTTTTGCTTGCATAAATCTTCAAATATGCCGTGGAGAATCACAGAAAGTGACCAAATTAGGTTTTATTGTGAACTTTTTTTTCTTTTCTTTTTTTGCTAAATTCGAATATAATTTTTATTTATCGAATAATTAGAGCAGAACGAATTTTCGAATGTTCGACTATCCGTGCACACCCCTAGTTTAAAAGCCACAAGCCTTTGGAAAGTTACAAGGCTTTCTGCTGTGGCCGGTGGTCTCCAGGTGGTGAAAACTGCGTTATACTGGTCAAAGTACGTTTATTCACATGCGTTTTAGCGTGTTGTAATTACACATTGCATTTAGCAGACACTTCTTGACCAAAATGACAAAGTAACTTAAATAACTGCCACTGTTTCGTAAAGACGAGATTGTAACGAGATGTTCAACGTACACAAACATTTACAACATACTTTGATGTAGGCTAAAGCTGTGTATGTTTAGTTATAATTTGATTTTAACCCAAGGACACATACTGTACCAGGCTTTTGTGTTGGGGGCTGCAAAGTAGACAAACCAGTTCTGGGTTAGATAGGGTAGTTAAATGTGTGATTACAAGATGTAAATGTCCTGGTTAGGTTAAAGCCATTAACAGCGTGAATGCAAGGTGACTTACACCGTAAACAATATAATTCACAATCTCCATATGTGTGCGTGGAGGTAATGGTGCAGGGAGCTCGTATGAGTCGATATTTTGGATGCCTGAGACCTTCTCCAAATACAGCTGTTTTGCACTTGGTGTGAGCTTGTTCATGTAAGGTCCCCTTTCTTTTGCCTTATCTTTCTGCATTGCTTTACTTCATTTATTTCTCGTATTCGTAGATCCGTCTCTGTTCTGCAGACATAATAAATGCGCAAAAATGAAAGAGCTCTGAAATGTTTAGGCACGCCTCTGTGAAGTTCTGAAGGCGTTGCCCCTGGCAACCGATAGAATGTCCTACCATCATGACCAACCGGCTCAGAACCCTCCTAAATCAACCCAAATCGTCACGTGACTCCTCA
This sequence comes from Carassius auratus, assembly GCF_003368295.1. Lineage (NCBI taxonomy): Eukaryota > Metazoa > Chordata > Actinopteri > Cypriniformes > Cyprinidae > Carassius > Carassius auratus. The sequence continues at coordinate 12,776,575 of NC_039268.1, forward strand.
CTCTGAATAGGCTATGGGAAAAGTAGCCTAATATTAGTGTAATCTATTAACTAGCCCATCTTTTAACTTGTACCAGATATGGGTCTCATGTCATAATTGTTTTTATTTGACAGTTATGATTTTGTATTTAATGTAGTAAAAACATTGTAAGTTACTAATTGTAAAAGTTTCATTTTACATAAAAAAGCTTATCAAGTTTAAACATTCAGCACCGCCAAATGCAGCACGCACTCCTCTTCTCACTCTGTTGGATGAACTAGGGTAACGTTACGTCTTCGGTCGTCTGAATTCTGATGCATGAACACATTTACGCAATTTCACAGACCCCACGCTTTCGTTAGCTCCACACGATGGGGAATTTACGTAGCGACGACGTCTGATACGTAAATGCTCTACCTTGCTAAATATAAACCAACTGCGGTCCCTGCTGCCAACGACAGGTTTTAATAAGGCATTTTAGAATGTATCATAAATAGTGGGCTATCCTGTGTCCCTATTAGAATTAAGGCATAGTGAGTGAAGTAAAACAAGTCAAAGGCATTGTCTCAGCCCTTTTTTTTCTTAACCTTAATTATTGACATTTCCAGAGGCAATCTAGTAACTCGATTACGAGATTACGGCTCTATGTAAATTAGCTGGTAACGTTAATATTTAGCCTTCGACCGAATGCCAGCGCTTAACGTTGCGAGGCCTCTAAAATAGCACATAAAAAAGCATCTAGTGAGCGTGAGATGAGAGACACGGCTGTGAGGGGAAAACTTAAGTTGAGACGAGCAGCCTGATACCCAACAAACTGCATTTACAGTGGCCGGTTATACTCAAGGCGGCCTGCCTGTTGCCAATCATGTTTTTAATAATAATACATTAAAATTATGTTGCAACAATATGTCCATGACACTTAATTCAATCAAATTTAAAGAGGTCACCGACAATTTCATAATTAATAACTGATTTCCCTTCCACGCCAAACTTGTCAAGCGCAGATTACGCCATTCGTATTAAAAGCGTCATTTATATTATACTTTGAAATGTTATTGGTATCTTGAACTTCAGCACACAAGCTGTGCCTTTTAAAATGGTTTAATGGACACCTCAAAATAATTCGTACGCAGAACGTACACTCAAAAGGAACCCCCCAAAAATACTCACCTCAGGAATGCCCTGCGTTTTCTAAAATAATTAAAATTGGTAAGATGTAGTCACACTCCAGATAAATGCGAACTGATATTTCAAAGTCGCGATCACCATATATCCAATGGCACGCTGTTATAACGGTGATGATTACAGAAGCTGTTCAACCTACCGCAAGGAGATTAGCCAAAATAGTCAATATGGCCGGCGTTAGAAGGCAGCATGAGGCGTGGTTCGCTGAAATAGGAGAAGGGGAGACGTGCGCCCCTCCATGTTAGGTTAGTGTAGTTTGAATTTGGAGGGGTCACAAGCGAAACCCACCAAAACCCAAACCCGCTCTGTGATTAATATATGATTTTCTTTCCCCTCCAGATATCCACTCTAAGTTCCTAGTCAAATTTACGCATTAAAAACATTTGTTTTATTTTTTCGATTACTTTGTCAGCGTATCGGGGTAAATGCTCGCAGAGTTCATTGCTGTAAATGTTAATCTCCGGTTTGAGTGCTTAAGAAACAACAATCTAAATGTCCAAGGAACAGCTCACGGGAAGCGTGGTTCATATCTTTTATATATATTTCTGGGTTTTGTTTGGGGGCGCTGAAGCTCCCATGGACTTGCTGACAAGAATAAATAATTAAACGATTTATTATTATTAACAATAATAATAATAATAATAATAATAATAAATAATAATAATAATAATAATAATAATAATAATAATAATAATACAATTGACATTACTGGCAGTGGTTAATAGCTCTGTATATAAAAATAAAAAACAGACTAGTGACTGTAGATATATCTTGTGTTTGAAAAGGAAGTAAAAATGTGATCTTACTTAAACATTAGTATATTACAAAAGTTCATATGTGGTGCCATCTAGTGAAAGATAATTATTATGCACTAAAGACGTCAGCTGAGGGTCGTTTCTCTTCTGTTATTTACTCAAGTTAAAACATTTTTACTGAATGAAGTATGATGCCCCTTAGCTGGAATGCTATCCTTAAGTATGCACATACATATCACTAAAATGTACATCCAATCTAATTTTATAAACCGATAATAAGGCTACTCATGATAAGATTAATTTAGGACACTTTAAATTTTTGTAGTATCTTGTAGTCATGTAGTATTGTTTATATAAGCCTATTTATGTATATTTGTTTGTATCATCTGTTGAATGTTTCCACATCCTTCTTTGTCTTTTGTCTATTTAGTGTCAATTTGTCCTAAAGTATCACGGTGATGCTGAAACTGCTTAACTGTTTTTCTGAGATACTGAGAAAAAAATATCCAGTAGGTTGATTATGACAATAAGGACATTGAATAGCCTGATATGGAGGGATCAATCTTAGTCTATTCTTTCGATAGGTTAGCTATGTGTAGGTTTCTGTCTATATGTTTATATTTTTTATGTTTCAGATATGTCTCTGTTTATATATGTTTAAATGTGTAGCACTGTCATCCTGTAAAGCATGACATTTTGTTCCTTTGTAAGTCTACAGCGGAATGACAATAAAGTTCACAAAGATCACTTGAACTTGAACTTAAACTTGAACAGTAAATGTGTGCAGTACTGCATACAGTTTTTTTTTTTCAGTATGTAAGTAATGTTGTTCCACTACAAGCCATGAATTTTCAAAAGAAGACAGAAATTTTTAATCAAAGTTTTCCCTTTTCCATTTGCCATATAATGTTGTCTCTGACTGGGCTGAGATGCCTCAGATGAGTAAAAAGTTTTTAGTAGATCTGTGAAAAACCTCTGGGGAAAGTTTTATTTACACTTTACACCTCAGTGAGGTTTACCAGATTCTTAAATCTGAAAGAGGCCTCCTAAAAATATTTGTCAGTTTGTTGTAGGCCAGATTTAACTTCTGCAAAGCCACCAAACCACTGACGGCCCATTCTACACTTGTGTATTATATACAATTTAAAGGTTGGACAGCTGAGAGAAATCTTCATTGTTTATCTTCTGTATAACAAAAAAAAAAAAAGATAAAAAATAAATCAGAATATGTAGCATTGTCGGTTATATTCACTGGTTCCAATTTGAGAAAGCTTTTATTGGAGAACAACTTTGTTTTGTGCATATTTCAAAGAAAATTGAACAATTCTTAATTAAGATATATGAATACACAACAGCAGGAATGCAGGAAAAGCAGGAATGACACAAAATCTCAGACTTAATTAAATACACACCATGCTTAGACATTTTGATATTAACCCTGTTATATCTTTGTTAAAATGTCCAATTGGAATTCTCTTTTTAATTTGTATTACTTTTATTCAGATAATTTTCCTACACCAGAAGTTTACACCATAGTCTAAGTACAGTATTAAATGTATTATACTGATTTGCTGCAAATGTAATATTGATGCATTGTGAAAAAAGCATATCTTAAATTCTCAAAAATGTCGAGCACTTTTAATGTTGGTATAGGTTTTGTTCATGTGTTTGTCTTTTATTTTGTATTCTTGTTCACAGTATAGTTCCTGGTTTGTCTTGTGATTCTCCAACAATTCAAGTGATTATCCAGTCTCTGTGTATATAAGCCCTCAAGTTTGTCATGGTTCCTTGTTGTGTATTTTGTTTCTACAACACTGTTGGTGAATCTATATGTTTGTTCATGTTTGTTTATTTTGCTGTCTAGTCAAAATGTTGTTTAAATTGTATATTCCTTTAATAAATTGGGTTCTTCACTTCAGCTCTGGGTTAAAGGTTATTTTGTTAGTACGTATCCATTAAAAAAAATAGTTTGTTTATTTATTAGTTTTATTGCTCTTTATTTGCTCTAAATCCATTTATTTTAGTTGTCACTAAGATCTTATTTACTCTATGTTTGATTATGTAACATCTGACATCTGCTTGACCTGCAAATGACCTGATTTTAATTAAACCTTCAAAGTTTGGTTCAACATTCTAAAATGAATTTTACATTTAAATTAAGGAATTCTACCATATAAGATTTGCTAATCAAGAATGGCAAGGATAACTTTTTATATAACGCAGACTGGATTCGTCTGAAAGAAGTAAGTCATATACACCTGGGATGCTTTGAGGGTGACACAGGCTAATTTTTATTTTTGGGTGAACTAACCCTTTAACTGCCCAGGGTGCAGATCACAAAGGAGGAAGGCAACCTCTGACCCATAAATGGTGCAGCTTTTAAAACCCCAACCATGCTGGATCCCCATTTTTACTACACAGTAACTTTCCTCATAATTTTATTTGCAAATGGTTGTATAAACATATATTTATTTATTTATTTATTATGTTACTCCATGTGCCCTTATGAACTGCCCCTAAGGGATAAATTAAGTGTTGAACTGAACTGAATTGAAGCTCTTTCCTTGCCTTGCTTTTATCCTTCACAGCCAAATTTTTCTGGAGAGATCTTTTGAGGTGTAGGTTTGATCTCGTCCATCACTGGGCTTTGATATGAATAGTATTCTGGACCAATAAACACCTTTACACCATCAGCATCACAGAAGCCAGCATCAATTTTGGGAATGGGAATAGGTCTCTCCATTTTAACAGCTCGAGGGGTGGCCGCAAGATCAATGTCATACATCTTTTGACCTGAGAAGGAGAATGAGACAATTGTAACGTCAGGAACTGAGAGACACAGGAGAGCAGCAATTTTTACATTTAAAGAGTTAATTTGCAAAAACATATAACTCAATTGTAATATATATAAAAAAATATATATATATATATTTTAAAAAACATGATTTGTGAAAAATTTACAAAACAGAGTTATCTGTTTTTGCAAATAAATGCTTCATTTGTTAATTACAAAAATACAAGGTGCAAGTAAACAGGGTAGACAGAACTGAGCTCACAAAAATGACAAGACAAACAGACAAGACCTGACTTGCAAGATGGGAAACACAAGGGCTGTGTTCGAAATAACATGTAACAACATATTGAGTGTAAAAAAAAAATATGCAAAAATTATACAATTTTTTTTTTTTTAGATGAATGCCACTTTACTGGGACAAAATCGTGAGGTTAATCACATAGCCGTAGTCAGGCTTAGGGGTGCTGGGTCCAAAAAAGGCTTATAATAACTGCATTTGGCAACTGACTCAACATTTTTGCAAACTGTCTAAACTGAATTAAATGTCATGAAGACATTCATATGTAGGAGTTAAACAGTAAATTAGGCATTTAGAGAGCAAATTTTATGAAAGATTTACAGAGGTCCGGACCCCGGTTCTCTGATAACTTCAGCAAGGTATCTAGGGCTGTGTATTGCCAAGAATCTGGTGATACGATACATATCACGGTTCAGGGGTTCCAATACGATATATTACGATACATTCCAATACTGTCAGCAAGGTGATATATAGGGATATTTCTTATTTTAGCAATAGGATATTTTTTAGGAAAGCTGTCATTAAGAACACAATTCAATTCAAGTTTATTTGTATAGTGCTTTTTACAATACAAATCATTGCAAAGCAACTTTACAGAAAATTAAGTTTCCTTGGTGACTGTCAGTTTATGTACATATGGTAGAAATCTACGGAAAAATAAATTTAAGACTTAATCAAACAGACAATGAACACTATTTGCAGCAATTATATTATATGCATTCAAACTTATAGCAAAATTTGATGGATGTTACCACAAAAGCCCAAATGACAGCACACTTCAGCATTGTACACCGAACAAGGAACAGGGATAATTATTTCATCCTCCATTAATAAAAGCAATATTAATGCTAACAGTAGTGGCGTGCCCTAATGCTAGTATTTCCTGTTACTCTCACTGTCCTTCAGAGAAGATGACTGCCATCCAGCAGTCTGGATGTTAACACAAAATGAAACAACTGCCATGAATATTGTATGATTTTTTTCCTTTTTCTTTTTTAAATATTGATATTCCATTTTTGAGAATCGATGTAGTATCGCCAAACAAAATATTGCGATATTCATGTGTCTCTCACTATGGGAAACGCCTCAGGAAGGACCAACCCTGGAAGCACCGATTACACCACGTATGTCAGTTGGCAGACCAATAACAACAGTGATGTGGGGAATCCCACCTCCCCTGTATATCACTGCTAGCGGTCCCCACTTCATTCTCATCATATGTCTTCTCCATGAAACTGAAAGGAGGGGAGTGTGGTGAGATACCTCACTCATGTTATCAGAGAACGGGGTTACGCGAGTAACCTAACGTTCTCTTTCAAACATTCGCTCTGTATCTCACTATGGAATATGGACAACTCCCCTATTGAACATATGCTGTCTGAAGCAGATGTCAACTTGCATTCTGAATTGTTTCAATCATATTCGGAAATAAACCTGCAATGCTCAAGTTTAACCTCCCATGGGCCAGGCCCAAAGAACCACTTTGTCTGGGGCTGAGTGAAAAATCTGCCCACATGCTTGTGGGAGGAGGTATATGCACAGCAGGAGAGTCCAGGGCTGGTCGCACAGGAGCTACAATATCTCCGTCAGCCACAATTTCCCTGGCCAGTTTGGGGTGATAAGTATGACTGTGTGACCACATTCCCTTACTTTTTCAGTGTAGGTACAATCAGACTCAGTGAAGGAAATTAGTAAAGCAATGCATTTGGCCACAGGTGTACTAGCGCATCCACACCCATAGATGCACGTACTCGGGCCAGCGAGTTTTTGTGCGAGTCCCACAGTTGGGTCACTACTTGAGGAGCGAGAGTCAATTCTCTGTAGAGGGGATTCCCCCTGGATAAGAGATCCACCTCCACTTTCATTATTCCTGGGAATGCACTGCCCATAGTGACTGGAAATGCTTTTCGCCCCACATGATACATTTTCGGGCCCCATTGTGAAGCTGAGGGGAGCGTGTGCCCCCTTGTCAATTTATGTATGCCACTGCCATTGTGTTTTCTGATCTGATCAAAACGTGGTGGTTCCTTAGGAGCTGTACAAAATGTTTAAATGCCAGAAACACTTTTAACAGTTCAAGGAAAGTTTATGTATGCGTTCTGTAGTGGGACAGGCCATTTTCCCTTCACTATCCTGCCCTCCCACACTGTGCCCCAGCCTGTGAATGAAACATCCATCGTCACCACCTTTCTCAGAGAAACCTTATTCGCTGCTGCCCTAGAGGTATAACTGAGACCACTGCGGCCATCAGTACCAGCAGGCGTAAACATAGTCTGAATGGGGCAGCTGATAACGCTTTTTAACGTTAACATTTTAAACTTATATTTTCTGAGATGTTTGTTGAGATTTGGAAAATCTAGTATAGGTCGGAGACCTCCCCCTTTCTTGGGAATGACAAAGTACCAGGAGTAATTCCCGTGATGGTTGTCCTCCGTTGGCACAACTTGAATTGCTCTTTTTCTCAATAAAGAGGATATTTCTTCTGCAGACTGCAGATGATAACCCCATTTACTGTGGACAAAACCCAAGGCTGCAGTGCACATGCGCACCAACACTCTGAGAGAGCAGAGCGGACTGCTGTAGGTCTCGCTCACTGATAGTGGCACCATCTAGTGGAGCAGGTAAGATTTGCAGTTCCGATTTGCGTGGTTTTGTCTGTATTTTTGTGTTTATTTTCAGACATTTCTGTACCCTTTCCCTGCTGCCTGGATGCACAGGGAACAGTTTTGTTTGTTTCACACATGTTTGCTTTGCCAAACCTCCTCCTTTCTCTTGTATAACCCCACGGGTGGAGAGGGGAGAAACAACATGGTGGGCACTTTGTGAACTAGTACCAACACTCCAGTCTTAGAACAGTTTCTTTCTGAGCATTGAACTTGAATCAAACCCCAACACTTATTTGCTGGAGGGGAAGAACAAGACTCTTGTGTTATAGAGAGGGGTGCTACAGAGACTCTGTGAGTGCTGCAACTCTACTTTTGACTCTGAAAATGGCCACTGATTTGGTTGCCTGCCTCTTTTTTCCCCCTTGAGCATGAGCTGGTCAATGTTTAGCCTTTTTAGCAGGAAATGAGGCCTTACTTCTTGGCTGGGGCTTTCTTGAGATCTGCTCCATCTGCATTGACTGCTGTGGCATGGGGAGGGGCTTGGGTTTTTGGGTAGAGGGAAACTCCAGGAAACAGAGCTATGGGGGTCCAGTAATGGACTTCCAGGGGAGGGAAGCTTCAAAGGCCTCCCAATCTTTTTAGGAAGGTCAAACTGCCGCCACATATTTGTCACAGAAGCTCAACTTGATATGCTATGAGTAAGGTGGCATTTAAGGCTCTGACAGCCAAGGCAGAGGAGCAGTAGGTTTTCGGAAACAGAGAGGTGGAAAGCTGTCCTGGCAGTGACAGGTAGGGTGAAGGATAAGACTGTCTGGCAATTGGAGTAGAGGTGATTTGCAGCTGACAATTCCACCGGGGGTGGGTTTAACATCCCTAGGTTCTCCATATTGTGCACATCCAGCCTGGTGAAACCTTTAACAGAATGAGAGAACAGTTTGTCCCAGAAATTGTGCATCTCTGTCACACATGCTGAGATGGCTGGAATCAGCTGCTTGCAAGGGAAGTGCGTGATGGCAGCCTCTTCTTAACATATAAATCTCATCTGGGTCCTGATGCTCCTGCTTTGAAGGCCAGTCAACAGAGAGTTTGGCAGCTGCCCTCCTGCACACTTCAATGATGTCCAGGTCTCCCCATGTGGGGGAGGGAGACTCACCTGTTACACTGAGCAGTCCAGAAGAGGGATTAGGAGGTAAGATTGCATCATATTCATCTTCCTCCAAATCCTCTTCCAAGAGATGAACAGTCATCTCATCATTGTCCTCCTCATCTTTATCCCCTGTTAAAGGGTCCAATTTCAAAAAGAGGGGAAAGATCGGGAGAGATCTCGTCCATAACCTCTCTCCAGTTAAAGCGTTTGCTGAGCAGCCTCTTATTTCTCCACGGGTGGCGCAGAAAAAATCATATCTCGTTTATTCGTGGCTGCCACTCGCACTCAGTGCTCTAATATCCTGTGGTGTAATGTAACGAAGTAAAATACTTTGTTACAGTACTTAAGTATTTTTTAGGGAGCATCTGTACTTAACTTGAGTTTCAGCCAACTTTTACATTTACTCCACTACATTTCCTAATTAAAATGTATTCTTTTTTAAATGTATACCTTTTCCCCTTAGTATATTCGTTACAGGAAAGCAGGTTTGACGAATCAGTGGTCTGGCGTTTGCAAGTTAGACTCCTAAAAAAACACCTTTGCCCATGTGCAAACAAGTGCACGCCATGCACAACTGTTCATGTAGGCTTTCACCAAATCACACACAGAGTGGATGCACATTGATTTATTAGTCTATTAAAACTCAATATTCTAGGCATTCTAAATGGTAGACAGCAAAAATGCTTCTGTATGCATTTTATTTGTAAATAATTTAATGTAGGCCTAGTTAACTTAATCTATATCACACAAAGATAACTGATAAAGATAACACATTTAATAATCATTTTATAAAAGTTCAGTGACTTATATTTTATACATAATATAGCTTTTTTTTTCTCAATGAAAAATTTTCTCATGAAAATTGTTCCAAACAAAGATCACAGCACTGCTTTGTGTCTCTAAGAAATGGACAGTGTTTACTTATTGAATGAATCAGCTTTTTGAATGAATCAGCTGAATAAATGATTCAGTGATTCACTCATTAACACAAGGTGCGTTCAACTTCAATCAGCATTGCGCAATCCGATCGCTATCTGACTTGTAGCAGTGCATGCCGGTTAGAAATTTTGTCCGACTTCAGAAGGCGCAGACACCACATGACTGTCACGTGTGGCATCAAGGTAACGCGAGAGTGTTTCGAGAGCAGCCGGCTGACTCAGCCGCCACAGTTTCTCCAGAGCGGCTGCAGGAGCACACAGCTGTTCACAGCTGATGGGTTAAGGAGCTGCAGATCATAAAGCCGACAAACAGTATACAGTAATCCAGACAACGGTAAGCTGCGCTCCACCTAGCTGCTAGTTAAGTAACTGTTAGAGCTAACAACCACTCACAAATGTACTTTTAATTATGCATTTCAAAAGTGTAGTTAGTAACTGTCAACCCTCCCATTTTTTCCGGGTTCTCATGTATTTGAGCTCTTTTCCCACTGTCTTCACGTTTTAGTATTTTTCTGTAAAATATCCCAGTAACGCATTAAAACTTCACAATCATCGGGAAGAAGGAGGTGGGAACCAGCAGACAATCAAAATGAAAGCTTTAATAATAAAAACACAAAACAGCGCAGCAGAGAGATAGCAACAGAAAGATGAATGTTGAAATTTTCCCCATATTTTGGATGATTAACCCGGGAAATTTCCCTTAATTCCAATGTTCAATGTTGAGAGGGAGTACGTCTAAACACTGCGCAGTAGTCCGAGTAGCAGTAAAGGAGGCCATCAACATGCTGCCACACACAAAGAAATGACGTCACGACTCCCAAGCCCTGTCAGAAGCCATTAACAAGTCATTTGTGACCTTAACTAATGCTGTTTCAGTGCTGTGGAGTTCATGGAATCCCGACTGAAGTGGCTCAAAAAGATAATTAGAGGAAAGATGATAAAGCAATTGAGAAGCAACTGTTTGTTTTAAAATTTTGATGAGGAATGGAAGATTAGAGATGGGACGAAAATTATTCCGATTATCAAAGTCCATGTTGTTAGTTTTTGGTATGTGTTGACAGCAGCGATTTTAAGTGCTGCTGGCACAACACTGGTGCACAGAGAGTCATTGATAATTCTCAAAACAACAGGAGAGAGGGAATCAAAACATGATTTAAACAGATAAGATGGTATTGGATCAACTCTCGCTCAAGTTGTGGCCTTTAGTTTGGAAACCATATTACATAGAGACTGAGAGTCCTTAATAACTAATGTAGAGAGAGCGATACCAGAAAATGCTGAAATATTTAAGGAGGAGGCAACAGAAGTAAGATATGCGCCATCTATGCTCCATTTTGCGAGACAAAGTCTTCATAGCAAGCAGATCATCATTGTACCAAGAAGCAGAGCTTGCAAAAAAATAGATCATGATTTCAAGGGATCCAGCATGTACAGGCCAGACAAGAGAACACAATTCATCACAGAAATGTTATCATCCAGATAATCAGAGAATCTAAAAAAAAAAGTAGTTTTTAAAATAGTCAATAAAATCTGAAATATCAGTGGGCTCAATAGATCTCCATAAAGATGCGAGTTCATGTCAGGTAATTCCATGTTAAAAAAGACAGCCCGGTGATCAGACAGACCTAAATCGGAGGTTGAGAACTGAGACACAAATGAACCATTGGAAATCGCAAGGTCAAAAGTGTGGCCCTTGTCATGTGTAGGACAGTTCACGAGTTGGTTTAATTCAAAGCACTCAAATATGGACAAAAAGTATTTTGTTATTGTGGAGTCTTTTATATCAATACGGATGTTTAAATCCCCCAAGAGAAGAATTCTTTCAAATCTGAGGCAGAGAAAAGACTTTTCATACTTGAGTACAATAAATATCACATACTTCAAGATTTTACTCAAGTAAAATTCTAAATGACTTCAACTTCTACCAAAGTAATTTTGGTAAGATATCTGTACTTATATTTAAGTATGACTTTCAGGTTCTTTAAACACCACTGCTAATACCCTTAACAGGAAAAAAGAACAGTGCAGGTAGCATTCAGGATTGGCCAGTGTGACCTGTGCATGTCTAACTCAAAGACAAGCGATGCAAAGGGTTGAGAGTCTTTGGACGAAATCATCAACCCATAAGCGCATAGAAGAGATGGATCTCCACTTTTGAATGGGCTCGCAGTCGCCATAACAGAGAGGCTAACACTAGATATTGATTCGTCACACCACTTGATGTGGGCAGAAGGAAAAATGAGCTGTAACGGCTCAAATAGACAAAAGATGGGAACCCACTCAATGTGCTTATTCCCACCAGAAAGTAAAACAGACAGCAGAAAGAAAATATTCTCTCATAAGAAAGGAAAAGCCATGTTTAAAAAAGTGACCAATGAGACAAAGAACCTAAAATACAAAGAAAATGGCTTGTCAATTAACTGTTAAGCGGCCACTCCCTACGAGGATCTGCTGTGGATAGCTTTCTTAAGAATCTTCATTGGGAAAAGAACGAGAATGAAGTGGGGACTGCTGGCAGCGATATATATATATATAGGTGAGGCAGGATTCCTCGCATCACTGGCATAATTGGGGCTTCCAGGGTTGGTCACGTCTGAGGTGTTAGAGATACAGAGTGAATGTTTGAAAGGGAACCTACAGTACCTACAGCTAAGCATTAATAACACTGTATTACTAATGAGGCATTTTATTTCCACTCTTCAAATATTTATATTGAAAATAAATGCCTTTCTGATCTGGTATGTGATGGGAAAAGAAGAAGCACAAGTTTGACAAAAACCAGAATCAAACACGTGTCGATCGCGTCAAAGGCAAATTTATATATTATATTGCTGCAATATTATTTTTATATCTTTGAAAAAATCTGTACTGAATAAAGCGCTATAGAGAAAGAGAGCATTTAGGCCACACCCATACTGGGGTGGGAAGTGAACAATCTAATGCTCTCCATTGATTTTGTATTGCGGGAAGCTGCCTCCTTGTAATTTCTGACATAACATAAAACATAAAAATGCCTAAAAGCTGTTATGTGACAAGGTGCACAGCAAACAAGTTAAAAACCCTGAACTACATTTTAATAAGATGTCATCCCCCAAAAAACGGATGTTTAGGAACTCAAATAGAACATTTTAAAAGCCTCCTGAAAACATACAATATCTAAAAAAATTTCTTAGATGCATATATTTGGCATCATGCTTGAGAAAACTAAGTGAAAATATCAGAGAGCTTTTATTGTTCCAGTTGTTTTACCTATACTTGCCAAATTTTGCATGTGTAACAAATATATTTGTCAGAATATTTATGGAGAAAAAAAACTAAAATAGGTTTAAATGGACCCACTGTTCAGAGAAAGTATTAACAGCAGTATAAAATTATGGCAATATCTGTGTACTTTTAAGGTAATCAGCTAACTTAGCTAGTAATTTTTTATTGTTGGCATTTTATTCCATTTTAATTCCACAGTGTTGGTGAGATGAAAAAAAAAAACATTTAGATATCAATATACATATGTGATGGACATCGGTTATGCTCCTCATTGGTATCCCCTTTGAAGGCATGTTGCAACAGGTTGGCCAACTGTTACGCTTTTCATCCTAACCTCTAGAGCAGAGAAATTCAATCCTGCTCCTGGGGACCCACTCTCCTGCAAAGTTTATTTCCAACCTGCTTCAGCACATCTGCCTTTGTATTTTCAAGCAATCTTGAGGAGCTTGATTAGGTGCTTCAGATGTGTTTGATTAGGGTTGTATAAGGTATTTGATAAGGGAGACACACAAAAGGTGCAGGACAGTGGGTCCCCAAGAACAGGGATGAAGACCTATGCTCTAGAGCAGGGGTTCTCAAACCTGTCCAGGAGGACCCCTAGCCCTGTCCATTTTGTACTGTATGTCTCCCTTATCAGACACCCAATTCAACTGCAGTCTTATAGTCTCTACTAATGAGCTGATGGGATTAATCAGGTGTGTTAGATAAGGGAGACATACAATATTTGCAAGGCTAGGGGTTCTCAAGGACAGGTTTGAGAACCACTACTCTAGAGCACTTGGTCCTGGAGACACCCCAACACTGCACATTTTGCATGTCTCTTTTCTCTGACACACCAATTTTAGGTCTTGAAGTCTCTACTAATAAGCTGAATCAGGATATGATGACCTGAGTCAGGTGTATTTGATTAAGGAGACACGCAAAACGTGCAGTGTTGGGGTACCTCCAGGACCAGGGTTGGGAACCACTGCTCACACCAAATACCCAACATAATGTTATTTTTAATCAACTCATTTGACCCCTTTAAGGTCAAGTGTACTGACCTGTCAAAAGAAGAGTGACTGTTCTTGGGTACATGTGATAAAAAATGATGCATGTCACATGATTTTTCTTTTGAGAACTTTTTGTTTCTTTGATTTGATGTTTACTTTTATTTAAGGTACATTCCAAATGACAGGGTCACTACACAGTGTTCACTCCTCCCTAAGCATGGGATATGTGTTGAAGTGGACTGTGTATGTATATGTATGCGTATATATATATATATATATATATATATATATATATATATATATATATATATATATATATATATATATGATGCAAATCACATATTGTTCTTACCTTGAATAATGTTTACTATGTGCTGATTTGGACACAAAAATGCTGCATCCACAGGACCATCGATGCCCAGCTCCTCCTTCAGAGGTTTAGGGTATCCCTCTATGAGTGTAAAATGTGCTGCTGATTTGTATATGTAGACTTGATCACTCTATTCATGCAAAAAAAAAAAAAAAAAAAACCTTAATTAAATACATATACGAAAACAAAGAGATGTATAAATTACATAATTATTAATTATCTATCGATTGATTGATTCATTGATTTTACCTGGATAATGTACATATTATCCCCATAATCAAAAACAGCATCCACCACACCAGAAATTTCCTTCCATAACTTTGAAATAGGGAAATGGTGGCTGCCATCACGGTGTGTGTCCAAACGCATGTACATTGCATCTGTAAGTTTAGTAATATTGAAGTTGTATTATAATGTACGTTTTGTCATTTAAGTTTTGCATACTAATAACAATTTATTAATAAGTGATATTACCCTGGAATGCATATGATCTCCCTTTATCATCTGTGGTGATAGCATTCAGCTTGACCTCACTGCAGCGTTGCTTTTTTGCACCATCTCCATGACCTAAGGAATCATTTCAGCTAGACATTAGGTAAAGAATAAGTTCTAAATAAAATATATATTTTTAAAGCAGAATATATAATAGAGGTGTACTTTGAGTAACATTTAAGTGACTCACCAAATCCTTCACACCTCATAAAGTATTTTCGAGCATCTTTTGGGTATGCTCCCATCACATCCCCAGAAACAGGATGGAATCTAGTGAAGTTGTAACCATGGAAACAGTAATAATGCTCTAGCCAGCGGAAGGCAGATTTGCAGTTTGGCAAGTGTGCCCACACCTTCTTCTTAACCGATTTTGTCTTGATGTCAAAGCTATAAATTTCATTATCTAAAAAAAAGGGTATATTGTGATATATTAAAATGCAAATCATACATACTAAACAAGCAAAGTAACAAATTATTAGCACACAATGCCAAGGAATACCCATGATAGGTGTATAATAGCAGTATAAAGCCATCCAGTGTCTAAAGATTTTAATTGGTCATTGGTGAGTAAATGATTCAATAACCTTTGAAGAACAACACTGAATCAGTGATGCATTCTCCTTTGGGACACTCAACAGCAGCATCTAGATGGCTGGGGATGCCTGGAAACTCCTGCTGGATTTCCACAGGGTAGCCTTGCTCAAGGGTGTAATTGTAATAGCTAAAGACTTTGTCATCCTTATTAAAAACATAAATAAAAAATTACTCATCAGCACTGATTTGCATATCTTTGGTTGTAATATTATAGATTGTTGGCTTTGGTTTTAAAAATATAAACAAATATTTGATAGGTTCTTTATTTTTATGCAAAGAAAAATTGTTGATTTGTCGATTTGCAAAAAAGGCGATTTGAAATTATTTCGATACTCTCTGTATAGAAGCAGACTAGATAAAAAGACTTGTAAAAAAGCACCAGAAAAAAGTATATGTGGTCATGAACACTGAGATCATCTTGATGGTGCATACGGAAGGCTGCATCAACATGACCCAGGTGATGATAGTCATCCAGTTCTTTGAATGTGTTGTTTGAGAGCTCAGCTGGTCCGGAAAAACCTTTCCATAAATGGTCACCTGAAAAAAAAGAAGAAAAGAATGCAGAAATAGCTATCTTAACTTTGAATTGCCACTTGACCTGGTATTGCCATGTAAAATATACTGAGAGAGAGAAAAAATCAAAATAAATAATTATTATAGTAGACCTTTGAAAAAGAAAGTGTTTCCTTTTTCATCTGGAGTTATGGCATCAAACTCAATGCCTTTACACCGATCAGGTTTTGCATAATGGTGGTCCTCTCCTTTAGGCTGGGAATGGTCCTCAGCGGCATCTATAATGATGATATTATTGCCACACGGTCTCACTTAAACTCATCACATATTGATGCTTGGTCAGGACACTTTGGAGTCACTCACTCCACGTTAACGGAGCAGGATCATTTTAAGTGATTAAAACCTTAGGTTTTACTCTCTTCTTCGCAGAAAGGTATCATATGGCTTCAGAAGACTTGGAATGCAACACGACATATTTGTAATGCTTTTATTCTGCTTTTTTATGGTAGGTTTTTGCATTAAATACCTGTGACTGTACTTTTATTTGCCTGTTAAGTTACGTGTTTTTTTAATCATTCAGAAGTGGGTAGGTTTAAGGTAGGCATGGGGTTATGTGCTCCAGTGAAAGTATACATTTATATAAAATTATTTAAAATTAATACAAATGCATGAAAATCATTAAATTAAGACAAACAACTGAAAACAATGGAGGGCCCTTGTCGATAAAGGGGTACCTTGAGTGTCAAAAAGCAACGCCAAGGTGTCCTGACCAAGCACCAATATATGACGAGTTGGTGAGACCGTGTTGATCATTATATGAATTTATAATTCATGAAATCTAGAGCATGCAGTAGTTCAAGAGTGAATATAGTGCCACTTAACATCCAGTTGATAGTCAAACATAAGAAATGTAACGATTAAAATACAAATCCATATAACAATATGGTATTAGTAAAAGCCTTTAGAATTGTGACAAGAAGAATTTGGCATTTTTTTTTTTTAACACACCAAGAATGTCATAATCTCTGAAAAACTGCAGTGATAGATTTTTAAACCTACCTTTTATCATGACATCATGTTGACTGAAATAAAGAAAAATATTTAAATAAAAATGCAAAATTCAATAATTTTGGTCCAAACTTGGTAAAAGAGGGCTAGTGTCCTGCAGAGTTTAGCTCTAACTTGCCTCAACACACTTGCCTGGAAGTTTCAAGTATACCCAGTAAGACAGTAGTCTTGTCCAAATACCCACACTTGCGGTCTTTGCACTTGACTACTTGACTACTTCTATGACATATGTCCTGTATTTGGCCCAAGTGTTCAAATGAGGATGAAGAACACAAGTGTAGCCTTGTCCAAATAACCTCAGGATCGGTATATAGTGGGGATTTAGTGTGCATTAATGCACTTGATTAGCTAGTTCCGTTGTGTTTAATTACCATTGAAGCTTAATTCTGCATGACACTTCCCCTCCTGGACCAAGTCTGGTGACCCCTTTTGAGAGAAATTTTTGGTTAAATGACTGCAAATAATAATAATAATAATAACAAACAAGTAATTATATGCTTTAGCAAATTTTAAATTGCTATCTACTGGACAAACATTATTTAAATTATTGTGCATAGGCTGTGAAATTAAGGCAGGAACATGAATAAATAAAATATATATATAATGATGTGGACTTTAACCAGTCAGTATCTATGTTATTGATTGATCTCTGTAGTGTTCTGCAACATCACAAACAATGATAAATCATGCATAAAAATATAAACGCCTAAGGCTACAGAACAAGAGTGCTGTGATTAAACTACTGTTTGCTATATTTGCGTCATTGCTTTTAAGGATCTTAAAAAGGCTATGAGGAAAAGCTGTTTAGAACACTTTAAAATCCTTTTTAGATGGAAAGTGATATTGTATCAGATACTCACACTGGAGCCGCATTGCTCAGAGCTAGAGCTAGAGCCAAGCATGCATACAGGGAAAGTAACACTGCAGTCATAATGAGCTGTTTACTTGATCCAGGTTAGCTGAACCAAGCCAAATACACCGAAGCAGGGAACACAGCTGCCCTTTATACTTGTGCTGTCCGTGGGTGTATACAATGAATGTTTGAGTTTGTGCAGTAATCTTTTGGTAAACATTATACTATTTACTGATGGAGTTGTCCAGAAAAGGGAGAAGATTCCATTATTACAAAATCCTCACATTAGATAACTAATCATTAACCACATTAAGTAAAAAAAAAAAAAAAAATTCCAAACATACATGCGACCCAGTAACAAGTCTTATTTCATTAATAGTAAGATTTTCCGAGTAATTTCCTGTTTTTGTTTGATGCAACCATCACTACAACCATACAACTAAATCTTTTGTCCTTGCACTAGAAGCCCAAATTCTTATGTAAAATGAATCTAAAATAAATAAAGCTTTTGAATAAAAAACGTGACTCATTGTCAGCCAATAAAACCCTAAGAATGTTTCTGTTGCTAATGGTCCCATAAAAATTAAATTTTTCATGACTTTGGTTTTTATAATTCTTTACAACTCTCTCTCACACACGTACAATTGCAATCGAAATTGCTCATTCCCCAGGAGACTAAAGTAATTTACAAATGTAAGCTTTTCTGTAAGATCCAGAAGGGTTTTTAATTGCATCTACCACAGTCAAAATTATAATGTCAATGTATAATGTTTAATATAGCTGTCAATCATACAACTTCTATTCAACATTGTTTTGAAGTCATTTCATTGTTAGAACAGACATATGCATTTGGAAACTCTTTAAGAAAACTGAATTAGCTTGAGCTCTTACACATATATTTGGAGGTTATAAAGATTCCCCTCAAAATTTGACTTTTGGGTGTTAAATAAATTTGTTCATGAGTGTTTAGAGACAAATTGTTTTTTCATCAACTCCATGTTCTCAGAAACACTTGGACGTGTAAACTTTCTATTATAGTTTACTGATGTTGTTGAATTGGTGACCCCTTCTGAGAGAAATTTTTGGTTAAATGACTGCAAATAATAATAATAATAAAACATATAGCTTACATGCATATACATACATGCTTTAGCAAATTGCTGCCTACTGATCAAACATTATTTAAATTATTTTGCATAGGCTGTGAACTGAAGTCAGCAACATGAATTGAAATAAATTCTGAAGTGGACTTTAACCAGTCAGGATCAATGTTATTGATTGTTCTCTGTAGTGTTCTGCAACATCGCAAACAATGATATACCAAATTTAAACATACAAGTAAACAGAGGATTATGCAAAAACACTGTTCGAATATGAATTTCCGTATTTTCATAATCTAATTTATTCCATAGAAAGCAAAGCATATGCAAATGTTGTACTACATGTAATAACATGGATAAAATGCACACGTAAATCATGCATAAAAATATAAACCCCTAAAGCTAAAGAACAAGAGTGCTGTGATTAAACTACTGCTTTCTATACACTGCATTTAAGGATCTTGAAAAGAAGGAAAGCTGTTTTTGAACACTTTGCTGTCCTTTCTAGATGGAAAGTGATATTGTATCAGATACTCACACTGGAGCCGCGTCAGAGCTAGAGCCAAGCATGCATACAGGGAAAGTAACACCGCAGTCATAATTAGCTGTTCACTTGATGCAGGTTATTACAGCTATATTATATTGTTTTTATACAATTATTCTCTTGTCAGTAAAATGTCAAGGGGGTTGAAAAATTTTTATTGCAACAGTTTGTAATCAAATCTATTATGCTTTATTCCACTATCACATCACTATCAACTACTAAAGATAAGTATTGAGAAACAATGTATTGTTGTGCAGTTTGTTGTTTGTTGTTCAGCATGAGGAAGAGGCTTGACTCAGTGTCTTACATAATATGAAG
The DNA here is from genome assembly GCF_003368295.1 of Carassius auratus. NCBI lineage: Eukaryota > Metazoa > Chordata > Actinopteri > Cypriniformes > Cyprinidae > Carassius > Carassius auratus. Next base: position 12,796,385 of record NC_039268.1, read on the forward strand.
ACAATGGTTTTGAACATGGTGTTTAGTTTATTTTTAGTTTAAAAGCTAAAAGATTTTTACTGCTAAGCACAAACAAATCAAGATGAAGACAAAAACTAAATCTTCAAACACATGGCTAAATAGAGAACTTAAAGGTACTGTACAACCTTCTGAATAACAACTGGTGATTATTTTTAAAGATCCCGTTCTTCGTGATCCCATGTTTTAAACTTTAGTTAGTGTGTAATGTTGTTGTTAGAGTATAAATAATATCTGTAAAATTCTAAGCTCAAAGTTCAATGCCAAGCGAGATATTTTATTTAACAGAATTCGCCTATAAAAACGACCCGTTTGGACTACATCCCTGCAGTAATGACATCACTAAAGTGGAAACAGCGGTATACAGATAGGTGAATTATGAGAAAAATACTGTGTTTTTTTTACATGCGAAACATGAACACATGATATAATGCACACTGTGAACACAAATAAAGCTTTAAAAAAGCACGAAAAATGGGACCTTCAAACATCCAAATTGTCTCCCAAATGACCACTCTACCCTGTGCACTTCTTGTTGTTATTTTACCATTCAACATCAGAGTCCGATATCTGATATGTAGTTATCCCATAGACAGCACATTCATTTATTGTACACTTTATGTCAAAACATCTTTAAAATGATCAAACATATAGTGTTTTTATATATATAAAATGCGCTTTTAGCACATCTAAAAGTCAGACAGATTTCGAAATCTAGAAAGCCATTGCTTTTTCCAAACTAAATTATATACAATAATATATTATTTTGACATCTCCGCAATGAGTAAATTTATATCTAAGATTTAACATTGTTTAATACTACTAATTAGGACAAAAAAAAAATATTTAATAGAATAGATTAATCAAGTAGAGGTCAAGCAAACCCAATCCACCCATTTTTGTAAAGAACTGATATTTGAAGGTTACTGACAGCATGTATACTTCACTTGTAGTGATAAATCTTAACGCAGTGGTTCATGCTGTCTGATACTACAAGGTGGCCATCAGGCAGCACAGCAAGGCCTCTAGGGCTGCTTAGACCTTGACTCACAATAGACCGACCAACACCTATTGAAGGATAAAGCACAATACAGTGCTGCTTTCCCCAGTCTGCAACCAGCACATCTCCATCTGCATCAATAGAAATGCCCCAAGGATTTGAAAGGACAGGACCCATGCCAGAACAGATTCCCAAGATACGAATGGTGTTCCAACCAGGTTCTAGCACCTTTATACAAGGTGCCTGTCCAGTTTCATTGCCCCTCTCAGAGACAGCTATCAAACCAGATTTCAAGCAAGTTGCCACCAGGTAAGGCCTACGGAAGCCTGTAACAACTGTGCGCTCCATCTTAGCTCCTGTCTTAGGATCCAAATTCAAGGCTGTTAAGGTTCCACGCCGTATATCTGCCACCAAGAACTCATCTTGCTGTGTCACAGTGACTCCTCTTGGAGCTTCCAGATCTTGCTGAGCACCTGCTGACCCTGATCCTCCAAAGGTCTGTAGAAGGCGGCCATGGCGGCTAAACACAAAGAGTACACGTTCGGCAGCACAAGTAAGGGCTATTAAGCCCTTACTATTACTAGCGACATCAAAGAAGTTACGACAATGTCTGGAAGTGCCCTCACATGTTGGAGGAGAGATTTGTTGTACAACATTTCTTTGTAGATCAGTTATCTGCACACGGACATTTCCACAGTCCACCACAAACAGTTGCCCTTGAGGGGTGGCATGAACTCCACTGGGTAAGGTGAAATCAGTGCGTCCTGATCCTTGTTTGCCAATTTTTTTGACCAGATGTCCAACTTCTTTTCTACTACTCTTCTCCTCCTCAACCATAAATAGCCCCATATTTGATCTCTCCCCACTTCTTTTATCTTTCTTCTGCTGACATCTGGTTTGCTGCATAGCTTTTCCCTCTATAGCAGACAAAGACAAAGATCTGCAAATTCTACTGGATACCTCAGAGAAGCCTGCTGTTGAATGGTCTTTTGATTCCTGGTCTTCAGAAACTTTAGGGCCTTGTTCCGAATTAGTACAGGGAGGACTCTCTGACGGGCAGCGGTTCATCTTTCTCTTTACGTTCTCTCCTTTTCTGTTAATCAAAGGACGGCCCCTGGTAGAAAGGTCGGCTGTAGATATAGACCGTTTTTTCCCTCCTTTTATAGACTCACTAAGACTGCTTCCTGACCTGACAATGAATGTGTAGTTTGAATCAATGCTATCTGCTGGAGAGGAAGGTCGCCTCAGTTCACCAGAGCACTGACTTAACTTTGCTGCTTCCTTCGAAGAAAGATCTAAATAGCTGTGATAGCTTGATTTAGCACCCCTGTAATTGGAATTAGTTGGTGGCATATTATCATTAACATAATGTAACATTCCTCCTCTGAATCCTTGACTTCCTTTATGGTGTTTGAGTCCATTATCCTCAGGGGGACAGGAAGGTTCTTTGCTAGAGACTGGGAGTAGGGTCCTTTGATTTTTGTAGTCTTTGGAGTTTTTTCTGACTCCATTTGTTTCAGTTACTGGCCACTTTTCTTCTGACTCTGCTTGGCTTGACACTGGATGGATAGCCAAAAACAGGTCATCTCCACGGATGTCAGAACCAGGTGATTCCAGCTCTTCATCCTGGGATGACTCAGATTTGTCACATTTGCAACCAAAAAAATTTTGTGGTTTGGGGCTTTGGAGTTTTGCTGCATCTCCCAATTCATTCTCTTCAGTTGTTGATATACGAATCTTCCTGACAACACGCGAGGTTCCAGTATTTGTCCTGTATGTTTCTTTGTCCATTCCACCTACAGCTCCCAGCTTACATGGAGTATGCAGTTGTTCAGATACAGCCACATAGTTCTCATGTGGCAAATGTCCAGCATGGATAGCACACTTGTTGCCCTGTGGTCCACAGACACCAACTGGAAAACTCAGGTTGTTCTCTTGCACAATAACCTCCCCAAAAGGTATGGTACTTGGCTGTTGGCAAAGCTGGAAATGTACGTTTTTTAGAGAGAGAGAGATTTCCCACGGTTGTATCAGCTCCCGAACACCTCTCAGTAACTGACTTTTATTGGGCCCACTTGGATATCTACCCCACATGTGGATCTGTTCTCTCAGTTGGCCCACCTTTCTCAGCTGCCTGTCTACCAGAGACTGTCCTACCCGAACTGCAGCTGCATTCTCTCTTTTTATTTGTTGTATCTGTTGCAGGGTATCCCTATGTATTTGTTCGACTCTCTCCAGTAGGTAGCGTTCCTTTTTCTGAGCTCCAAGAATAGCAGAATCCAAACCCTGGTTTACTTTGTCCACTTCTGCAGTTTGCCATTCTCTTAGCTGCTGGAGTTCCTGCTCACTCTGTGATAAGTCACATAGTGCTTGTGTTATCCAGGTAGGAAAGGAGCTGAGAGACTGGGAGGAGACCTCATGTTTCTCAAAGACTGAACTGGAAAGCCGCACAGGGGTGCTGGAAACTGGTTGAGATACAGTTGCTGGAAAGGGCCTCCTGTGGAAGTGTGACCCAAGCAGCATCATTCTAAAGGCTTTCTGAACTTCAGTTTCACTGATGATACCTGTTGGAAAAATTTAAAAATTCTTGTTACAAAATACCACACACATACTGTGTACAGTTAATACAACCAGGATTTATTGGAAATATGTGACTCTGCCTATATGTATGTAAAACCTGAATTATGTTCTGGGTACTTTCACTGCACTTTTTATGATATGTCCACAAGAGGCACTATAAGCTACAAAATGCATATCTGCAAAATGTTAATTATTTTACCAAAATAAGAGGTGTCATACAAAATTCATGTTGTTGTTTTATTTAGTACTGACCTAGATATATTTCACCAAAAAAGAAGTTTACATATAGTCCACAAGAGAGAAAAAAATTGAATTTATAAAAATGACCCATTCAAAAGTTTGTTAATATTGTGTTGTTACTTGGATGATTTCTATTTTTGCTTTTGTTTTGTGATAGTTGTTCATGAGTCCCTTGTTTTATTCTGAACCGTTAAACTGGCTGCTGTTCTTCAGAAAAATCCTTCAGGTCCAAGAAATTATTTGACTTTCCAGCATCTTTTGAACCTCTATTTAAATGCTTTCCAAACATGACTGTATGGTTTGAGATTCATCTTCTCACACTGAGGACAACTGAGGGACTTACATGCCACTATTAAAAAAAGTTAAAATGCCCATTGATGCTCCAGAATGAAACATGATGGGTTAAAAGCATGGAGGTGGAATTTCCTTTTTGAATTTGAAGATCTGGGTAAATTCAACATATTATTCAACTTATATATATATGGAAATGTGATATATATATATATATATATATATATATATATATATATATATATATATATATATATATATATATATATATATATATATTAGCCAAAATAAGAATAATGTACAGATCTTCATTCTGTTTGAAAGCTTACACTTACTGCATCGATTTTCCTTAAAGAGCTTCAGTGACCATTTGATCCTTTTGTAATAGTTGCTTATGAGTCCCTCTGTTGCCCCAAAAAACATGTATCTCAAAAGGGTTCAAATAGGCAAAAGATGCTGGAAAAACTAAATAATTTTTGGGACCTTAAGTATTTTTTTTCTGAATAACAGAGGGTAGTTTAATTGTTCAGAACAAACAAGGGACTCATGAACAACTATCACAAGAAAAAAAAAAACATCCAGTTGTGGATGATCCAGGTAACAACACACTAATAAGAATTGAGCATATTGAAACTTTTGAACAAGGTTATAAAAAAAAAAAAAAAAATTCTCTTGTGGACTATTACAAAATGTATTTTATGTGAAATATGTTATTCAGGTCAGTACTAAATAAAACAATAACATGCATTTTGTATGATCCCACTTATTTTGGTGAAGTAATTAACATTTAGCAGATTCTAGACAGTGTATGTAAAATTTTGACCACATATGTATATAATTTATTCTCCTTTGCAGATGTGGGTTTATTATACAGCACAGCATCATAAAGAAATATTATACTGCATTGCTTGTAATGTTTCACGTGCAAATTTACTACATCAGAAAAGCCATACATAAGGAATTTGTAATGTGATGCAGAAATCTAAATGTGCTTACAAATCATGCGCTATGGTAAAAAGTGTTTCGAGCTCATAACAGTACTTTGCTCACTGTACAAAAATATGTCTTTGTTTTTTTCTGTTTTTTTTTCTTTTTTTGATGTGCCCCTTTATCACAGTTTGTGGAAACAGAATTAAAGGTATTTGTTTGTGTGTGTGTGTGTGTGTGTGTGTGTATGTGTGTGTGTTTTTTTACTGCCACTAGTGTTTATTTCAACTGGAAACTGTAGTGAAATGTTTCTATAAGCACATTTAGCAATTTTGTAATCCTCTCATAGCGATACAAAGTAATTGAATGCCTTGGTTGCTTCGGGCTTTGCTGAAGAGGTCATCACTTTGTAATACAGTCCGTTGTAGTGTCTTTTTTAGCAGAACACTAGTCTTCTGTTGAATCACACACATTTTACTGATAACCACTGGGGGCAACTGAGAACTAGGACAGTCTCACAAAAGCCTTTAGCCTCCTGAGTTTGACAACTGATACTATGGGCATTGACTGACATGGTAACATTTTGTGCTTTTATTGTCTCTGCAATCTCTGTGAAATTTAAATGCAGGACTTCCAGATATAATTTATGTTAATGGTTATGGAGTCTCACACATTATTATCCTGGCACATTGACCTTGTGCAAAAACAAGAGTAAAACAGCAATGAAAGAGGGAAAGTATCAAATTTACAGTGGTATGTTAGTAAAAAAAAAAATAATAATAATAATTCTTCTTAGAAAATCTGACCCCAGTAATTGAATGAAGGACTATCCCCCATTTCATAAACTGAACTAAATATTATTTTATGTTTTATGTATTTGTAATCTAAAACAGATAAGATGTATTACACAAACAAGTGAAATAATCAAAGTGACATACTCTGCAACAGATCACAACAATCAACAACAACAAAAACACATAGGAACAAAATTGCTTTGTTATTGACCAGTCCAACAGAGGACAAAAGGGATCTAAAAATCTAAATCCTTTGTGTGTGTGTGTGTGGTCACTTGGGTCCTATCATGTTCATTCACATTAAAGATGAATGAGGGCTCAGGTTGCTAACCTACTAAAGCTGTTGCATAGCATTAGTGACCAGAAATGTGAAATAAACATTTATTTGTATAATAAAAAAAGAAAAAGAAAATCTGATTTTGAAAAGAGACTGTTGGATTTAAAAGGAAGAAATGTTTAGAGAAAACATAAAATATAGGTTATGTTTGCAATATGCAAACTGCTGTGTATTATAAAAAAAAAATAAGTTATTAATAATATTGAAAAAGGCTTTACATCATTGTATATATACGCCATGTAAGTTTTAACATTCTTAATCCAAAAAAAAACAACATTATTTTTCAATACATAAATTCATTAATAAATTGGCAATAATATAACAATATATACAATGTTTTTTGCTATCAAAAATATCTTAATGTTTTTTTTTTTGTTGTTGTTTTTTTAAGATGCAGTAAGAAAGAGAGATCAACATCCTACCTGAGTGCAGGTGTCTCATGTTCTGTGTTTACACAGAAAACCCCTCCTTAATTTTTTCCAATCTGCCTTTTTCCACTGGCTCATGTACTCCCCTCCCACATTCCTGTGAAGACTTCTCTGCATGTAGCCTGATGCAGGCAAAGGAGGCAGTGCCTTCTTAAAAAATAACAATAAAAATAATACACATATTATGAACATAGACAATGAAAATGTCCAACAGCGACACTTGAGTAACTCTTGCTGCTCCAAACCCATTGAGTTTTAGCACAGACCCCTAAACTGTACGGTGAGTTTGGTGGAGGGTAATTGAGATTGAACAGGGTAAAGTCAAATGAAAGAAGGCGGTCATGTGTTCCAGAAACATTTTCTGTTCTGTAATTTATTTCTTAATGCAAGCCCTGTATACAAAAGAACAAAGTACATAGTTTAACATAGTTCAGTTTTATTTTGATAAATATGACAATATAATATTGAGGTTACATTAAATTATTTGTTGCTGTTGTAAATGCACAGTTTTGTGAGTAAACATGAGTGTGGAAGGCAGACAGGGCCAAAAGTTATTAAACACAATGAATGAAATTTGATCATGTCTACACACGCTGTTCATCCATGTTTACATGACAACACACACCGCAGCCAATGAATTTGCTATATTTGAGACTATATTTGCATATCAGACATCATGTTTATTTATAAATGATGTTATAATTTTATTTATAGGCCTATGAGTTTAGGCTACATGGCACTGTTATTTTCAGGAGCTGTTTTTAAAATAAAATTTAAATAAAATAAAATAAAAATAAAATCTCCAGTACCAACATGGCCCTTCATAGTAACAAACACTAACCAAATAAAATGTTGGAAAAAAATAGTTTAAAAGCAGGATCCTGATGCAGAGTTTTTGTTTGACCATATAATACATACATTTTAGATTACTGTACGTAGCTGAGTTATACTGATACATTTGTACACAGTAGAGAACAGTACATTTTAATTTTAATTTTCAAATTAACCACTTCCTGCTTTTATGGAACCATTAAAGTAAGTAATATGACACTCTTCAACTTAAATAGCCTATTCAGTAGTGGTACTCTGCTGTGCACATATTAAAGGTTTAGTTCTGCCAAAAATAAAAATAATTTCATTAATGACTCACCCTCATGTCGTTCCAAACCTGTAAGACCTCCGATCATCTTCCGAACACATTTTAAGATATTTTAGATTTAGTCCTAGAGCTTTCTGTCCATCCACTGAAAGTGTATGTACAGTATACTTTCCATGTCCTGAAAAGTAATAAAAACATCGTCAAAGTAGTTCAAGTAGTCCATTGGTCCAAAAATAACAAAAACTACGACTTTATTCAGCATTGTCTTCTCTTCCGGGTCTGTTGTGAGCGCGTTTACTGCAGTGTAGTGATATCCGGTTCGTGAACGAATAATTCGATTTAACTGGTTCTTCTTTGTAAACCGGTTGAACCAGCTCACCAAATCGAACTGAATCGTTTGAAATGGTTCGCGTCTCCAATAAGTATTAATCCACAAATTACTTAAGCTGTTAACTTTTTTAACTTGGTTGACTTGGCTCCCTCTGAGTCAAAATAAACCAATATCCTGGAGTAATTTATTTACTCAAACAGTACACTGACTGAACTGCTGTGAAGAGAGAACTGAAGATGAACACAGAGCCAAGCTAGATAACGAACGAACGACTCATCCGATTCAAGAACCAAGGAGCTGATGATACTGCTCATGCATGATTCAGTGTGAAACACACTGACACACAGCGCGTCTGAACCAAACTGGTTCTTTTGGTGATTGATTCTGAACTGATTCTGTGCTAATGTTATGAGCGTGGGTAAACCGAAGGCTTGAATGAAGGCAATCATCACCAATTACGCCATTACGCAAAACGCAAAAGAACTGGTGAACCGTTTTTTCCCCCTTCCCCCAACCGGTTTATTGAATCGAACTGTCCGAAAGAACCAGTTCACTGAAAAGAACCAAACTTCCCAAAAACTGATCCAAAAACCGATGCAACCGGTTCATGACTCGAGAACGAGTCAATCTTTTGTTCTTTTTTCCGGCTCGACTCGGTGTTCATCTTCAGTTCTCTCTTCACAGCAGTTCAGTCAGTGTACTGTTTGAGTACATTAATTACTCCGGGATTGTAACTGCCTGATGCCAGTTTATTTCTGTATTAGCACTTTTACTATTCTGTTGTTTCTGTATTTGAATGTTAACAGCAAGACGGATCTAATTATTGGTTCCGCCCGGAAGTTTCTGGCCGGGCGCTTTTGAGCGACGCACTGAGAAAAACTTTACGGCGAAAGAGACTGATTATTCCGCTGTTGTAGTGTTTAAGTGGATAAATTTACAAGAAAATAGACAGAAGATGATACGGGAGATCTGAAAGGATGTTTAGCACCTCTTTGTGATAAGCAGCAATGAGGTTTGTTAACTGTAAATTTTACTATAAGGGTGTTTGTGTTGATATATGTTTTCATGTGCCATTTTTTCTGATGTATAACATATAAAGTATCTAGCTGTAAATGGCTGGATTGTAACACAATATGTTGAGACATGCATATAGCATTATTTTGTTAATTTGTTAATTTTCTTTCTTCAAACCAGTTCTCACGGGTTGACCAACATTAAAGCCCTGTATTTTAACCAAGACCTCTTGCCTCATGCCTGTCACTGGGGGAGCTACAGTGAGAACTCATCTGCTCTGCATGAGTAGACGAGGAAGACAGTACCAAAGAGCTGTGATCCATGGGCAAGAAGGGACATCTCTACATCCAAGAGTGTGCATCTGCCCCTGACATTTACACATCTGCAGCATCCATAAAAAAATCCAGGTGCCCTACCACGAATCCAGCTGAAGCCAAAAAGCTTAAATATTTTCCACAAGAGACTGTGACATATTTTTGCCTTCATATTCATACGGTATAGTTGTGTGCATGCTTAAGTGTTAACTAAGCTGCAACTAAGAGACTTGAATGAAAATGTTCTGCATAATAGACTGAATTTTGCATTTCACAGAATAACGGGATATTGATTTGTGTGAAGTAGATGTGAATATTTTCTAAAGACTAATACTAGTGGTAGAAAGTTTATGAATGTGAATAGCTTATGAGAAGTGAATCACTTAGCTTCTTGCCAAATTACATTTAACCCAAAATTAAGTACACCAAGTAACAATGTCAGAGCCTAGTCATACCTCTAGCAGAAAGCAGGTTAGTGCAGGGAAAAATGTAGAGCAGCAGTGCATAGACATACAACCACAGGCCACTAAAGGCACAAGAGCTGAAGACCACACTTCCTCACAAGAACCTAGAAGAAGCCAAAGAGTCCGAAAATTAACGGAAAAGGGCCAAGAACTGTACAGTGAGCAAATAAGAAGATTTGCTCACAGTTTCACTGTGAGATATGAGGAGTGGAAGGCTATCGCTAAGGACGCCAAGCGAGCCCTGAGTGGACAATGCTCTAACAACCTGCTACATGAATACATCAGCAAAGTAAGCGTAGCCTCAAAAAATCTGAACATTGCTTATGAAGAGTTGAGGCACATAGATAACCCTGATCAGGACACACGTCGCAGAATTGACACCTGTGATGCAGTAACCAGGAAGATCATCCAAAGTGCAAAAGATCGTTTGGAGACAGCAGATAATGGTGGAGGAAATGAAGAACAAGGCCACAGGGCGACATCGTCTATATTCAAGTCTGTAGCATCAGACAAGATAAGTGTCAGATCCCAATTCACAAAGTCCTCTCATGCTCAAGGCAGCTCCAGACATTCAAGTCAGATTTCTGCTAGCAGACAAGATGCCGCTGCTGAAGTTGCTGCCAATGAAGCTACTCTAGAAGTACTACTAGAACAAGAGTGTTGCATTGAGGAATTGGAAAAGCTTGAAGCTGAAGCTGCAGAGAGACAAAAGGTGCTAGAAGCAAAGCGCAGACAACTGGAGCGACTAGAAACAGTTAAAAAGTTAAAAGCTGCTAAGGCACGTCAGCGAGTGTATGATCAGAGTCAGTGCTCAGATGAAGAAATAAGCAGTCTACTCCATCAAAGTGTCTGTATTAAGGAAAGGGAAGAAGCGAAACATGAAAATAATCTGTTGCAGCACCATTCCTCACCACAAGACTGGGGACACTCAAAGCAAGATGACAGCACAGCAGCTCTTGTTAGAGCACTTGCAGAGTCCATCAGTGCAGGTCGTCTTCCGATACCTGAACCAACAATATTCAGTGGCGACCCACTCAGATTCAATGACTGGAAGGTTTCTTTTCAGACACTCATTGATCGGAAAAACATTCCAACTGAAGAAAAGATATATTACTTGCGAAAGTATGTGAGTGGACCTGCTAAAAAGGCTATAGAGAGCTACTTCCTGCTTGGTTCAGAATCAGCCTATCATGCAGCATGGAGGATCCTCGAGGAAAGATATGGGAATCCATTCCTAATAGCCAAAGCTTTCAGAGACAAGCTGGAGGGATGGCCCAAGATAAGCTCTAAAAGCAGTATCGAACTTCAAGAGTTTGCTGATTTCCTGCGGAGCTGTGAGGCAGCTATGACTCAGATCAGAAGCCTCAATGTACTTAATGACTGCAATGAGAACCAGAAGTTACTTGCAAAACTTCCAGACTGGCTGACTTCGAGATGGAACAGAAAGGTAATTGAAGTGGAGGAAGAAAGTCACACATTGCCAAGCTTCCAGCAGTTTGTAGAGTTTCTCACACGTGAAGCTAAGATTGCAAATAACCCAATAACATCTTTCCATGCTCTGAAACCTGCTGAAGATAAGCAGATCAAAGTTTTAAAGAACAGAGCTGTAGGAGCTAAAGTACTAGCAACTAACTCGGATGAAAAGGCTTCCTCCACAAGCTGTTTCTTTTGTGAGAAGTCAGGTCACAGTTTACACAAGTGTTGGAAATTTATGGATAAGACCATCTCTGAGCGAATCAAGTTTGTTCAAGGGATGAAGTTGTGCTTTGGCTGTCTGAAGCCTGGCCATCGCTCAAAGGAGTGTGAAAATAGGAAGATCTGCGACACTTGTGAGAAAGGACATCCAACCTGCCTACACGATAATCGCAGCAAAGAAAGAGGAATGTCAACAAGGACTGGAAGGGAAATGGAGCGTGACAAGTCAAGAGAAGAAACAACAGATCGTTCACAAGAAAAGATGACAAGAACACCATGCGAGGTAACATCTAACAGAGTTATCCAGAATGTTAAAAGCACCCATACATCCTCAGTCATTCCTGTGTGGTTGTCAACTACAAGTAAGCCAAATCATGAAGTTCTTGTGTACGCACTCCTCGATACACAGAGTGACACGACCTTCATCCTTGAAGAGACAGCAAAGGTGCTTCACACTAAAGATGAACCAGTCCAGTTAAAGCTCTCCACGATGACTTCAAGAAATACAGTGGTGCCTAGCAGAAAGCTGACTGGTCTACAAATAAGAGGATTCTACTCGGATAAGATAATCTCTCTGCCAGTAACTTACTCAAGAGAATTCATCCCTGCAAACAGAGATCATATTCCCACACCAGAGTCTGCCAAGTCATGGTCTCACCTTGAGCACATTGCAGATGAAATTGCTCCTCTACAGAGCTGTGTTGTCGGCCTGCTAATTGGCTACAACTGTCCTCAGGCTCTTGTACCAAGACAAGTGGTTGCTGGAGAAGAAAGTGAGCCCTTTGCTCAGAGAACAGACCTGGGTTGGAGTATAGTTGGTTATGGCAACCCATGTCTTGACTTTGGAGATGCTTTTGGAACAAGTCACCAGGTCATTGTGCAGCAAGTGATATCAGTTCTTCCAAATCTCCCAAGCGAAGTGCACTATGTCTGTAGAACACAGATCAAGGAAGTAATCCTTCCAACAGATGTCATCAAGGTGTTGGAATCTGATTTTGCAGAAAGGGCTTCGGAAGATGAACACCTTTCTCAAGAGGATCTTCAGTTCATGTCAATTATGGAAAGTGGCATCAGACTCAAGGATGACGGGCACTATGAAATGCCACTTCCCTTCAAGAAAGGAAGACCAAACTTACCAGATAACAAGATATGTGGCATCCACCGTCTCAGATGTCTGGAGAAAAAGTTAAAGGGAAATGAGCAGTACTACAAAGACTATAAGGCCTTCATGGATGAGACAATAGCTCATGGATATGCCGAGCTTGTCCCTGAAGAGGATATCAGTAAGACTCCAGCGTGGTACATTCCCCACCATGGGGTGTATCATCCCCAAAAGCCTGGTAAGATCCGTGTCGTTTTTGACTGCTCCGTAAGGTTTCAAGGGACATCCCTAAATGACCATCTCCTGACTGGCCCAGAGTTAACGAACACCTTGGTGGGAGTTTTGTGTCGGTTCAGAAAGGGTTGTGTGGCAGTTATGTGTGACATAGAACAAATGTTCCATCAGTTCCATGTTAAGAAAGAAGACCAAGATTATCTCAGATTCTTGTGGTGGAAGGATGGAGATCTTAAAGCCCAGCCCTCCATCTATCGAATGAAGGTCCACTTGTTCGGTGCAGCTTCATCACTTGGATGTGCTAACTATGGCCTGAAGCATCTTGCCGCTCAAGGACAAGAACGCTTTAGAGAAGAAACCATCAGGTTCATCCAGAGGAACTTTTACGTCGATGATGGATTGACAAGCGTAGAATCTGAAGACCAAGCAATCCAACTAGTGAAGGAAGCAAGAGAGCTTTGTTGCACAGGCAAACTTCGATTACACAAGTTCATCTCCAACAGCAGAGAAGTCTTAGCCACAATTCCTGAGGAAGAGTGTGCTAAAGCTGTCAAGGATTTGACCATGATATTGGGAGAACCACTAATGGAAAGAGCACTGGGGGTACAGTGGTGTGTGACTTCTGATGAGCTGCAATTCAGAGTGGTTGTTAAAGAATATCCACTTACACGCAGAGGGGTTCTGTCCACAGTTGCCTCTGTGTATGACCCACTTGGATTTGTGGCACCCTTCATCCTGGTAGGAAAGCAAATCCTGCAGCAGATGTGTCGTGATAAGCTCAGTTGGGATGATCCTTTGTCTGATGACCTTCGACCCCTGTGGGAGTCTTGGGTGCAAGATCTAAAAAACTTGGCTGAGGTGAGAGTCCAAAGATGCTACCTGCCATCAGGCTTTAAGGTCCAGCACTATGAGCTCCACCACTTCTCTGACGCCAGCGTGTCAGGCTATGGAGAGAGCTCATATTTTTTTTTTTTTTTTATCAAATTTTTATTTATTTTTACCTTTAGGGAAAAACATACAGACATGCTTCACAGAAATAGAATATAAATGTATATATACATCCATTTACATACATGTCTATACATAAGCATATATAATGAAGCATAATTAACATAAAAAAAATAAAAAAAATAAAAAAACTAAAGAAAAATAAATAAAATCCCATGTGGAACCCACCCGCCCCTTGGATCCCGATCCCCATATCTCACTCGCAGATTAAATCTAAAGCCCACGGAGAGTGGTCAGCAAAGAGTGCCAAGCCTCTATTGCTGACTCTTTGGCACCGTGGACTCTAGCTATTGACAACTCCAAGTAAACAATATCCAAATACATTAAAAGCCAAGCTCGAAAGCAGAGTGAGTGTGGAGGTTTCCAGCGTGTGGCAAGTAGTTTTTTAGCAGCTGTAAGTCCAGCCAACAATGCCCTTCTCTTGTCCAGTGTCAATCCCAACTTTGACAAATCATTCAAAATAAGTGTAGCAGGCGTACAAGGCAGTCTAATCTTAAACAACTTAGAGAGGTTAAAGGCAACCATCTTCCAAAATTCAGCCACTGGGGAACATTCCCAGAACATGTGAAAGTAACTGCCAATCACTTTAGCAGAACAGAAAGTACATGTAGGATCGTCAATAACCTTCATTAAATGAAGCTTTCTAGGGGTAAAATAAACCCTATGTACAAAATTATAATGAATTTGCTGGTGATCAGGGTTTCTGGATGATAAACCTATATTGATCCACACTTTATCCCAATCAAATGTGGGTGACAAATCTGGAACATCTCTCCTCCACACTGTGTCCAACGCCAGAGGTCTATAAGCATATCGCAGCAAGAGCCAGTAGAGTCTTGATACAAAACCCCTTGTGCTCCCGACAGAGTAAAACAGTTTTCGAATTGGATGTGATGTGAGCGGAGCTTGTAAGGGGGCACCGTTGCTTTTTAGAGTCGATCTCAACTGCAAATAAAAGAAAAAGGAGGTACGTGGTATACCATGCTTGATGCAAATATTTTGAAAAGTAAGTAACCCCGCCTCCCCATAAATATCCCCAAGTGTACAAATGTTTTTTTTTTTCCCAATCAGGAAATCGAATATGACAACCGCCAATCAGCAATCTCTCATTGTTAAATATTGGAAAGTGTGGGTCCCAGATAGAAAAACAACCAGCCAATTTCTTCACCCTCCTCCATACCAAAAGTAAATATGAAATCATAGGACCAAATTTCAAACGGCATTGATGGGGTGAGATTTTTGCATACAAAATATTAGTAAAAGAATATGGAGCTATCATCCGTTCCTCTAAAGTTCGCCAAGAGACTTGAGCATCAGGGTGAAACCAGGATAGGAGAGGTCTAAGTGTGAAGGCCCACTCATAGAACTTAAAATTTGGGAGAGACAGGCCACCGGCCTGCCTTTCTCGCTGCATGGTGGTGAGCTTAATACGAGGTCGTTTGCCATGCCACAGAAATTTACTTATTGCTGAGTGCAATTTGCCCCAATATTTAGGGGGTGGGGGAAGGGGGAGCATTGAGCTGACAAAATTGATTCTGGGCAGAATATTCATTTTAATTATGGCTACCCTGCCACGGAGCGAATTTGTAAGGTTAGACCACCTGTCCAGATCCGCCACCACTTTGTTAAGTGTTTTAGAAAAATTGTTTTTAATAATTGTCTGTATGGAGGAATAGATGTCTATCCCCAGATAAGTGAAGTTATTAGTAACTGGAATAGATGCAGGGATGGGAGCATTGCACATTACCTGATTTAAAGGTAGTAAAGCTGATTTCTGCCAGTTAATTTTGAAGCCAGAAAGCTTGCCATAAAGATCGAAGGTAGACAAAATATGTGGGATACATTGCACTGGGTTATTTATATACAATAAAATATCATCAGCATAAAGTGAAACATGGTGGTGTGTACCTCTAATGGAAATTGGAGAGATTGTGGGAGAACCGCGGATAGCTTGTGCCAGTGGCTCAAGAGAAAGGGCGAATAACAGAGGGCTAAGAGGACAGCCTTGTCTTGATCCTCTCAAGACAGCAAATGGGGAGGAGCTAATTTTGCCCGTAAGTACTACGGCTGTTGGGTTTTTATACAGGACCTTAATCATATTAATAAACAGCAAACCAACCCCCATAACCTTTAGCACTGCCCACAGAAATGGCCACTCCAGGCGGTCAAAGGCCTTCATTGCATCTAGTGAAAGGACAGCAGCAGGGGAATTTAAATCTTGAGCATCATGTAAATGTGTAATAGTCTTCTTACATTATCTGTAGCAAGTCTAGACTTTATAAACCCAGTTTGTTCACTATGTACCAGTTCTGTCATATGGCCTTGAAGCCGACGGGCCAGTAATTTTGCGTAAATCTTCAAATCTGCATTTAAAAGCGAAAGAGGCCTGTAGCTGGCGCAATCAGCTGGATCCTTTCCTTTTTTAAGAAGCAGTGAAATTA
Source organism: Carassius auratus (assembly GCF_003368295.1). Lineage (NCBI taxonomy): Eukaryota > Metazoa > Chordata > Actinopteri > Cypriniformes > Cyprinidae > Carassius > Carassius auratus. Next base: position 12,812,702 of record NC_039268.1, read on the forward strand.
ATGCAGAATTAACATCCCTAGAAAATGATCTCTCTCTGACAGAATATAAAATCATATCCAGTAAAAGCGGGCCAATCTGGGGCCAAAAAGTAAGATAAAATTCGGGTGGTATTCCGTCTGGACCTGGTGATCTACCTTTACGCATGTCCCTAGCAGCTGTCTCGCACTCCTGTAATGTGATTGGTTGATCTAATTTTATGGCGTCGTCATTACTGAGATGAGATAGTTTAACATCTTTCAGGAAATTATTGCAGACATCTTTATCGAAATTATTTTCCGAATTATATAACTCTATAACTATATAATGCAAAAGATATCAGCAAAGTGCTCATCCGTCCGAAGTTTCATTGCCAGTAAGCGACTGGGTTTTGAGGAGTTAAAATAATAAGTTTGTCTGGTTTTGTGCATGAGGAATTCTGAACGACGCCTCAGAAGAGAGTTAATCTCTTTTTTGATCAATTCCTTTTGTAGGGCTGTGTAATCATTAAAATTATGTTGCAGGGAAGCATCAAGGGACGTATATTTTAATTCTAAAGCTTCCAATTTAGCTGCACGAGCTTTGTTTTGTGTTGAGGCATATAGAGTGGTATTACTCCTTATAAAGCCTTTTACGGCCTCCCAAAGAATCCTTGGATCGAGAACAGAGCCAACATTAAAATCCAAAAATCAGGTCACCGGAATGTAATGCGCATTTTGAATATTTTGAAATAAATCTTTTGAGGCAAAGATAAAATCTAGTCTCGAAAAGGATTTATGTCTCCCTGAGTAAAAAGAATAGTCTTTTAAAGAAGGGTTTAACAAACGCCAGATATCGACCATGCCCGTTTCGGATGCCCAGTGGCGCAACGCCTCAGATGCAAGATGTTGGTCTTTAGTCTCGCTGCCGCCTGTTCTGTCCATGCTGCTGTCCCACACCGCATTGAAATCAGCCCCAAGAACTAAGTGAAATCCTGTAAGATCAAGCAAGGATTTAGTTAATAGATGGAAAAAGGTACGATCAAATACATTAGGGGCATAAGCAGAAATAAGTGCAATGTTTTTCCCATCCATACAGATCTTTGCTATAGCTATCCGACCTGCATCATCTGCCCAAGAGTCAATCATATCAAATTTTAGTTTACGTTTACACAATACCATTACCCCCTTAGATTTTGTTGCTGCAGATGAAGTTGCAATAGAATGATAAAACTTATTGGCTAATCGACCCACATCTTTGCCCAATAAATGTGATTCCTGAATCATAGCAAAGTCTATATTTTTCTTACGAAAAAATTCTAGTACAGTGGTTCTTTTGTGCGGAACGTTCAGACCCCTGGCGTTGACTGAAATAAGGTTAAGAGCTGTCATATGCTAGAAGGCTTTGTGAAAAACAAAGAAAGAGAAAAAAAAAAAGAAAGAGTTGTCCCAACAACAGCACGAGAGAGAACCGGATCCATAAAAGAGAAACACCCAAAAAAAATAATAATAATAATAAAAAAAAAAAAAAAAAAAACGAAGAGGAAGGTGAGGAAGCTGAAACTGTCGAACCTTCCTGAAAATCCACAACTGGATAACTAAGTCAGAGAACTTTCTGACCACTCAAGTGCGGCAGCGGCGCCACCCATCAGCAAACAACTGAACAGCAGTAGTGTGAACACATTAAAAACATCCGCCATATAACAGCGGTGCTATATCGTTAACGGACACGAAATCCACAGACCCCCCACCCAACATAACCTGCACACATGACTTATAACTCGGGCAGACAAAGAAGGAGAGAGAGGAGAAAAAAAAAAAAAAAAAAAAAAAAAAATTACTGTTACCAATATGCCCAGTCTACAAATTGTGATAAAGAATACCACTGCAAAAATAATATTAAAGGCAATAAATGAATAAAGTGGGAGACATGCAGTGAAGTATATTATAGATAGTGATGCGAGACAAACATCAAAAATAGTTAATATTAATAGTAAAAAATAATAAAATAAAATAAAAACTCCAGCTTTATAAAATTCGGAATGCTAGTTTAAATGAACATCAGAGGAGAAACAGGAAAAACGGACATATATTGTATATAATCATACCCGAATCAGTCTTAAGGTTTCAAAAGAAGAAAAAATATATGTAGGCCTATATGTAACAAATAAAAATAAAATAAAAAAATAAAGAACGGGGAGGAATATCACCGCTAACGTTAATGGCCGGGGATAAGAATGATTGTTCTGTTTAACGTTTTAGAGGTTTTTGATGCATATCAAGGCCTTCTTATGATCTTCAAAACGATGCTTAACTCCACCCGGCGTTGTAAATGAAAGCACTGCAGGATAGCCGATGCCAAACGGGATTTTGGCTGAGTGAAGCAGGCGTTTACACTCCAGGAAGGAATGTCTTCGCTCCTGCGTGGCCTTCAAGAAATCTTGATAGAAGCTTATCTTGTTGTTCTGCCAACGGACATCCCCGATTTCTCTAGCGAGTTGTCTCACCCGTTCCTTCTGTTGAAACCTCAAGAACCGCACGATGAATGGCCTTGGAGGGACACCGGGCTTGGCAGGTAGTAACGACCGGTGAGCACGCTCCAGATCTAAGCCCCCTTGAAAGTCAGCATGAAGGATTTCGGGGAGAGTAGCCTTCAAAAACGATACAGCATCTTTATCCTCCACACGTTCCGGAAACCCATAAATGCGTAGATTAACTCGCCTGTCCCGATCCTCGTATTCAGTTAGTTTGGCGTTCAATTTTTCAACCTCTGAAGCAGAAGCCGGGGGGGCGACGCTGCGCTGCTTCTCCGCCTCCTCTAACATATCGAGACGCACCTCCGCGCTATTTATCCTGGTTAGCATGTCGGCCAGCTTACCCTCCATCGCCTCAACGGCTCTTCTCGTTTCTGTGACGTCCTTGCGAATATCTGCAAAGTGTTTAGCTTGCTCATCTGATAGTTTTTGAAGAAGCTCGTGAATTTTAGCAGTCGAGATGGACTCATCCGCATCTTCACGTGCTGGCGATACAGGAGAGGCGTAGGCAGCTTTTGAGCTAGCGGTAGCCCTAGCACTTTGCTGATGTTGAGACGCATTTTCGTTTTTCCGGGGATTTGGCATATCGAAAGTGGTTGACGCTTATTAAGGCAACTTGCGGGGGAAAAAAACAATGCAATAAACTGCGGATGCCTATATATTCACACAAAATGTTTTCTCGTGGCGCCGCAGCCCTCAACCTAAGCAGCCATCTTGCTCGGCGTCATCACGTGACCAATCAGAGAGCTCATATTTAAGAGCAGTCAGTACATCAGGTGAGGTCCACTGCTCCTTAGTCATGGGAAAGTCAAGAGTTGCCCCTACTAAAGTCATGACTATACCAAGACTCGAGCTGTCAGCAGCAGTGGTAGCAGTCCGGACCAGTGACATGCTCAAGAAAGAACTAGAAATAGACTGCCAACAAGAATGTTTCTGGACTGATTCAAAGGTTGTACTTGGGTACATCAGTAATGAAGCCAGAAGATTTCATGTTTTTGTAGCAAATAGAGTTGAGCGCATCAAACTAAGTACAGAGGCTGGACAATGGAGATATGTAGCTTCAGAAGACAACCCAGCTGACCACGCCTCAAGGGGTGCCACGGCAAAACAACTCAAAGATTCTAACTGGTTCACAGGTCCAGACTTTCTTTGGCAGAAAGAGTTACCAACTGGAGTTGTCATGGTGGGAGAGATCGAGAGCAGCGACCCAGAGGTCAAGAAAGCTCAGGTTCATGACACTCAGGCAAAAGAAGCAAGAATACTTCTAGAGCGTCTACACAAATTCTCAGAATGGGCAAGATTGGTGAAAGCTGTCGCCAGACTCAAGCGCCGTGCTAAGGAAATCAAAGATCTCAAGCCAAAGTCCTGTGAGGCCTCAAGCTTGGAGGAAAGGAAAGAGGCGGAGCTGACCATAATCAAGCAACTCTCTTTCAAGAAATTCAACGCCTTAAACATCATAAAGAGACAAACCTCAAAGACAAAGCCAACCAGCTGCACAAACTATGTCCGTTCCTAGATGATCAAGGTGTAATCAGAGTAGGAGGCCGCTTAGCTCATGCTGCCCTACATCCACATGTGAGGCATCCAGCAATCCTTCCTAGAGACAGTCATGTTTCTGCATTGCTCATCAAGCACTATCATGAAAGAGTATACCATCACGGTCGAGGAATGACTATTAATGAGCTCCGAGCCAATGGTATATGGATCCTGGGTTGCAGCAAGCTTGTTTCATCCCATATTCACAAGTGCACAAGTTGCAGAAAGTTCCGAAGGTGCACAGAGCAACAAAGGATGGCATACCTTCCAGAAGAGCGGATGGAAACAACTGCTCCATTCACTTACTGTGGAATGGACTGCTTCGGACCGTTTCATATTAAGGAAGGAAGAAAGGAGCTAAAGCGTTATGGGCTGTTACTCACCTGCATGTGTTCTAGAGGAGTTCACATTGAAGCACTTGATGACTTGACCTCAGATGCCTTTATTAATGCTCTGCGTTCATTCATCGCCATTCGTGGATCAGTAAGGCAGATAAGGTGTGATCAAGGGACAAACTTTGTTGGAGCAAGGCGTGAGTTCATTGAAGCATTTAAACAGATGGATCAAGAGGAGCTCAAAGATTTGGGGTGCGAGTTCGTCATGAACAGCCCGGCCTCAAGTCATATGGGTGGGGTCTGGGAAAGACAGATCCGCACTATCAGAAGTGTCCTGGCGTCTATTCTACAACAGTCGTCCAGACAACTTGACTCCTCTTCCCTACAAACATTTCTATATGAGGCCATGGCGGTTGTGAATAGCAGACCTCTAACCACTGATCATTTGAATGATTCTACTAGTCCAGAGCCCTTGACACCAAACCACATCTTGACCATGAAATCCACAATCATTCTCCCTCCTCCTGGAAAGTTTGTCAAGGAGGATCTCTACCTCCGCAAAAGATGGCGCAGAGTTCAACTTTTAACCAACAACTTTTGGGTACGATGGAGAAAGGAGTACCTCTTAAATCTCCAACACAGACAGAAGTGGACCAAAAATCGCAGAAATGCAAAGGTCGGAGAAATTGTTTTGTTGCAAGATGCGGCTACTCCACGAAACCAATGGAAGCTAGCAAGAGTCATCGAGGTGTATCCTGGAAGCGATGAAAGAGTGAGGAGACTCAAGTTACTCATCAGTGACTCCTCCCTGGATGGAAGAGGAAAGCGTACATCCAAACCTGTTTACCTGGAGAGACCCATTCAGAAAACAGTAACATTGGTAGAAGCAGACTGATGGTTCTATCATACACTCAAACACAGTTTATTAGTTGTTTATTAGGATTGAGTTCATTTACTTTATTCATGCAATATGTTTGTCTCCAAGTTTAAGAAATCACTTTTGATTTGCTGGGAGTGTAACTGCCTGATGCCAGTTTATTTCTGTATTAGCACTTTTACTATTCTGTTGTTTCTGTATTTGAATGTTAACAGCAAGACGGAACTAATTATTGGTTCCGCCCGGAGGTTTCTGGCCGGGCGCTTTTGAAACTTTACGGCGAAAGAGACTGATTATTCCGCTGTTGTAGTGTTTAAGTGGATAAATTTACAAGAAAATAGACAGAAGATGATACGGGAGATCTGAAAGGATGTTTAGCACCTCTTTGTGATAAGCAGCAATGAGGTTTGTTAACTGTAAATTTTACTATAAGGGTGTTTGTGTTGATATATGTTTTCATGTGCCATTTTTTCTGATGTATAACATATAAAGTATCTAGCTGTAAATGGCTGGATTGTAACACAATATGTTGAGACATGCATATAGCATTATTTTGTTAATTTGTTAATTTTCTTTCTTCAAACCAGTTCTCACGGGTTGACCAACATTAAAGCCCTGTATTTTAACCAAGACCTCTTGCCTCATGCCTGTCACTGGGGGAGCTACAGGGATATTGGTTTATTTAGACTCCGAGGGACGTGTCAGCCACGTAAAAAAAGTTAAAAGCTTAAGTCATTTGTGGATTAATGCTTATTAGAGATGCGAACCTTTTCAAACGATTCAGTTCGATTTGGTGAACTGGTTAAACTTGTTCACTAAGAAGAACCGGGTAAATCGAATGATTCGTTTGCGAACCGGATATCACTACACTGCAGTGAACGCGCTCACAACAGACCCGGAACAGAAGACAATACTGAATAAAGTCGTAGTTTTTGTTATTTTTGGACCAAAATGTATTTTCGATGCTTCAAGAAATTCTAACTGACCCTCTGATGTCACATGGACTACTTTGATTATGTTTTTTATTACCTTTCTGGACATGAACAGTATACTCTACATACACTTTCAATGGAGGGACAGAAAGCTCTCGGACTAAATCTAAAATATCTTAAACTGTGTTCCAAAGATAAACGGAGGTCTTAGGGGTTTTGAATGACATGAGGGTGAGTCATTAATGACATAATTTTCATTTTTGGGTGAACTATCCCTTAAAAGGCAGTAAATTCGCCATTCATTAAACAGATCATGCAGCTACTCTGGAAAAGCAGCGCAGAATGAGCCAGCCAGCTGCTCTCAAATCTCTCACTGTACTTTGATTGCATAGTTACAATGACGTGGAATCGGCGACGTCTCAAGTCAGACCAAATCCCAAAGCGTTCCATTCCGCTTTTAGACACACTTACAAACTTCCGTCTCCCAGCTCCATATACCACAATGCAACACGATTGTGATATCACCACATATCTCAATTATTTAATGCTCCTCCCAAAAAAAACTCAATGATAAATGAATAATTGTATATATTATGGAATAAATTAGATAAATTACACAGATAGATTCATGACATTCGACTTGTGAACTTGGGGCAGATCGATTAACCCCAACTTTAGCAAGACATGCCATTTGATGTCACTGCTCCCTAAAAGGATAGTGTGAAGCTATGTTATGTCAAACATAAAACATTAGATATTAAGTGTATAAAATTCTAAGTGAATTTTTGCTTTTTCAAATGGCGGCTTTAAAAAAAAATTAATTATTGATAGAAAAAAGAAAAACCTTTAAAAAAAATCCTCACGATGTATCATGGTGTGTGATAAATATGCTACCATGATGTGACTGACTGGAACAAATTGGGGTTGGAAGTGGAACATTTCAGTCTGGAACATGGCATTAATAAATAAGTAATAATGTTAATGTGAGGATTACTTAGTAAGTAATTCACCCACTTTGATAGCCTACTTTCCTCTATGTGATGTGAAAATCTAATGATTTGAAAACATGATCTGTAAGAGTTTTTACAAAAATAAATAAAATAAATTAAAAAATAGTGACATCAAAGGTATAGCTTATACACTTGTGTCTGTGTCAATCACGTAAATATTAATATGCCTAAAACATAGAATTATAAGACATAGAATATTTTTACCTTTTAGATGATTCTATTTTGTCTGTAATTCGTTTTTCTATAGTAACACATTGGCTGATGCATCGTCGTCATGCATATGCTTAACTTACATGTAAATATTTTACAACTGAAAAAAAATCTACATTGATCTTAAGGGGGCATCTTCCTGCGGAATCCGGCAGCGGATGGTAAATATACGTTTGCGATTTTAAATATTCACCACTAGATGTCATCAAACGACAAACCATAATATAACTTCGTCAACTAACCTACACTATCATCCAAGAACATTTCCGAGAATGAGTAATCCTGTAATTGTTGGGATAGGAGACTGAACTTTTAAACACATCCACATGCAAGTATTCAAACATGACTGTTCAAATTTTATTTAAAAAATCTACATTCTGAAAAGTAGGCCTATACAATATGTTTAATAAGTTCAAGAAAAAAAAGCTTTAATTGATTTTACTCTTTGCTAAATGGATTAATGACTGATCGTGAAAAAATTACTGCTCTCTGTCACATACACGCAGTAAAATTAATTTTCAATGTTGAAACAAAGATTAGTGGAGTAGCCTACATTTACAATAATATATGATACTACAGTGTGTTACAGCGTGTTTCTTTGTAATTGTGTGTGAATTTAGGCTAAATGAGTGAAAATCTGATAATGGTTTTATAATTTTAAGCGTCAATGCTTATCGCGGATCCTCAAGTATGCGCATTATATGCGCATGTGATAAGTTGCTTTATAAGAAACCAGCTTTCTCTTTCTTTCTTTCTTTCTTTAAAATATAATTTTTTACTGTTTAATAAATACAGAGTCTATGTGATGTATCGATATTAAGATCGAGACAATTTTCGATACATTATTTACGTAATTAAAACAATTTCAACAGGACATTAAATTAGCCTACTTTTATTTATTTATTTTTTATTTGAGCGTATATTTTATATTTTATTTTATTTATAGGCCTATGAGTTTAGGCTACATGGCACTGTTATTTTCAGCAGGTGCTTTTAAAATAAAAAATAAAATAAAATAAAATCTCCAGTACCAACATGGCCCTTCATAGTAACAAATACTAACCAAATAATCCTGGTGCAGAGTTTTTGTTTAACCATATAATACATACACTTTTGATTATTGTATGTAGCTGAGTTATACTGACACATTAGCACACAGTTGAAAAGAGTACATTTTAATTTTAATTTTCAAATCAAATCAACTTCCTGCTTCCTGCTCTTATGGAACAATTTAAAGTAAATAATATTACACTCTTCAACTTAAATTGCCTATTCAGTTTCAGTATCATCCTTGCCTTTTGTCATCATCTTGTAGGGAAGCAGCATTTTCAGAGAACCTGTGTCATCTCTGCTGTTAGTGGCTGTCACAGCCTGTCATTTAAATAAGAACACTGCATTATAGAAGTAACCAATACTTCAATCAAACAATATTTACATTTATGTTACCTGGTTTATATTCATATCAGTAATAAAAATTCAATTTAAACTTTATTACTTAGTTTTGCATTTAAAATTACAAGTATCGTATGACACTGTAGTCAAAAAAGGGAGAGCTCTCATTTTCCATGAAACTGGAAAACCTTCACTGATAGTGAATAATCTAATTTCAAAGGAAATATTTTTTTATATTGAATATTGAATGTTATTATCCAGATTCTGCAAGAGATGTCAGGTTTATGAAGCTAAAAAGTGGCTTCTCGGGGACAGAATAAGCCGTGTCCTGCAATAAATGACATTCTTGATAGTGATTCGAAATTGAAAAAAGCTGTCTCCTTGTGTAGATGCAGTGTGATAAAACCTCAGCCTCAAACAGGGCTATATAAGATGAACAGACCTGACAGTCAATTCACTCTGCATAAAACTACACTGAGGCCGCTATATATCCAGCCAACCTATCAGAGCAGACACTTACCCCTTTTTGTGGTCCTCAGCCCCTACCCTCTCATTCTCTACATCTGTCCATTATGCTTCTCCCTCCTTCCATCTTCTCCTCTCTGCTCAGCCATTCTGTCTATGGGACATCAGGGGCTGTTTTCAAAATGTGCTTGTTCATTTTCTGCTGAAATATGAACACAGTTGTAACAGAAGTTATACCTTAGTGCTATTAGTGGATATTACCTGTTATTTCTTTCAGATGAGTAATTGTTGTTATTATTTGTGTGCCATGGCTAATTTCAAGTATTGTTTTCTATAGTGCTGTCCTGTTGCTATAATCTGTCCTGTGTCAAATAATCTATTCCAAGCACCTGCACTGCAAACAATTTAATAAACATGTTTTATTGCCCTGTGTCTGTTTGACAATGAACAATGAGGTGAGAGGGAGAACAAATATTGCAAAAAATGCCACAGGGTTTATACAGAATGAATTGTCATGAAATGTAGTACAAATGCTGATCAAAGGATTGTTTCTAAAAAAATATTCAATACTTTACTAACAACAAAAATCTGCAGGTTTGTTAGTTTTTTCACTTACTATCTTTTCTTCATCTCCACACCAACAGAAAAGTTGTAATATCAAGACTTCACGAATCACCTTCATGTAAAATTTTACATACTCACTAATTCTTTCATTCAGCATGCATAATATTATAGGAACAATCGTGGAAACAAAACGAGCTGGAGCTACCAAGATGGGAACAGATGGCCCATAATTGCCTCGTAGAGGAAGCCAGGGAGTCAATTTTTACAGGTCTCGAGGGAGTGGCAGATGCAAAAAGTGCAGGTGCATTTGTTTTGATCAGAGATGGCCTAAAGGAGCGATCTGAAAAAATGCCTCAAACACATTAGTGAAGAATTGAACAAAGCACGATTGCTTCATCTCGGCAAGACCGTGATAAAGCAGAGCGTTTTCATTAGGGGCCAATGAGGTAAACACGGGAACGCTCGCTCATGACAGGCGTGTGAAACTGCAACAGATGTGGCACAAATTAAAGCCGCATCATCGTGCAGAGATAAATAAGGAGCACATCAATAGTGTAAAAAAGCATGGAACATTTTCTCATGTGTCGCTGCAATTTCACATTTGAAGAGTAATGTCCAACAATATTTTTTTTTTTACTTTAATCTGTATTAAAAATCACAGTAGAAACACGAATTGATAATAAAGGCCTGCAACATTTCTTTTATTTTTTGAAAATTGTGAAAGCAAAAAATATAATAAAAATCACACATGCACATATACACAAAATAGATGATCTAGTATTATATATAAATATATCTGTTAATAAACTATTATGCACGAATGAGTATTTTGTTTTTCCTCAAAAATCACCAGGTTCAACAAATTGATCTCTGATCCCTTAGAACTACGCTACATGATGCATCAGATATAGCCCAGGATTTTATTTGTGTCAGTCTCTTTCGATTGTACAGTATATCACATCTGAACATCATAAGTGCTCCTAAAATACAACCCGCATCCCGAATATGCTTTGTTCCAACCACTACCCCTTTATAATCTGAAACTTGAGCTGCCTGGCAATATCAAACTAATAAATTACATCCTGCCTCCTCTATAACTCGCTAATAAATAAAAAAAGAAGCTCCACTTTCCTTGTACAGCTGTGACCCAGGGTTACCTAGCAACAGGTCATGCCCAGATAAAAAGCACAAGGTAGTGATTCACCTATGAGGAGATGGAGAGACGGGGGCATCTTCACTCTCTGACCCTTGACAGATGGAAAACGCACTCAGAGGAAACAGTTCTTTGATTGACAGGACAGTTCTGAGTATGCCTTGTATCACTCCTTCTCTCCTTCAAAATTGTATTAACAGTCAGCAAAGTATGCTTGTGAGATATGCCTCATTCCTTGCTGTTCTTCGCTAGCATTAAAATACATGAGAAAATTGCAAAATGCTCATCAAATTCTTTGCTCTTTTCCCACCAAATGCAACAATAACCTTAATATTGAAAACATAGGACATTGAGATGTCATGTGTACGTCATCCCTCTAGAAGCTTTAATGACATATTTAAGAAATGAATCATTCAGACAGCATATTTAAAGGAGTCTGACCTTTCATAAATATCTATCCTCCTTTTCAATCCAAATAAATAAAACATATTAAACAAAGATGCAAAGATATCAAGATTTAAATGGATAGTTGAGCCAAAAATGAATATTATGTCATCATTTAATCTCCCTCATGTTGTTCCAAACCTGTATGACTTTCGTTCTTCTGTGGATATTCTAAATAAAACAACTGTGAACCCAAAGGAGTTATTCTGTCATAAAAATGGACATAAAAAAAATACAGGATTGACATTTAGTGGTTTGAGAATTATTACTTATTTATTTTATTTTTTCATATGTTATAGGTTGTATATATAAATCTAAATTAACACTGCTCTATATGCCACTGTTGTAATTGCCACCAAGGACTTCAGTTAAAATGTAGATAATATATATATATTGTGAATTGTCCCTATTGTCGAGGGAATTCAGATTTTATAAAGCAATAAAATAATTGTGAAGACTAAGAAATGAAAAACCAAACAGAGTTTTATCTTTGTCTTGCTTTAATTTTCTGCAGACATTTACACAGCTAGCTGTCTGTGAGCAAAGAGATGATCAAACAGGCTCACAGCAGCTTATAAAGACAACAGTCACATTTCAAGGTGACCGAAATCCCTTGGGTCCTCAGCCTTCGACCAACCAGGAGGCTCCTTGGAGGGTCACCTCCATCACGCCATGTCATATCTGATGCATATTGCCAACGTTCATAAAAACATGTAAAGACTGACACACACATGGCAAATTCACACTAGCTGAGTGACCGCTTAAGAGTTAAACAAGAAAACCCATTTACTCTCTAGACTACACAATACACTGTTCATTGAATGCTTATTGATTACTGATTAATGATTACATTCAAACGATATAAAATGTTAAAAAGATATATGTAAGATAAATGTATATGAGTGGGATCAACCAATGCAATCAATGCAAATTTTTACAATTTCCATAACACTGTACAAAAAAAAAAAAGCAAATAAATACATAGATTAGGGAGTCTCAATACTTCAGGATGTATGCTCTTATTTATCTATGCCTAGTAATAGTTTACATCTTGTTTATTGTTTGTATCTAACCACACATCAAGCCATCTGATTTCAACAGCTTTGCACTCAGTCAGTGCCTCTGTTGGCTATTCTCTGTCCCTCAGGGGAGCCACACAGCTGTGTGAGTTTAGCTCACGGTTGAGGTGAGGCCACACACAGTTGAAAAAAAATAACATACGCTCATTTTTATGCTTAAACACACTATGAAAGCTTTAACATGTAGCTAGACCAACATTTCAGCTACATTATTAACAACATAATACAGTGTCAAGCTGGCTTCTAATAAGATTTGTATTGTGTATTTCTCATCAAAGTGAGATGGGACTGAAGGTACAGTATGAAAAATAAGTATCAGCAGTGCAAGGCTAAGATAACAGCAGGCCCTTCAGGGGCTAATGGACAGCTTTATGGCAATGAAAGTTAATTCAGTGTACATTCGAGAGTTTGATGCTTACTGCTGGCAACATGTAAGTCTGAAGTTTGGTTCTTCGCTTCTGTGTCTATTAGCAAAACACAGACATCTCACCTATGAGGGGAGTAAAGAATTGATGACCTGCACTTTGACTTCTTACTACTCTTACTATTTTCTGCTTGTATGTTTTTGTTTAGATAAAGGATAAATCAGAAAGCCAGAATCTTAAAACGACTGTGGCAAGTATTTCCATGAGCACTTGTGACACAGAAAGAACCATGTCTATTTTACTATTACATTTTGATGAATATTTTTGATATATATACTCTACACACAAGGAGACTCTCATAATAGTTGAAGAGCCAACAGTAATAATAGATAAAGGCTTATGGAGCAGAGAAAATGGGTATGTTCTTGTACCCTGGGGTTTGTCTGTTAAACCATATACAGGACCACAACAGTCATATGACAAATAATGCTACCCCAAGAATTTCATCTATAACTTATTCCTTTAAAACTGATTAGGAAGAGAAAGAAAAAACCGAACTCCTGAACAAGAAAAGGGGATCTAGTAGGTTAACTAGAAGAAAAAACTAAGCATGCTGGTAAAACCTTGAAGGAAATGTTGGTAAAAATGAAAATATCATCACCCTTAGGTCATCAAAGTTTTAGATAAGTTTGTTTCTTCATCAAATTTTTCAGAAGAGAATTTAAACATATCACATCGTCTGCAGTGATTGGGTGCTGTCAGAATGAGAGTCCAAACAGCTGATAAAAACATCAACAACAATAATCCACAAATAATCCACATGACTCCAGTCCATCAATTAATATCTTGTGAAAAAAAGCTGCATGTTTATTAAATATAATAATAATAATAATTCCTTACATTTATATAGCACTTTTCTAGGCACTTTACATTGCCAGGAGGTATCTCCTTATCCACAATAAATAAATAAAAAATCCATCAAGATGTTCTCAACTTTAAACTGTAGCTTCTGACCAAATAGTCCATAATCTATAATGATGCTTCCTCCACTGAAAAAGTACATCCCCAGTTTTCCTCTCACATCAGTTTCAGTTTAGATTGATCTGTGCATATTTCTCACCTGATTCAGACTAGATTCGTTTTTTGCTGACTTTTTCAACTTTTAACTAAGCATTATGGATTCAGGACTTGTATTAATGTATGCAGGCTTTAAAACATGTTAATGTGTAATCTGAATATGTTCAATTTGTATGAATGAATCGGGAACTACAGCCATACACTTTCCTCTGTAGCATGGCTCTTAGTTATAGGCTGAGTCAGAACAAAGCATTTCAGTTTGGCACACAATTGTCAAAGATAATGTTTTTCTTTACACCCCACAAGTAAGGATGCAGAGCCAACAGGTGAGGGTCTACAATGTTACCTGTGTATCATGTGTTCGGTCAAACACAAGAACATCTGTATAAAGTGTTTTGGCAACCATGATAACAGAACCCCCCTTCTCTCCACGGCCAGTTTTAGTCAATGGGCATCCATCACTGATGCTAACAGCTCTGATTAAAAATACATCAACTGCAACTGGCCTCCTGATGGCAGCGCTTCATAGCGAGCATAATTAGGGGATGGGGAGCTGTGATGATGAAGGGCAATGCACACCTGCTCTCCGTTAAATCACACTTCTGTTGGTGAAGCTTGCATCTTTCACCCCCGCAAATTAATTAATACCAAATTATGGATGGGACACCTTATTTATTTATGGTCGGTGTTGTCTAAAGTCACAAACATACCCCTCATTTCCTTTCTCCAAACTTTCCTGGTTGTTCTCATATCAACTTGTGAAGTGGTGGTTGCACTTTAATAAATACAAATGTTAAATCTAATAGATTGAACTTAAAACGAAGGTAAACAAATGCATTTCATCACCTGAAATAATGTTAATATATCAAATTACTAAAATTACTAAAATTGGTTTTACCCTTTATTTACTGACAACCACGACAAAGAGAAAGCCACATGTGTGAAGTAGGCCTACATCACAGGTAGCTTTTCCACAAACTGAGGTTAATATTGTAGCCTATATATATATATATATATATATATATATATATATATATATATATATATATATATATATATATATATATATATATATATATATATATATACACACACACACATACAGACAATCACATGCTTTTGAAACACTTTTTAAAAAAAAAACAATACATCAATGATTTATCTGTGCAGTGTTACTTCAAGTCGATATATATATATATATATATATATATATATATATATGATTTTTTTTTTTCTTAATGAAAATGGCCGCATGTCTTGAGCTGCCTCAGGATTATCACAAAACACATGTGCACGTGTTTCTCCCTGGTGTGTATGACAACTTGCTGATGTAGAAAATTCACTGAACTAACACTCACGGTGTTGCGTCCAGCCTCACCCAATTTGCACCTTTGCCTCTCCTGTCAGCGCCAATGCGTTCCTTTGGCGACAGCACCATGTCAACTGCCAACTCACCACGAAGCAACCGAGACGAAGCAGTGTACAAAATGTCACAAACAACAGTGCTGCACACACACACAGCTGTGATCTTTAGATCTTAAATTCCAAAATAAATCTAATTTCGTAAACATCTCAAAAGCCAATACAACATGGATAATATCAACTAGTCGATTAAAAGTCCCAATCGTTGAAGTCTGTTTGTTTGCATATCTTAACGAGATTTGAAGGAAATTTAAGTATTTGGAACTTGCAGTTAATTGAAGTGGATTTTTTTTTTTTATTAAAGCATGCAGCGATCACAGCTGACAAACAGGTCTGTTGGCTTCTTAGGGGCATGGTGCTTAATAGTATCAGAACGCATTGCATAACATTTGTTTTCCTATTCATGCTTACCTAAGTCATTAGGCTTTTTTCCACTTTAGTTTTAATTATGTTTCATTGGCTGAATTACATGGGGAATAAGGGACAGTCTGTCAGATGAGCTGGGATAGATATTCATTTTAACAAACTGTCTCGACATCATTGGACACATAAAGTATAATGTCTCCACAGGGTTTGAAAAATGTCTATAGATTCATATGCACTGTAAAAACTGGCAACCTTCAATTGTTTATTTATACTTGTATTATTTATACCTGATATGACACCTAAAAATAATTTTATTGGTATAAATTAATTTATAAGCCTATATAGTGATTCAGTGATAACAAATAAATACAAATTTGGACTTGAATTAAACCAGTTTATTAAGATTTTACCATTCTTAGGTTAGTATTTTTTTCAGTGTACAAAGCTGTTTGAACTTGGCATGGCCTCTTTCTCTAGAATATATATATATATATATATATATATATATATTTTTTTTTTTTTTTTTTTTACAGTGTATTTACAAAGTATTTACAGTGAGTGTACATATCAGTGTCAAAGATTAACCAGGGCTCTGGATCAAAATGCTAAATCATCCATGTATTTAAAATATGGGGACAAAAAAGTGAAATAATTACATTGCATAAGTATCCATACCATTCTCTAGCCACACTTGATATTTAGCCCAGGAGCATTCCAGTTTCAGTGGATCATTTTTTAGATGTTTCTGCACTTTGACTGGAGTTAACCTGTAGCAAATTCAATTGATTGAACATAATATGGGAAGCCACACACCTGGCATAAAAGGCCTAACAGCTGAAAATGCATATCTGAGCAAAAACCATGCCATGAGGTCAAAAAATTGGCCTACAGAGCTGAGAGGCAGAATTATGTTGAGAAACAGATCAGGGGGAGACTACAAAAAATGTCTGTGGCATTGAAGGTTTATAGGATCATGTGGCCTTCATAATCCTTAATGGAAGAAGTTTGGAACAACTTCTTACTAGAGCTTGCTTCCTGGACAAACTGAGCAGTTGGAGGAGAAGCCTTGGTTAAAGTGGTGATCTAGAAGCTTATGGTTACTCTGGTTGAGCTCCATGACCATGGGAGCTCCATGACCATCAGATGGGAGAAAATTACAGAAGGACAAATATCACTGCAACACTCCACCAATCTAGGCTTTATGGGAGATTAGCCAGCCTCTGCTGAGAGTGCTCAGAACCTCAAACTAGGCTTATCTTCCAACAGCTGACGGTTAAGAGAATGCAAGAGTGGCTTATAAACAACTCTGTAAATGCCCTTGGGTAGCCCAAGCAAGAGCTCGGACCCAATCAATCTTTCCCGGAGAAACCTGAAAATTAACTTGAGGGGATCTGCTGAGGAAAATGCAGATTTGCAAAGTATCATACCCAAAAAGACTTGAGCCTGTAATCACTGCCAAAGGTGTTTCAAATAAGTACTATGTTAAAGATGTAAATACTTGTACTTATTTCAGCTTTACTTTTTAATAAATTCAAGAAGATATCATAGATTTTTTTTATTTGCCATTATAGTGTACGAAGTGGAAATTGAAGTGGAAAAACTTTTTTAAAGCAGTTTAATAGAAAGCTGCAACAAAACAAAATATAAAAGAAATGTATAGGTATGGATACTTTTACAAGTCATCATATATGTGTTATGGTCGGTACAAGGCTACAGTGGTTAAAAGCACTTGGGCACATGCATATATCTTTTCTCATAGCTATCTCAGTTAGTAAAACAATCAATAAGGCTCATAATTCATGTATCTGGATTTCCCTTGAGCCATTTAAAGTAGAGACCATGGCAACTGGTGCATTTTATTCTTTCCCTTGGATGTGAAGAAAGGCATTAAAAGATGGAAAGGAATAGCACGAAAATGAATAAAGGAACAGAATAAGAAAAGCAGAGGAAGAACATTGGGACTCCATTCAAAGCTTCAATGTCTGCAAGGGTGACTGTCACTCTTTATTAGAGGGTGGAGAGAAGTGTAGCTCGCAGGTTCAGTGGGAGGGAATGAAGGATAGCAAGAGGAAGGGGTGGCAGCTGTGGAACAATGACAGGGTCTGTGTCCAAGGCTCCTCAGGCAAAACACCAGTTTTCCTACTGCTGTGAATTCATCTCACTCTCTCCTGTGGATAGAGAAAGATAGAGAGAGGTGGAGGTCACTGCCAATCATGCATGCTGTCCATCACACTGGATGCTGTGTTCACAGAGGCAATTAAATGTACTTTGGCACTGCCGCATATTTATTTACTCACTATCAATTAAACTATGTACAAAACCACACAATGCATAATTCAGTTATGTATTAATTTGAAAACCATGTAATTACTTCAGTTTACATAAAACACTTTTCAGTTGACCTAGATTCAGTCTGTCCTAAATAGAAACTGACACTAAAAACTGCTTGTCTATAGAATTTGTTTTCAAATGTTCCATCTAATTCTCTGCAGTTCACAGAGGTTTGAATTATATATTTATTTTTTAAGCTGTTTTAACTAATTATTATTTAGTAACTAGTTCCACAGATATTTTACCTTCACTCAGTTTCTCTCTTTAAAGTGTTATCTGAATTGTTAGTTTTTAGTTGGCTCAAACTTTACTGAAATAATTTTATATTCCATTCAGCTAAAATGTTTTAATTGGTTAAAAACAAAACAATTTAGAAAACTACAGCAAATTATGTCAATTAATGTCAGTGTGTTTTATATGTTACCTAAACTAAGATTTCTTATTTGGGCATCATAAGAAATTGTGGTGCAGTTAGTTGTTACATATTATATATTTCATAGTTTAACAAAATTATTAAAATATATATATATATATAGCTGCAAGCAGCAATTACAGGGCCAAGCATTACAGAAGCAAGCATCAGACCAACTGCAGCAATGAGTAATTAAAACCATTTTAAGATTATTTTAGTCAAAATGGTTGACAAATCATAAATACAACCAACTAGTAATATGATTTATTAAAATCACTTTTGACCAACAGGTTGCGCTATTATCAGATATGTGTGGTGTATTCTGCTCTCTGAGGTGACAATGGCAGACACAAAGTTTGGTGTCAATGTGTCAAAGTTTTGCAGAGATAAAGCCTCATCTGGAATCATGCTTTAAATTGCCAAAGACACTGTCTTTGTAAAATATTGCATTTTATTACAAAATTCAGAATGGCTGACACCCAAAATGGCTAACTTGGGAAAATTTGAGTCAGCATGATCCACAGAATCTAAAGAGATCAGTTTTGTGATTTTTGGCCAAACCATTCAGAAATTAAAAGCAAAAATAGCAGTTTTTCATATATCCTCACCAGTAAGTGGCACTGCGCCGAAACACTGCAGGTAGCAGTTATGCTTGTTATAACACACACCATTGTGGAGATATAGTCTCACAACCATTTTTGCATGGTTTTCATAGAATTCATTCATGTCTTATTTGAGAATGGTTGGACGAATCAACTTAAACAGCATAAACATAATATCGAAATATAACAGTCCTGCATGTTGTTGATAAATACCAAAGGTAACATTTTACAAATTGATTGATACATTTTCCCAAATCCAATGTTTACTGAGCAACGGTCATTCCAAGTGCACAAACTCATGTTCACAGCCTTCTGATTCTTTACCTAGGGAACTGACTGACTGTGACACTTTGATAATGGCCTTGTCAAAGGATTCAGTTAATTTTCAGTCATTTTCTAAAAGGGCGACGAACTCCCCTTCCGAAGTGCCATTCACAAGACATGTTTTTTTTTTTTTTTTTTTTTTTGTTCTTGGGGTTTTCTTAAGACTCAACTAATCTCTGAAATTTTCAATCTGTGATCCTTGAAGAGTCTTTGGGCACTTAATCTCTCCTCCTCACAGTGCATTAGGATGATATAGACACCTGTCCTCTTCCAAGCAGATTTGTAACATCTTAAGTTCATTTGAACCTCTTAATTATTGTCCTGATGGTGGAAATGGGGATTTAAAAAATATCAACGAAAGAGAAGTCATTGAAGAATATATCTAATATATATAGTATCCATGTGTGTGTTATCTTTCCATTAGTGACAAAGTGCTTTGTGTTTATGTAGTGACTTGTACAGTTTAATCAAGTAAATACCAGTGTGGCTTGTGCTACACAAACACACACACACTTTATTGGACAGGTCAAACACAATCACAGCTCAGCCACACAGGGTTGGCTAATTATGGGTGGCAGCTGGCAATGAGGGCTACCTTTAGGGGCCGGGTCCATGCATGAGTTGTGTATGTGTTCACACACCATGGATGAAGTATAAATCTTGCTCTGCTGTCTAGTATGATCTGTTTGACAGCCCCTAATTTAAAGACAGATGAAGATGGAAATGCAGAGTTGAATTAACAATGTGAATGAGCCTCAGCCCCTTTGTACATGCAGGGATGAACCAGTGATGCAGTTTGCATGTGCCTACAAAGTGTATGGCTTGCTTATGATCCTAGTTTTGAAATATGTTTCACATAGTTTGTTTAGAAATGTATCAACTATGAAGCCCCTTTTGGTGTCAATTTATTTGATGGAAAATTCAATGACTTAGAAAAGAGAATATTTCAGCCACACACTGGATGTTCTGTAAATTGGACAGCACAACGACAAAAAAAGTAATTTCGAAAATCAATATAAATATCTGTCTGTAAGGAAAGAACATTACACTGTCCCCCATAACCTACTGTTGGTGGAATATGAAAGGGAAGAACGGTTGGAGAGATAAAGGAAACATTCATCAGACTAATTTTGTCTGAGAGCAAACAGCATCCTTTTCATCGACTGAAAAATCTAAAGAAGGATAAAATGCATTCAATTTGGCAGATCTAAATGGGATATATCCAACGAGTATATTTTGAATTCCGCTGATATAACTGAATGATAAGCTCAGAGGTGTGAAGCTTGTAAAGAGAAGTAACATTTCCTGAAGCAGAAAAAAATAAATAAAAAATGAATAAATGAATGGGTGTTTAAAAAAAGTGAAATATCACCTTGTTATTTCCACCACCGAGTCCGACGGGACATATACAAAATAGGCAATTTGCTCATGTCAAATGATGTCTCCCTGCCCGGTTTTCCGTTTGAATGCTCGCGCTACGATGAGACGGTCGCGCGCTGAGATGTGCAGGCAAGTTTAAACGCATCTGATATGCTCCTTGGATATATCGATCCACTTCATCCCAGCAGAATGAGATGCAAACAGCCTTGTCCCTATCTGTAGCAACCATAATCATGATATAATGGTTTCTTCCAGCCTCAATATCTGATTTGGATATGATGAAATAATTCATACGATGTGTAGTGTAGATGCAGTGTCTTTTTTTTTTTTTTTTTTTTTACTGTCCTAGTATTTCATATTTGGTGAGACAATACAAAAGAATCGTGCTTTATAAAGGACGGTATCAAATATACCAGGTACGAAAAAAAAAAAAAAAAAAAATATATATATATATATATATATATATATATATATATATATATATATATATATATATATACCTAGCTTTAAAATCTAGTTTTACTTTTTCTTAAACGAGTTAAACATATTTTCCGACTTTCAGCACCCTGGACAGCACACTTGTATTGCTTTATGACGACAAACTACTACTAGCCTACTGTACGTTTGGTTGTGTATATAAGTTTTATATTTGCACTTTATTTTTTCTCCACTCTACAGCTTTTAACGACCAACACTTGTGAGTCCACGCAAACCAGATAAAAAAAAATCTTAATATGACTTTAAAAATGTCAAAGGGTGAACTAAAACCCTCTTCAGCAGCCACAGAGTGAGACTGGTTGGCTGATTGGTCAAGGATGGTGGATGTGGGCCAGGTCACAGAGGCTCAGTGGCTGTTTGCCTGCAGGACTCTAGTCTCTGATGAGAGGGACATGTCACATGTTGTTTCTTCATCTGGCCGAGAGGCCACAAATTTATTTGAACACAGACTGAGAGCCAGTCAGAGATGTTCCCAGCTGTCTTAGTCAACAAGCCTGTGCAGAGCAACACATCTGAGCCTATGTATTTATAGAACAAAAACTGATGTTGCGTGTATAAGCGCTGCATATTAAGAGATACGGATATTATATGCAGAATGTGTGATTTCTAGGTATTTAAAAAGACATGACCAGAAGCGCTGATCAAAAAAAAAAAAAAAAAAAAAAAAAAAAAAAACACTTTGGAAATTAGGTATATAGATCAATATTACATCATATTTTGCCTTAAATAAAACCAGTTAATTTGGATGTTACCATTTTTTAAGTGCAATTCCAAATATGCTAATAAATGTTTTCAACAAAGCATATTACCATGGAATTATTTTTGTCTTTTTTGTATGTTTTTTTCCCCCTCAATGTGGCAAAAAACAAACAAACAACAAACAGTACAAGAAAACCTAGAACTGCTGAAGAACATCCATATGTATACAACAAAACAAGTAACACATGCTATATGCTGGTAAGGAATAGTATTTTCTTTTTTATGTCAATACTAAGAGGAATGACAATTAAGTGAAACTTCAACTTTAACTTGAAAAGATACTACTGTCCTAAATATCTCTTAAAATGTCCTAAATATATTTTATTCAAGTCAAAAATATTGTTAGCATTACAGATTGTAGCTAAATATATGGTTACACCAACAAAATGACATTAAAGGGTTAGATCAAGTATTCGGTAGCAATTTCAGGTTACCACTTTTTATAGTGTTATAGACATATAGTAGAGGACACTGTAAGGTTTTGTGTACAGCAAATTAGAAGTCATAGAGTATTGTAGCAAGACAAATAAGAAAGGCCAACAGCATCAGAATAGAAAAAAAAATAAACAAACAAACAATAGACATAAGAATTGCCGCCACAAACACATTGGAGTGCTAAAGAGGTGTGATTACACAAAATGGTGTGAATAAAATTAAATGAAGTGAAAGGAAAATTAGAATGAGAGGAAAAAGGGGAGAAAATGTTATTAAAGAAAAAACAGATGGCCAAATTCAGCATACCCTGGGGAATACAGGGGACAATTCACTGCACCTATGGTTATGAGTGCCAAGGAGGTTTTTATTAAGTGTGAGCATGTGTACGTGTATGTGGGGCAATATTATGTTTTAGTCTAAGACAAAGACATTCCAAAAAAGTGAGCTCATGCTACATGAATGATGATGTCATAAAAAGGTTGAAAGATAACACCAATGAATGCTTACTGTCTTACAAGGTATACACATCATGCACATAGAGCACTCACAGATGACAGGCAGTGAGTGGAAATGAAGGATTTGGGGTTCCATCCCGTTACATTATGCAGCAGATGGCGTGTAGGCCGAGCCAGGCCGGGGCAGTCCCAGAGGTAACGCACACTCATAGACACACTCACAGGATGGGAAGGGGAGGGGCAAAAAGCAGTATTGCCCCTGTACAATGCTGTTCTTCTCTCTTGCTCTCATTGAGCTTGCTTTAGTCCTGTGTCTGGTTCAAGGAATCAGGCAGGCTTCTTAAACCCTTCTTCTCTTCTTGAATCTTATCTTTTTGAATAATAAGTTGTTGAGCTTTCTGAATCAGTAGTTCCAAGGGTTCTGAGAGGGTCAGGGGTGAGAATTCTTATTTATTTTTATTTTTTTACTAACTGTATACCATTCTATACTTTACTTAGAAATGCAACATGAAATGGAAAATTTTATTATATTGTTTGGCCTTTGCAATTCATGGTTATTTCTGATATTTTCTATCACTCGTTCAAAGACAGACTGTCAGTCTGTTTTCAGTAATTGCTTCTGAAGTTTGGAATAATAAAACGATGCAGAAATGTGAATGTTATGAGTGAGTCAATGAATTATTCACTCACAATTTTTCAAAAACCTAGATTAAGTAGCGTGTTGTTCAGAAATACATCAAAGTTAATTCTGCTTTGGCTTAGTTTAGAACTGTATTTGTTTAGCAGCAGAGACAATAAAAGTATAAGTTGTTTAATATGAACTTTTTGTTTATTAAACTGTTGCAATACAATGTCACATTCGTAATCATGCTTTTGGTCTGAACATCAACTAAGTCATTTGCCACTTGATGTCCCCTGTAAACTCTGGGTCCTGAAGCAGTTATAACTCTATCTCTCCTTCTCTTTCTGTCTTCTTTCCACTCTGCTGGAGCTGCACCTGAGGACCACTGCAGAGGGCCATGACCCTGACTAACAAGTGTGTGTGTGTGTGAGAGAGGGAGATCACGTGGACAAGGTGTGTGGGTATGAAAAATGAAAACAGCAAGTGTATTCATGGGAGAGGGAGACACTTATAATTGCAGTCACCATCAGTATGGTTCCAGTTGCTAGTTTTAGTATTATGTTGATTAGTGTCATTATGTTTATGATCATATTCGCTGTGCAAGTTAATTAGTGTTGCTTGGCCGATTATGGACCTCCTGTACCTGAGTCACGTGTTCACACAAACATAATGGACACACATTTCAGTCTTATTTTCAGATGGACTTGTGTGGAGATATGTCTTTATTTGTGTGGATTCACAGCATAAGAAACTTTAAGCATGCCCCATAATGTTGCACAATAGGAATTTCAGTTAAACCACATTATTGTTGCTGTCATTTATCATCAGAAGATGATTTGTTTATTTTAGGCTAAATGTAAGCAGCACTAGTACAACACTGTAATTACAGCAGCAGGGATAATTAGAACCAGTCTGGTCTTTTTTACACAGACAGAGTAAAAGATCTCTATTCTGTCACGTTAGATTGTAGGATTCCCTGGCATTCCAACAGTGTGAAAAACAACTTCAGCTTCCTCATGTGCAAAGATGCTATCAAGTGAATGCATTTTCACAGCACAAACACAGAACACAATACACAGGGAAACGATTTATGTGACCATTTTTAAGGTAGATTTATTTTTTCTTAGTATAAATGTAACATTAATAAATTATCTTAGTCATTTACCAGAAAGCCAACTTCACACTTAGTTACCTATAATCAGTGCCAAGAGTCTGCATATATCTTTCTAAATCAGTAGCTGATGAAACAGACAATTCATAAACAAGTTCATTAGAACAAGAGACACATATCAAAACCCATCCAAAATGTCCTTCCCACTTTGCACAGTACCATGTGGTCATCTTGCCCCCTTGTCCCAAAAGAAAATAGATGCCAAGGGTGCAGCAAGCCACCCCTCCCCAAACTACACATACACTCTTGCTCACATGCCCCTTTGATTTAACCGAACCATCGTGGAGGTTTGGCATGGCGATGAGTTTAATGAACCCATCAGCCAGCTGGAGCAAAAGGAAAAGAGTCAGTTAAAGAGGAGTGAAGAGAGAGAGAAAGGGGTGACCCATTCTGCTACATGCATCGCAAGCCAAAGGGCCAAAACGATAAGAGAGGAAGGAAAGCCAAGTGCAGGAGAGCAAGCGCAAGGGTATAACTAAAGGAAAATTTATCTTTTGGAGTCAAGAATAGGAAGGAGACAGACTTGGTAAAACAGGACAACCAAAGGTATAAATTAGAGAAATGTAATGTAACCTAAATGGCAACACTAAAGAGGGGGTGTTTAAAATATCAGAGAATGTAGAATGAAGTGAGAAATGAGAGATCATGGATTGTTGCATCCAGATGCTTAGACATCTGCACCCACCTGAATCACTAGCTGACTAATGGGGCCTCCAGACTGCAACACACATCCCATCCTTTGTATCTGAGATTTTTCCCCACTGATTCTGTTGGCTTTATTGTATGTGTAAATTGGTCATACTGTTGACTCAAACTTCACAATTAATCCAAATGTTTGGCAAACAGCAATGAGCAGTTGTCTTGTAAAAAGCTGTCAACTAAATAAATGAGGATGATGTGGCACATAGGCGCTAGAGACCCTTGTGGATGTTAATATACCTCGCAGTTCCTCTCTCTTTGTGCGTTGCACTTTGTGTGCATTTGTGTGTGTGTGTGTGGGGGGGGGCTCCCTGCTGAGACTACAGATGGTAGAAGGGGCTGGCTAGGGCCATGGTGATGGTCACATTCTCACATGGGACCACAGGCCCCCTGTTCTCACACCTACACCTCCTGTTCGCTACTGGCCAGCTCCACTGTCATTACCACAGCCTGCTACCCCTGTAAATGCCATGCCAGTAGCGGTGAATAAGGCAAAGGATGTGCCAATCTAATATAACACACATGCACAACACATGGTTATGTGGCTTGAATTACATCTATAGTTGCCATAAGAGCCTCACTTTAGATGCAGCATGGAAGTGCATTAGAATCCTCAGTTTTAAATAGGGCGAGTAACAGCTTCTGATTTTCTGCATAGATTGAATTAACTTAATTTAAACCATCAATAAAATTTATGCTTTCAAGTTTAGAGGGTTGAAATTTGTGGGTTTAGTGAGTTGATCATTTGAACAAGATAACATTTTCTTAGTACAGTAAATTCTAAACTTTTCTGAATCAGATTTGGGATATATCTCATCGACCACATGTGACACCCAAGCACATCAATGTAGAAACCATTTATAGCTGAAATATCTTATGCTATGATGTATCTTTAGGTGGTTAACTTAAAGGTATAGTTAATCAAAAAATGAAATTCTGTTATAATTTACTCACCCTCAAGTAGTTCTAAACCTGCGTAAGTTTCATTCTTCTTCTTAACTTAAAGGAAGATATTTTAATGATTCTTTTTTATTTTCAGATAATGAAAGTCAGTGGCTACCAGCAACTGTTTGGTTATCCACATTCTCCAAAATCTTTATTTGTATTAAGCAAAAGAAAGAAAGATCTTTAGGGTGAGTAAATGTTGGCACAATTTTTGGTGAACAGTATGCCTTTAATGTAAACCCACATGCAAATGTTATACAGTACATGTACATTTTCATGTTATCATAAAAGTAAAAACCTATATAAAACCAATTAGAAACAATTTTATATATTAACATATATATCTAGCCCATACAATCATGTATGTTTATGTATGTGTAATAATAATAAAAAAAAACATCCATTTCAAAAACTCAGCAACACTCGTTGATATGATAGAATATAAAAAACGTACACTGTTAAATATTATTTGCCTTGTAGTTTGATTTCTGTACTCTGTAAATCTGTCTCTTTATAGCACTCCATCATCATCACCACATCCATTTGATAAAAAAAAAACTTTATGTGTGATATTTCAAAATGTAACTGCTTTTCAAGGTTAATGGCTCTCAATGGGCCCTTCTGTAAGTTCAAAGAAAAATCCTCAGATAACTTTTTGTGCACAGTTGTTTGGACTGTCTTGGTTTATTTTATGTAAGATTTAAATTAACTCTAGATTTATGTTAGAAACTTATATCTTCATCTACCCAGTGCATGAACATGATATATACCCTCATTGGTAACATATATGTCCATTTCACTCTTGATATAGGGCAATATATGTCATATATTACAATTACAAATATGTTCAAAAGAAAACACACAAGATGAAAAGGGGTACCATAGGGACTACAAGTGAACTTACTATCTCATATCATAGGTCAGTGCACCAGTGGTGATTCTAGTGCTGACTGAGAGTGATTCAGCTGTTCTTAAACTGTTTGTGTTCTGTAATTGCTCTTGTATGACACAGATCTCTGTGAGTTGTAGTTGCAGGACAAGAGGTCTCTGTCTGCCCCTCTGACCCACTGTAATTAGACTGACTCCTTGTGTGCTTCCTGTCAGTATAGCGATTCCGTTGTCATATGACATGCCGCTAATACACACATGCACAAAGACACAGAGACAAAAGTCATATCAACTTGGACACAAGGCTTAAGGCCACTTGTCTATCACAGTACATCCACCCACCCCCCACGCCAATTTTTCTGTTGCCAGCACCAGCTCTTTGTCTCCATACATCATGGCAATATGAAGCAAGTTGCAACTAGCCCTTGTCTCCCCACCCTCCCTTGTGTGGCTCAGGGCCACAGCAAGTCAGTGGAGCCTCCCTCATCATTTTAATCAGCTTGTTAGGCATGGTCGGTCACCATAACACACAGATGCCTGATCAACAAACATACATACTTCTTTGATCCTGCTTTGTGATCTGGAAATATCGTGCACATAATCTAACTATTGCGAGGAAAATATTGATGCTGAATAGCTTTAGGAAAATTGCAATGTACTTTGACAGGATGGGATTTTAACAAAAGTTGGCTGTTTGGGGAATAGTTCATTGTACATTTGGGAATTGTGCAAATCATGCATACCATCTGAACTTGCCTGTTTGATTCCCCCATAGCCACAAATCCAGCAGGGTCTCCTCAGCATCATCTGGACCCACCAACTGGCCCCCAGTTCCTACTGCCCACTTTGTCCCCACCTCTAGCTATGATTGGAATTTTGCTTCAATTCCAAAAGTCCAACAGCTTCTGTGGACTCTCCATTGGCCATTCTGAAATTTGAAGGAGAAGTTCAGGTCCACAGATAACCTCTTGTGCACAACTGTTTGGGCTGTTTTGGTTTAGTTCATGCTGGTTTGAAGATTTAAATGTAACTTTTAACGTTAATCAAATTCATACATTTAAAAAATGTGAATCTGAGTCGTCACTTATATTCCACAAATTAAAAAAAATAATGACTGTTTTCACGTCATATTTAAAAAAAATATGATTTCCCTGTGTCTTTCTTACTATCTTATCTGTGTTAAGATAATGAAGGAGAATATATAAATATATAAATATTGTGCGTATCTGTGTTTTCCGGCGGTCTGACATCTCTGCTCGTGGGTCTATGATGTGTGGAGAGGGGCAAGAGGAAGGTATGATGCGAAGGGGCGGTGTTAGACAATACCACCTCACAAATATACCCCAACCCTCTGTCATTCTGAAGAGCTTTTACTAAGAACTATACTCTCACACACTGATCCGTTATAGCCCGATCAGGCGACGGAGCTCCAGCGAAATAGAAGAGAAGACAGGATTTACCGGTTTTCGAGTCGAGGGCTGTTTTTCTATCGCCAGTTCATTCCAAATAATCGCAGTCTCGCCCAAGAGGACTGACAACATTTCAGTACTTTTCTACAATCTTATCGACACTGCCATCTCTATTGTCTAGAGTCTGGGGTCACGAGGCATCACCTCCAAATATTTGTATCTCAAGATAAAAGGCATCATCTATTATTATTTTTTACAGACGAATAACAGAGAAAAGCAGAATTGCTCGGCATCATAATTTTGACAGAGACATATTTTACTCAATTTGTTTTCGTGGGATTTCAAAGTAGCTACTAAATGAAGAAATATTTAACACGGTGAGATGCTCCATGAAAGAAATTACAGAAAGACACGCGGATAGAGTAAAGAGTTGGACAGTTTGTAAAGGACAAGGATCTTCTTTCTGGAGCTGTCAAGTGCATAACACGGTTTGTTGAATTATTCGTGTAATAATTATATTTAACGGCTTTATAATAAATCTGTTTGTATGTTTTTAAAGGTAGCAATGTAATAATTATTATAGTTTGTAAAGATGTTAATCAGTAGGTTTCAATATTCGTGTTGGTATATTAAATATTTAGACGTTTAGTTTGTTTTAGGCTACAGTTATTTTTAAAAGTGTTCTCGAAAATGCTTTGTACAACTGTTGCTTTACACCTTTATTCTATTTACCAGTCATTCAAGAATTTTTCAAAACTAACAACAACAACAACAAAAATAAAAAATAAAAAAAATAGTGTAGTCTATTTAAAATGAATTAGCCATGTAGATGTTGCAAATATATTGTATACATGTTGTAGCCTATATAATAATTGTGGGTGTTCATTATCAGTTGTGAGAGAGAAATTATGCTGATCTAAAAGCAAAGTTCCCACAACAGATGTTAACCTTTTGAACCATTTATTATTCTGGTTCCGTTTTGTCCTGTCACGCAGCACGCGCCAAGCCTTATAGTGTGACAGATGGATGGCTTTAATTGCAGAACGTGACTCCAGAATTATCATATTTGCACTTAATATTTTATATAGGAAGGACAACAAAAAGGTGCGCATTTTTCATTTGTCCGTTTTAAAACTGTGTGTGTCTGTGCGTTATTAGCATTGTATACACACATTGTTATTAGCAATGCTAAACTGTTTTTAACAATGACAATTTCGTTCTCCTTTTACTCTTTTATTTATAGAATTTCAAATGCTCAAAGTGGAAATATGCATTTCCCCCAATAGCTATAGTAGTAGTGCAAAATGCTTTAAAAATGTAGCCTTTCACGATGTTTGCTCTGCATATTTTGCTAATGTCACGTACAATTTAGTGTGAGAGCTGTTATGACAATATAAGTATTGCCCTGCAAATATCGTCGTGTAGTGTGCAAAGAGGATAATAATAGGCTATGTAGCCTATATTTTGGGGAGCATAAACATGGGGGGAAACAGACAGTGAAAGACTCTTTAAAAACACTTAAAAACTGCGTAAAACAAAAATTCGTTTGTTTTCTTTAGTAACCCAAACGTAATTATGAAATATTTGTGTTTCAGGACTTGAGACATTTCTAAGTCGAAACTGAAAATGATGCTGAGTCCGGAACAAACTGATTCAGATCTACCGTGGAGCCAGTCAGACGCTGAGACAATGCTGAACGATATCAAGGTTGGCTGCATCACGGACGAACCCATGGAGGGAGAGGGCAAGACGAAGTCGCTGGCCCCACAAGCCCTCAGCAGGGAGGAAAAGAGGCGGCGCAGGCGCGCCACAGCGAAATACCGTTCAGCCCACGCCACCCGCGAGAGAATCCGGGTCGAAGCCTTCAACGTTGCCTTTGCCGAACTGAGAAAGTTGTTGCCTACACTGCCCCCTGACAAAAAATTGTCCAAGATTGAAATTCTGAGACTAGCTATTTGTTACATTTCATACCTAAATCATGTGTTAGATGTTTAGCACAGGACCCTTTTTATGAGTAACGCACTCCAAGGACACATGAGGACCTGTCTGCAGCAAACAAAACGGTATCCTAATTTTTGCAGTTTGCAACTCTTTGCGCATCCTACACTGGAAGTGCAATTAGAAGAGATTGAAACCACATAAAATGGCTATCACCCAAGTGTTCATTAGACTTTAGACATGTTTTCATAAATTTAAATGAGATATTAGGCTATAGCTTAGAGCGAAGAGATACTCTCTTCAACCAAAAATGGTGATTGCTCAAAGAGTCGTGAACCATTTAAAAGACTGTGGTCCCTGCTTTAAGCTAGATACAGAATAAATGATGCAATAAGGTCGAGGAGGACGTAAAACAAATCGAATAACCAATGTTGTAATTTGTGTATATGGGCAGTGTATAGTGTTTTTATAGCAGGTCAAAGTACAGAGAAAACCCGTTGCATCACTCTGTAGAACAGTGAAGAATAAACCAGCCCCTCTCCTCCTCTAATAGCTGCTCGGTAGATCTAGTAAGTAGTTGTATAATCAGGAGGAAATTACGTAAAAGTGCCACTCGAATTATGACATCGTGACCATAACCACTCGCATTAAAATATTTATTTGTTATTTATTATATACTTGTTGAATATATTTTAATATGATTCATGTCATTATTATTATTATTATTTTTGTTGTTGAAAGATTGTTTAGATTAATGTACGTTGGTTGTATGTAGCTCAGAGAAAAGTTTGCTTGTGTGTTAGATCTTGTCATTCAGTAATGATGAGATAAAAATGTTAAGCATAAACTTGCACCTTTAGTGTTAATTGATTTAATATATATATATATATATATATATATATATATATATATATATATATATATATATATATATATATATATATATATATATATAACACTAAAGGTGCAAGTAGACTTATCTATATATTTTGTGATGCAGTTAGTTAGATAAATTGGCTGTTTTTGTTCACCAGTTTGTCATACATTAGAACAACAAATTCATTACAAAGAAATCTTTTTAATGAACAGCCATTTTCATCAATGGTCTATTAATGTCATCTGAATTGTAGACCTATGATTTATGTGACAATAGACTGTCACGTTTACTGTATGACCAAAAATGTAATCGTAATTTTTCAATTTTCACCTTTTCACGTCTGAGATGTTTTTGACCCCAACTACCCCACTACAACATGTGAGTTATATAGACTAAAGTTATAGTGAGTTATTTTATTTTATTATTATTATTTTTTTTATTTTTTTTTTTGAAAAACATATCTGCTATCCAAAGATCTATATTGTATTTTCAGGGTCGTGCCCTTCATTGCTTCATGCACATATTTTGTAGTAAAGTTTCTGTGACAGATTTTTTTAATCGAATTATAATTTTTTTTCATATTTTGATGTTGATTTTTTTTTAAATAAAATAACAATAAAAACGGTTTGACTCTTTAATCACAGATTCCGAATCATAAAATAATATTGTCTTAAAGATTAAATAGGTCGCCTGAGAATTACATTTGTGCTTCTGAGTGATAGCCTACGTCATGTACATTTGATTCTTTGTTAGCAGTGACTTTAGTAATTGTGACGTAATTTGTTTTAGGATATTCCGATTACTTGACATAGTCTACCAAAAGATGTGAATTAAGTCAGAAGCGCAGAGAAAATGGTGTAGAGTGGTCAGTCACGGTAAGCGTTGTCGAGGTTTTGCTCTCCGTGTGTTTGCTCCTCGTTCTCCCTCTTGGCTGAAAGGCCGTTTCCCTAGAGAGGGGGCAGGTGTTACTCCAGACGAGCCAAGACAACCAAATTACTGGCCGTCTGGCACCTCCCGTGGGAAACAGAGTGAGTGAGAGAGAGAGAGAGAAAGAGAGAGAGAGAGAGAGATAAAGAGAGAGAGAGATTTATTCTTATATACCATTTATTCATATATAAAAATATTTTAAATTTAGACTACATATGCTGATCACTGACTGAACAAAGTTAACCAATAATTAAAAACATGCAAGGGTTAACTTTGTTCAATCTGCCCAAAATTGTTTGTGTGTTATTAGTTTAGCAATACTGACACTGACTTCTATGAAGATCAAAGTGTTCACAAACTTCTTGTCATTATATATATATATATATATATATATATATATATATATATATATATATATATATATATATATATATATATATATATATATATATATATATATATATATAAAACTAAATGATTTCTCACATCCAAAAGAATCAGCAAGCTAATAGCTGCCTACATTAGTTTCTCAAGCCTGTGTGATTATCACTCATTCAAAACCTCAGTTGTCTCAGATCAGTGTTTTTACGCTTGTAAGTCCAAAGTGTTTTTAGGAGAACCATTTTTCTTGATCAAATCTTTTTTATTTAGATCTATTTAATCTGAAAATCTCTTCACTTGCTGGCAATAAAAGAACATTTTACACTTACACAACAGCACTCAAATTCAAACACTGGCTCAGTGAAAGGATTTGAAAGAGCTTCTCTTGTAATCCATGACTTAACATGCGATAATTAACTTTGTGTCTATGATGTCTCTAAAAGGATTTGACAGTACAAGTTGTAGTGCATTATAACATAAATACTGTGTCTACAAGCCAACAAAAGACACGTTTTCATCATCAAAATGTAAAGAGCAGCTTTTTATATGAATCTGGAGGGAAAGTGATAAGGAGAGTGAGACCTTATAGCTATGAAGCACCAAATCAAGTATGTGAGTATGATTTTTAGTTCAAAAATGGTTTAAACAGGAATTATAATATTTTCTGCAGTTTGGTTTGGCATGGTTTTCTCTTTAACAGAAAACCACTTTAATCAGACACTATAAAGCATTCCTTTCAAAATTGTTGTTAATGCATTTATTATTATTCAGTGGGGTTTTGGTGTTTCAAATGTGACTTAAATTAATATTAATAAAATGCAAACACTCTAAATTTAAACCAAATACATCACATGGACAAATGCTTCACCAACTGATAATAGTTTGTATGTTATTGAAGAGTATTTATGGTATAAGATGTTATATACTAATTCACTTTACTTTTGTACATACTGCAGCTCCAAAACAAACCCTAATTTAAATAATATGTCAGCTGTAGTCCTGTTTTGAAAGGGTAACAGACTGTGAATGCAGCCAGCACATGTGTGTTTGTGTATGAGAAAAAGCCATATTGCCTCTCTGTTCACCATGGATTATGTAATGGCAAAGACCTACAAGTGACCATATGTCAGGAAGTGTACAGACGGCCAAGAATCCTATTCACTATAGCCCTGTCTGTGGGTTCTCCCATCATCATTATTCAGGTACACTTTTCTAGAATCAAACATGGAACAATATAGGCGGGAACACATTCCCATTTTTTCCAAATAAAGCTTCTTGTCTTTCCAAGAGAAACACAAGAAAAAGCAACCATATGTCCACAGGTCTTTACACAGCATTTAAAAGGCAGAAGGGAGTGTTTGCATCTTTCCTCTCCTTCCATTACAAGTGTGCTCATCTTCAATGCCTAGAGCCCATCTCCCTTTGCACCTTCAATCTACCCCTTTCACTCATTCCCTTGATATCCATCAAAGGTGTGTGTTGTAGAGTGAGCGTTGCACTAGCAGTGAGGTACAAAGGCAGATCCATGTGTTGAAATGTGGCCCCTGGGATGGGCCACATTATGCTTGCCCACTTCACCAGCAGGGACCCAGCCTGGAGCTGGCTCATGGCCCTTTGTCTCCAAACAGATGGAAATACACTAGAGTAGAGAGAGTGGGAGAGAAAAGAAGAAAGGGGATACAGAAAAAAAAGAAGTCAGTCTGTTCTCATTACCTCACATATTGAGAGCGACACGCTTACAATACGTCAGTATCGGAGAGGCTCTGTCTTATTCAAACTCATGCTCAGGCCATCTGTACACACAGCACACATGCATTTACACATGCAAAGCAGTCAATTTCATATATTTAAGTACCTTTATTGCTATACCACCAAATTAAGTGGCAATTTTAAAAGTATGCTTACTTTGTCTGTTTTGTTTGTTTGTTTAGTTTTTTTTGTAGAAGTGTATTTATACTTTGTATTTCAACAAGAGCATAATATTGAATGAATACATTTTAAGTTAAATGGTATGAAAATCTGTAAACGCAGGGCATCCATCCCTCAGACTCCAAACAGAATAATCTCAGGGGCCCAAACAGGCGTGCTGAACAGCGATAATCTGCACAATGACTTCTTACAAAGCACATACAGGTGCATCTCAATAAATTAGAATGTTGTGAAAAAGTTAATTTATGTCAGTAATTCAACTCAAATTGTGAAACTCGTGTCTTAAATAAATTCAATGCACACATACTGAAGGTAGTTTAAGTCTCTGGTTCTTTTAATTGTGATGATTTTGCCTCGCATTTAACAAAACCAACCAATTCACTTTCTCAACAAATTAGAATAAGGTGACATCACAATCAGATAATCAACACAAAACCCCTGCAAAGGTTCCCTGATCCTTCAAAATGGTCTCTCAGTCTGGTTCACTAGGCTAAACATTCATGGAGAAGACTGCTGATCTGACAGTTGTCCAGAAGACAATCATTGACACTCTTCACAAGGAGGGTAAGCCACAAACATTCATTGCCAAAGAAACTGGCTGTTCACAGATTTCTGTATCCAAGCATGTTAACAGAAAGTTGAGTGGAAGGAAAAAGTTTGGAAGAAAACGATTCACAACAAACCGAGAGAACCGCAGCCTTATGAGGATTGTCAAGCAAAAACAATTTAAGAATTTGAGTGAACTTCACAAGGAATGGACTGAGGCTGGGGTCAAGGCATCAAAAGTGACCACACACAGATGTGTCAAAGAATTTGCTGAGCCACAGACAACGTCAGAGTCATCTTACCTGGGATAAGGAGAAGAAGAACTGGACTGGTGCCCAGTGGTCCAAAGTCCTCCTTTCAGATGAGAGCAAGTTTTGTATTTAATTTGGAAACCAAGGTCCTAGAGTGTGGAGAAGCTCATAGTCCAAGTTGCTTGAAGTCCAGTGTTAAGTTTCCACAGTCTGTGATGATTTGGAGTGCAATGTCATCTGCTGGTGTTGGTCCATTGTGTTTTTTGAAAACCAAAGTTACTGCACCCATTTACCAAGACATTTTGGAGCACTTCATGCTTCCTTCTGCTGACCAGTTTTTTGAAGATGCTGATTTCATTTTCCAGCAGGATTTGGCACCTGTCCACACTGTCAATAGCACCAAAAGTTGTTCAAATGACCATGGTGTTGGTGTGCTTGACTGGCCAGCAAACTCATCAGACCTGAACCCCATAGAGAATCTATTATATTGTATTGTCAAGAACAAAATGAGAAACAAGAGACCAAAAAATGCAAAGAAACCTGGGCTTCCATACCACCTCTGCAGTGCCACAAACTGATCACTTCCATGCCACACCGAATTGAAAAAGGAGCCCCTACCAAGTATTGAGTACATGTACAGTAAATGAACATACTTTCCAGAAGGCCAACAATTCACTAAAAAGTTTTATTATTATTATTATTATTACTATTACTATTATTATTATTATTATTATTATTGTTAATTATTTATTTATTTATTTTTTACTGGTCTTATGGAGTATAATTTGTTTTTTAGATATTGAACTGGTACGTTTTTGTTAAATGTGAGCCAAAATCATCACAATTAAAAGAACCGAAGACTTAAACTACTCAGTCTGTGTGCATTTAATTTAATACACAGGTTTCAAACGTTGTTCTCACACTATTCGTCACGTCAAGGATCCAAGAACGAATTAAGACATAGATCTTTCTGAGATTACATCGCCCTCTGTCGGTCACTTTTAGTTGTTGCATATTCAAGCGATATTCTCAGAAAATAGATGTGCACTACATGCATTTGTCCACAAGATAGTGATCTTTGCTTAAGAAAGTGAGAGACGTTTCTTCACATATGTGATACGTGTGTACTACCAATAATTCTCAAATGCTTACTAACAGATACATTGATGCTAGCACATTGTTTTCAGAAAAAAAGATACACTACATAAAACTGAATTACAAAATTGCAAATTAACCTGAATGGCTGACACTGCTGTAACACTTCTTCGCTTCAGTTACATTTTATATTTATATCTGTCTGCAGCCTCAAGAAGTTTGCCAGAGACTTGGCATGAATAATTTAATAGCTGTAATGCAACTGGTCTCGCCATGCTTGTGTAGCCATAGGGAGCAGGTAAAAATGTCTAAGTCAGAGGTATTGAACTCAGCATGACTCCGGGATATCCTTAATCTTTAGTGTCAAGCAGGAAATTAGTAAAAACATCTGGATGCTAGCGTCAGCTGACTAACATTTTGACTGAATTGTGACGACAAGCTTTAAGAGCTATCATTACAGCCATTATTTGTTGCATTTGTCATCGTTTGTTTATTTAGGCCCACAGTGAATTTAGGTCGTCAGTCACCCTTATAGTGCTTTGTAAAACAACTCTAAAATACAATAGTGTCATTCATAATTCGGTTAGTTCAGATAGCAGAGTGAATCTATCAGCTTTCAGCAGTTCTACAATGAGCAGTAATGATATTGTTCAGTTCGAGTCAGAATTCAGTGTTGATTTGATGCAGTTCTAGTATTGATGTTGCAAGATGTGATTCAGCTATTAAGCAGCTCTACAAAAACAATAGTGCCATCACACAGCTTCAGTTCAAGTTTCCAGCCAATAGTTTTAATCAATGCTGTCATATCGATATATTACAAAAACTTTATGTTATTTATTTACTTATTTAGCTTTTATTAGTTTTACTCCCTGCATTTAATTTATTTTACATCTATATCCTTACTTTTACAAACGTTTGTTTGAACACGGGAGTAAAATCGTGTGCTGTTGTAGTCTAATTGTATATTTTGTAGTACATTGTTTTTGGTCGTTACATAATGAATTCTATTCTATTCTATTCTATTCTATTCTATTCTATTCTATTCTATTCTATTCTATTCACGCATTCCTAGCCTACTTACTGTACAGTAGGCGTTTTCAATTGGTCGGCCACAGTTGTTCCCCTACCGCGACATGTTCGTACTGCACTTTTGCCTCACTTCTAAAGGAAGCACTGCCCAGACCAAATCCCAGTGTATCAAGCTGTATCTATCACAGGGAATTCGGTCAGTTTAAGTCTCGGACATACCCGGGGATTATATATAAAATAAAGTCGTTGTTCCGAACTTTCCATCAGAATTCAACGATTCGATAAAGGTGAGTTTGTTAACGTTATATCGACGGACTGTGATGAAACATTCTGCCGCCGTGAGCTTAGCTTGCTATGGAACTGCTGTGACACTTGCGAATTTGCAACCTTGCATTGTTTCAATATCTTCTCTTCAACTGATTATTATTAAATATTGTCCGTAGGGTACTATTTTATCTTTTTAGTCTTACCCTGTGGGTACACACATAATTCATTTAAATAATGGTCTCATGTTGTTGGTCACCAGCTAGACAGCAGATCACGATTAGATGCCCATACATGTATGTAACCTTACAGTGATTGTTACCGCACTAAAAATGACACTATTTGCAGCGAGCTCCAACATTAACAGTGGAAAACGCCTTGGAAAGTGCGGGATAGGGATAGAAGCTGAATATCGCTTCTTCTCTTCCAAACTTAATTCTCTCCTGCTTAGGAGGAGTTTTATTCATTTACAGCGGTCTTTCCCCTGTCTGGGTCGGTTAGTCGTGAGGTAGCCTATACTAACTAATATGATTTATGGTTAAAGGAGTAAGGCAAGACGTTTCAGGCCTTGAACAGACCGGGGTTTTTCCTACAGCGTCCGCCATTTATTCGAGTTGCGGGAGGCTACAGGTACTATTGGGAGTTGGCAAACAAAAGTTATGGGTTTTTCGACATTAAACAAAACACAAGCTTCATTTGACCAGTGTAAACAGTATATCAGTAAAAAGCCAATGTTGAAACTGAGCTGACAGTTTAGGGTAAACAGTGGTCAATTTTATAGTTGTAAATCCTCAAGAAAACAACATCATAACACTTTCTCATGATAAGAATCCATCTAAAGTAATTCCAATTTAAGTAAACTATATATATTTTTAATATCTGTCTTTTATGCTTCACTGAAAACCATGGACTTGATGCTTGTATTGTTTATCTGCAGAGTAATTAGTCATCTTTGTTTGCTGACCATCCAAAGCATTCCAGCAGTCATTTCCTGAAGCTCAATTCTTTGTAGCTTGTCATACAGAAATATGTGGTGTGATGTCTTTTTTTGTTATAAAACATGCACAACCTGCCACCAAACAGAAAATCATTTAGCAACTTGGAGATTCCCACCATCCTATGAATTATTCAACACTGTCAGTTATATAGATTATATCTGTGCTTTTAACCTTTGATGGCTGGAAATTTCATGATAATTATCTGTGCAGTTTACACAGGATTACACAGGACCGTGAAAGTGTCTGCTAAATACCTGTCATGCAGCTACAATTTCAAAGCCATTTAATAAATGCTACACCCTTTTTTGAAAGACACCAATGAAATGGCTGTTTAAACGGTAGACTTCTCTCTTATAGTTGTTGAATCTAAGTTGTGGTAACAGTGCAGTGTGATTCAGCTTCAATGCAAAAAAAAAAATTATATAAAACAATTACATGATGGTTTCAATATTTAAAGGGGTGATATGATTTTATTTAAATTCTTCCTCTCTCTTTGGAGTGTTACAAGCTCTTGGTGCATAAAGAAGTTGCAAAGACTAAAGTCTCAAATCCAAAGAGATATTCTTTATAAAAGTTAAGACTTGTCCACATCCTCCTAAAACATTTAAACATGCCCCCACATCTACGTCACTGTGTGGGGAAGATTTACATAACAAATTTCCAAACCTCCCAAATTTTCATGCAAAAAAAAGAAAGTGTAACTAGCAGAGCACTGAGCACCTTTCTGAAGATTCCGCTCTGCTTGCTCAACCCAGTCCATAATCTAAGTGTTCTTTAAGTGCATTTCTTCGTGTGTGTGTGCTTTTCACAGGCTTTATAATCCAGTTGTATTTTATAAAGATCTATGCGGATTTCATCTAGTGTGTTTGTGTTTGTGTTTTAATGAGCCTGTTTTGAATGTTCTATTGCACAACAACGGCAGCTATTTTCTCAGAAATAAAGTGAACGAAAATCATATACACTTCTTCAGTTTTTGGATTTTAGGAAGGCTTATAAAATTAAGAAGAATGTAAGAATTTTGTTTTGAATAAATTATTTATCAGAATGCATAATTTTAGACAATTATCCAAGAATTTCGGTACAAACAGTAAACAATTAGGCTTACTAGATTTTTTGCAATAGCCTGTTAAAGCTGCAGTAGGTAACTTTTGTAAATATATATTTTTTACATATTTGTTAAACCTGTCATTATGTCCTGACAGTAGAATATGAGACAGATAATCTGTGAAAATAATCAAGCTCCTCTGGCTCCTCCCAGTGGTCCTATTGCCATTTGCAGTTACTGACCGCTCCCGGTAAGAAATCAACCAATCAGAGCTGCGGTCCGTAACTTTGTTTGTGTTCAAAATGTAGAAAAATGTATATAATAAGCGAGTACACCATGAATCTATTTTCCAAACCGTGTTTTTAGCTTGTCCTGAATCACTAGGGTGCACCTATAATAAGTGTTTATATTCGGACTATTTTAGATTGCTTCGGGGGTACCGCAGCGGAGTAACCCAGTACCTTTGTGATTCTTCATAGACATAAACAGAGAGAAGTAGTTCCGGCCACGATGTTCTTCCGCAAGACGCAAGCAGTTCTGTTTATTAACCGCTAGAGCGTCAAAAGTTCCCTACTGCAGCTTTAAGCAAGCTATTGTGAATGTGAAATCTGTGAGATTTTTTGTTTTGTATTTATCTTGTTAAAATTATATCTATTGTATTTTCAAAGTTCTCTGTGTTTATTTATTTAATGGTAAAGTTACTTCCTAGATAATCATTTGGTTCATGTATGCAGTAGGCCTTGCCTGCGTTTAAAAACGTGCGCCTAGTTGCGGTTTTGTTTTAACGGTTATTGTTTTTTAACGCTAATAAAAAACAAATCATAAAAAATGTCATGTGTGGTGCTTTGGTTTATCATCTGTTGCTTCATATTATTTGAATGTAATCATGTTTAAAATCGGTTATTCTGGATGATAACTTGAACGAATATTTAGTTTGATTACCTATTTGTGGAAATTTTTCACAAGCCCTGAGATATAGTCCGCAGGAGTGGATGGGAGTGGACACAAACATTGCGGGTGTGGGCGGGCCTGGAAAACATAGGTTGCGGGAGCGGGCGGGCCTGGTCATACATTCAGCGGAAGCGGGCGGGTGCGGTTTTAAGAAAACAGTCTCTAGACTGCAGGGCTCTAGTCTATGGTTCAGGAGTGACTTAAAATGTGGAATATGACAACTGTAGCCAGTTGTGTGGTGGCTCTTGATGCCTTGACCCCAGCCATAGTCCATTTCTAGTGAAGTTCACTCAAATTCTGAGGTTGTACTTCCTTCGCCAACTGAGGAAGTTTAACCTGCCACAGGACTCAGGAGCTGCTGAAACAGTTCTACTCAGCCATCATTGAGCCTGTCCTGTGTACTTCAATAACTGTCTGGTTTGGTTCAGCTACAAAATCAGACATCAGAAGACTGCAGAAAACGGTTTGGACTGCTGAAAGGATTATTGGTGCTCCCCTGCCCACCCTTCAAGAACTGTATACATCAGGGGTGAGAAAAAGAAAATCACTCTGGATCCCTCACATTCAAGTTACCCCTTCTTTGAACTTTTGCCATCT
Organism: Carassius auratus; assembly: GCF_003368295.1. NCBI lineage: Eukaryota > Metazoa > Chordata > Actinopteri > Cypriniformes > Cyprinidae > Carassius > Carassius auratus. The sequence continues at coordinate 12,854,176 of NC_039268.1, forward strand.
GGCCAGCACTTCAGAGCCGCATATACCAGGACAGCCAGGCACAAGAACAGTTTCTTCCCCCAGGCAATCTACCTCATGAACAGTCACTTATGCAATAAAAATGTGCAATATCCTTATATTTATTTGTTACCCCTTCATCCTAGTACATCCCTGCATCTTATTCGATCCTATTCCATTATCATCTATGGCACAACTATTTATACAGCCTATTTATTTGCAACTTTTTTTTTTTTTTTTGGTCTGTGTTGTTTTCTCAGATTTTTTTTTTTGGGTACGCAAGATCTAAACCATTAAGAGCCTTGTAAGTAATACTATTTTGTAACTGATACGGAACTTAATAGGTATGTGTGGCGAGTGGGGTGGGGCCGAGGGACGTGGGAACAAGGAGTGAAGCCGGCGGGATGATTGGGAAATCAGCGACACCTGCGCCCCACCGCCGGTCTCGAGTCCCACGTAGGAGATGGAAGGATATAAAACTGGAGCGACGATAGTGAAGGACGAGAGAGGACCAGGCCTGGGTCTTATTTATGTTTTACTTTTTATTTGCACGCATCAGTCGTCCGTGAGGGGCTGATGCGCTGTTTTGTGTTTATTTTGAATAATTAAAATGTTATTTGATTGTGCGCCGGTTCCCGCCTCCTTCTTCCGGATGATTAGGAAGTTTTTATCATTACAGTGGTGCCAAAACCCGGGAGAAGGAGGGACGCGCTGCTGAAGATCCCTCGCCGCTGTGGTGAATCCACGGTGCCATCGAGCTGGCGTATGGCTGGGTACCGAACTTCGATGCCTTTATGGTATCGAACGAAAAACTTCGATACTATGAAAAACTTCATCATAGTATTGCAACCAAAGCCGGTGTTAATGAAGCATTTGTTTGGAAGAGTGTTTTGCCCTCCCTCCCTGTTTAGTGTGGTCTACTCCATTGTGTATCTTGAAACACAAGAAACACAAGTATTTACGAGAATACTTGCAGAGACAATTATTTTGATTATAATTGTGTGTGTATGTGTTCTTTCAGAAGTTACGATACGTGAAAGATGAATTCATTCTCTGTACGCGCATTGTCTGAAATGCTTCTCGCAGCGCGTGCTTTCAATGAGTGAGTGAAAGCTCCGAACGCGCGCAAATTGTTTAAAACGCTTGAATCAGCAACATTTAGAAACGAGTGCGAGCAGCTTTTCAGAAACTTTGCAAATGTTGTGTGACTTGAACTGTAAAGCACATAAAGCTGTGTCGTTTGAGTTTATAAACTTCTATTTCATGCATGATTCGTATGGATCTGCTAACTGAATGCAAAGTGATAGTTCTAGAAGAATGTTTGTGTCTTGATGAGCATGTATTGCTTACTAGGAGTTGCTAAATGAACAGCTGCTGTTCTTTTTTCTTCTTTTTTTTCCAACGGTGGATCAGTTGCCCTACTGGTTAAAATCCCCAAACTGTTTACTTAAATATTAAATTAATAAATGACATCAAAACAGGGGCGTTTGCGTTATGATTTGGTGGGCTGCTGTGGGCCAGAGAGTCCAGGGCCACTTTTTGGTCCCAGTCTGCTGAATGGCACACCCCTATCCAAAAAGCAAAACCAGTTGTATTAATAATGTTATCCTGAGCGTGAAGTGTTACCAGAATTTGTTTTCATTAAGGTGAGAAATAAAAGTTTTGTGTTTAAAGTATTTGTGTTGATGTTGAAATGGATTTTAAAACATATGGTATCGAAAAAAGTATCGTTAGGAACCGGTATCGAAACTGAGGTATCGAAATTGGCACCGGATCGAAAGATTTTGAACAATACCCAGCCCTAAGCTGGCGAGGAGTGTGCCGCCATGGACGCTCAAGGCGGTGGGCTGGAGCGAGTTGCCGGGGACGGGCGAGCTCGCTGCCGGCCGCCCACGATATGGAGGGGCAGCTGCCATCCATGAGGGAGCGGAGGAGTCGGCGCCGTTCGCCAGGGGGCCGGAGCCTGCTGCCTCCGTGAAGGAATCCGGAGGAGCAGGGAACGGGGGACTCCTGCCGGCTGCCCAAAACCGGAGGAGCCGTCGCCGTCCACCGGGCGGTGGAGGAGTGTCGTGCCGTCCGCCGAGGGGACATCCAGTGCCACCGCCAGGTACTGCGGAGGAGATCACCCAGTTGGTGGAGGGCCGAGCAGCAGTGCGTCTGGGAACAGGATTTTTTTTTTTTTTTTTTTCCTCTCTCCCCTATCTCGTCTCTGTCGCTCCTCCTTACAGCTCCTTTTCTCTCGCCTCGTCTGTCCTACCCCCAGGTTCCCGCAGGTCCCCGTGAGCGGTCCCCCCCGGCCTGCGAGGGGCGATGGGGGTATGTGGCACATAGGGCGGGGCCGAGGGACGTGGGAACAAGGAGTGAGGATGATTGGGAAATCAGCAACACCTGCGTCCCACCGCCGGTCTCGAGTCCCACGTAGGAGATGGAAGGATATAAAACTGGAGCGACGATAGTGAAGGACGAGAGAGGACCAGGCCTGGGTCTTATTTTATGTTTTGTTTTTTATTTGCGCGCATCAGTCGTCCGTGAGGGGCTGATGCGCTGTTTGGTTTTTAAAATTATAATTTAATTTGATTGTGCGCCGGTTCCCGCCTCCTTCTTCCGGATGATTAGGAAGTTTTTATCATTACAGTATGTAATAGGTACGTTTTAGGGGGGCGTTGCTCAGTCTTAAATTTGATAAAGAATTGGTTTTGAGACTTAAGTCTTTGCAACTTACAAATCTTCTTCATGCGCCAAGAGCTTGTAACACTCCAAAGAGAAAGGAAAAATTTTAATCGAATCATATGATCCCTTTAAAGGTCCGTTCTTTGTGATCCCATGTTTCAAACTTTAGTTAGTGTGTGATGTTGTTGTTGTTGTTGTTGTTGTTGTTGAAGTATAAATATCTGTGTTAAAGTATGAAGTATCACTCAGCTGCTGTCGAATAACAACACCGGAACCGCTGGCTCAATCAGAACTTGTTACGTATTTCTGAAGGAGGGACTTCATAGAACAAGGAAGTCATCAGCCCGTTTTTATGACAGTGAAAACAGCAGTATACAGATAGGTGAATTGTGTGAAAAATACAGTGTTTTTGTACACGCGAAAAATGAATTATGCACATGTTATATTGCACACTGTAAACACAATCAAAGCTTCAAAAAAGCGCAAAAATGGGACCTTTAACAGGAACAAAGGAAACGTTATCTGTCAGAAACGTTATCAACACTGCCAAGTTATGCTGAAAATTGCAATAATGACAGCTGTTTGCGTAGCTTCTCAGTGAACTACATTTCTGTGTAGTAAATGCTGCTCCATCTGAATCATGTGAAAATACCACATTTAATAAAAAAATTTTTTCTCCAAACTCACTTCATAACATCAGTCGGAGTGTTTGAAGTAAATCTGGTAACACTTTAGTATAGGGTCCAATTCACACTAATAAGTAGTTGCTTATTAGCATGTCTATTATTAACATATTGGCTGTTTATTAGTTATAAAGTACATATAATGCATGACATCCATAATCCTACCCAATACCCTAAACTTAACTACTACCTTATAAACTATTAATAAGCAGCAAATAATGAGTTAATTGAGGCAAAAGTCATAGTTAATGGTTAGTTAATAGTGAGACTTGGACCCTAAAATAATGTGTGACCGTAAATCTTTCTGTGAGATGATGTGGCTTCTTGCACAGAATAAGGCATGCAACATATTTCATAGTATTCTAAGCAGTGATAAAGCCATTGCATCATAAATATATAGTATTTTAATGAAAATCATAATAATAATAACTCAGACAAACCATATATTGTCACAATTGTGTGTTTATTAGTCATGTTAAATCAATAAAATCCGTTAAATCTTCTGCTACGCTATTGGCATTTCCTGGGTTTCTTCTGTGAGGTGTATTTGGAGTTTCAGTATGAGAGCGACTTCTGGCATTTGAATGGTGATTTACTGCTTATACTGATGAGGTCCTGCGATTACTGAGCTCCTGTACTTGTACTCATGTTTGTTAAAATGCCCCCATTACCAAATGCCAATACCCCACATCATGTGATAAGTGCCATATTCAGACAAAGAAACACAGAGAACAGTACAACAGACAGCAGAATACACTTATTATTAGAGATTAAGTATGTCTACAATTTAGTGCTGCAACGACGCTTCGACGTCATCGATTACGTCGACTACAAAAATACATCGATGTAGCAGAAATGAGTCGAACAGACAAATTAAAGAGTCTATCAGAGCTGTGTGCATTGAAACATGAGCTGAGTTCCTCAGGAAGTCATAAATCAGTTCTAGTGCCACAAGAACCAAGCAGATTACCAACCAACTTGTTCACACAATAGCTTTCAACATGAACACCACTAGAGCATTTATTTACAATTTCATTTCGAAGAAGAGATTGTCAAATTTGTTGTTCATAATTGAAATGCAACGCTGGACATCACATGGAAACCCATGAGAGTACTGCACAAGTCCCATTGACTCCCCCCCCCCCCCCCCCCCACACACACCTAGCAGAACCAGACTGAAATTCCTAAGGGGGGGAAGGGCTTTAAACCTCTGTCTTCACAGAACATCCCTTTGCCAGAGAATGGCAAAGAAACTGCTTCTTGTACATAGATATGGACCAGAATGAACTCAAAAAAGACTTATGAATGAATCATTCCATTGCTTAACTCCATATTCATTTATGTGTAACCCACACATTTGACTATCATGTATAATCACTTATTTTGTATGTCTTTTGATAACTATAGGATACATAGTCATGTCTAGTATTTATGTAATCAAATTTTCTTGCTTGATATTGTCCTGACAATCATTTATTTGTAAAATATATCATAATCGTGTTATAGGAATCATGTCCAAAATTAGACCCTATGAGGCAAGAACCACATGCTTGGTAAGATAAACAAATGATTTATGATACCCACCCCAAGACCATATCTGATTGTTCAAGGCAACATTTGAGGGGTGGCCAACAAGGAAGTTTAAATACTTTGGACCCCATGAAACTTTGCTTTTAGTCTGCTTTTAGTTCTAGCATTGCTTGTGCTATCAGTCATGCCTTGCTTTTAGTTCCAGCCTTGCTCGTGCTATCAGTCATGCCTGCTCTTAGCTTTTAGCTTGTAGCTTTGCTACCTAGCTTTAGCTTGTAGCATCTAGCCATGCGGTTAGTCATCATTGTTCTTTGAGCGCGGTTCCAGCGTGCATGCCTGCTGCTACTATGCCACAATGAGAAGGAACACAACTTGGTCTCGTCAAACTTTATTTCTTTTCTTTTCCGTTTGAGAGTTTCGTGTTCTGAGTTAAGTTTTGTAACGTCAACCTCGTCTGCGCGTTTGAACTCCAACCAGCCACACAACTCCAGCTTCAGCCAATGCCCAAGCACGGGCTCCCCAAGACGTCACTTCAGCCAACTGAACTTCCAGCCAATCAGCGACACCGGGATACCCCTTTCAACTGGAGTCCCTTTCACAGCAAACAAAGGCAATGTTTTCCCAGATATTTGTTGTGCTGGTGTATCTAATATAATTTTAACCCCATTGAGGAACTCAATGCGAGCGCTATTTACGTGATTGATGGTTGTTCATGTTTATGCAATTTAACGTATTGCTGTTAACTTGGGATTCCATATTTCCATTCTCTTAAACTCATCTTTCCCTAACTTTCGACCTTCCTGCAACTTGTGTGAATGTGTGTGTGTGTGTGCTTTTATGTGTTGGATTAGTTTATATGTCTTAGATTTATCTAATAAAGCCTTATTCATATTGAAAAGAGAAGTATCTTGTGTTTTGTGCTTACAAGTTAATGTCTTAAACTGCCGATCTTGTTACTGTGCTAATTGATAGTGTTTTCACTATAGTTTGGATATTAGTATCCAGCGCAGATTTGATGTTAAACGGCTCGTTCACTGAACCGCAGGCGCGTCTCCGTGAACAGCCGTGAAACAGTGATTCTGTTCAAATTCCCTTTAAAATCTTAAATGATTCCCTTTGAGCTAAATTGACCTGTTTCCCTTACATCGACGTGCGTGAAATGCGTCGACACGTCACACTGTTTGTTTACATCTCGCGTAATGGCATACTGGGAATGGAGAAAGTTGCATTCTATCACAAAAACAGAGACCACTGTTATCAAAAAGTATGGAAATACTTTAAACAGAGAACAAATAAAATGGCCATTTGTTCCCTTTGTAAAACCAACATGGTGTATCACAGCAGCACAACTGCGATGCGCGAGCACCTCAAAGGAAAACATCTTGGCACTCTCCGGTGTTACGGTTTAACTGGTTACCGTGTGATCTGGTGACCAACTTCCTGGTTCAGGTCTGATATTCTTGCGCTTGCGGCATTCTGAAAAGTTGAGATGTTGACTTGCGGCCGGCGCAGCGGACGATGATGGCTGCTTAATATTGACGCTCTACCTCAGTCGTCCTTTTTTTCGGTATTATCTATCCCTACTAAGTTTTCGGCCGAATCCTAAGTAAAGTCCTTGTTTTAGTGGCACTTTAGATGGCATCTAAACGAGATTTAATACACTCCCCGGCGAAGAAAAAGCATAAAGATGACGAGCACCTTCACGACGCCATTGCTGAAATGCTCGATAAGCAACTGAGCGCCATAAAACTAAGCATGTCGACGATCGTTCGCGAGGAAATCTCCACGATTACAGCACGATTGGACTCATTGGAAAAGGATGTTAAATCGTTCGGCAATAGATGTGATGACATCCAGGCTACGGTGCGGGATGTTAAAAGGGACTCGATCGCTAACAAGTCTTGCCTAGAGGAGCTTCAGGAGAAACTATCTCTTTATGAAGATAAATCCAGACAAAATAACCTAAGGTTGGTGGGCCTACGGGAAGGAGCTGAAGGAGGGAACGCAATTCAGTTCTTGCAGACCCATATTCCCAAGTGGATTCCTGCTCTGCAAGGGAAAACGATCGAGATTGAACGGGCGCACCGTCTCTACGCAAATGAGGATTCCTCCAGGAATAGAGCGCGCACTCTGATTTTCAAACTCCTTCGTTACAATGATCGACAGGCGATTTTACAAGGAGCCAGAAGCGCATCACCGCTAAGTTATGAAGGGGGTATTTTACGGTTCTTCCCTGACTTCAGCCAGGGAACGTCCAAAAAAAGGAAAGCTATGGCCGAAGGGAGGAAACGCCTACAACTACTAGGCATCGAGTCATTCCTGCTTTACCCGGCATCGGTCAAAGTACGTAATGGTCAGGAGCATTTGCTTTTCAAAACCCCCGAAGACCTGGAGCGGTTCATCGCGTCTCTGTACGTCACTACGGAAACGGTCAGCACTGCGCCCATAGAGATGTCTGATGAGTAAATTCGGCCTTCTCTGTTTCTTATTATAACACTTTGAGTAGGGATATAGGTTTAATCTTAGCTGTGATGGACACTCAGGTGAGAGATGCTGATGTTTTGAGTATCTGCTGCCACTTATAGTCCGAGTGCATGGCCTCGAATATATTTTCTTTCCAGGCAGGTAAGAGAGTGTGTTCTTCCTCTCTGCAAGCTGCCGATCGTGTTTTGTTTTTTGGATTTCTTTTATTGTTTTTAACCATTACAATGTTAGAACTTCCAGGGTTTGCTGTTTTTGTTGTATTATTTATGTTTCATGGGGTGAAATACTCATTGATGTATGTGGTTGCTATGGTTACTTTTGTCTCATGTATAATTATATTGTGATTGAATGAGGGACGTTAATGTGATTTCGTGGAATGTTAACGGTCTAAACTCTCCCATTAAAAGATCCAAATGCCTAGATTATCTGCATCGCAAACGAGCTGACATTGCCCTAATACAAGAATCCCATCTCAAGGCTTCTGATGTTACCCGCTTTCAGAATAGACATTTCAAAGTGATAGCTTTCTCGTCGTATAATAGTGCCTCAAGGGGAGTTATTATTCTTCAGAACAGAAAATTCCCGTTTCTAATTGAGACAGCGGGAGGGGATGAAAACGGGCGGGTTACATATGCGTCAGGTTCATGGAATAATTTGAAAATGGTACTTTTCTCAGTATATTCCCCTAATAACTATGATGTAGATTTTTTTCCATCTCTTACCAAATCCCTCCTTAATTTTGTTGACTACAACTTGGTCGTAGGAATAGATGCTAATGCAGTTTGTAACCCCTTAATCGATAGATCCCTTGTCTCTGTTCATGGCGATCAGGCCTCGCAGTCGCTAAACGAACTCATTGCTGATAACGACTTATGCGATATCTGGAGAGTGAAGAATGAGAGCTGTAGAGATTATACTTTTTATTCAGCACGCCACAAATCATTTTCGAGGTTAGATTATATTCTGATTTCCAAATCTCTTATTCAAAGTGTAAACCATATTGATATTTTACCCATACTGATTTCAGATCACTCTGCTGTGATTTGTAATCTGTCTCCTCAGATTATTCCTTTAAACTCCAAAAGGTGGCGTATGAATACAACTCTTTTGCTAAATGAAGATTTTGTAAAACAGCTGCGTTCTAAACTAGCTTTGTTTCTTAAGGAAAATTCGAGCTCAGATACTAATCCACAAATCCTGTGGGAAACAACCAAGTGTTTTTTGAGAGGAAACTGTATTTCTTTTGCCTCTTATGTAAATAAATCCAGAGTAAAACAATTAACCAGTTTGGAGGCTCAGATTGAATGTGTAGAGAAGGATCTTAAAAAAACCTTTACGGAACGGAAAAGCAGAATCCTGGGGAATTTAAAAACTGACTACAAGGCGATCTTACTAAAAAGGGTAGAATTTTTGATGCACCGTACCAAACAAAACTACTATTTTAATGGAGAGCGGCCAAGCAAACTAATGGCATTAAGGTTGAAACGCAACGAGGCCTTGGCTTCAATAACTGCCATTAAGGACAATGCAGATGTTCTTTACACAGCTCCGGGTGATGTAAATAGGATATTTAAGGAATTTTATGAGCATCTATACAGATCTGAGGTGGGAGTGAATGAACAACCTATCACTAAAATTTTGTCAAATCTAGATCTACCTCAATTAAGTGAGCAGCAATGTGCTTTTCTTGATTCTCCAATAGAATTAAAAGAATTGAAGGAGGCTTTAGAGGTTATGAACAAGGGTAGGGCCCCTGGTCTAGATGGTTTACCCCCGGAGCTATACCTGGCGATATGGGATTTGATTGGACAACTTCTCCTTGACTCCATAAATTTTGCTATAGGTTCGGGTTGCTTCCATAGAGATCAGAACACCGCTCTTATTTCTCTGCTACTGAAAAAAGGGAAGGAACCCTTATGCTGCTCTAGCTACAGGCCGATTTCACTAATTGGTACGGATGTTAAGTTATATGCTAAGGTTCTAGCCCATCGTCTGGGATCAGTCGCCAGCTTCCTAATTGCCCACGACCAGACAGGATTTCTTAAGGAACGTTTTGCTTCGGATAATGTGCGACGCCTTTTGAACATCATCGACTCACCCGACCCGGTTATCGAACAACGTGCTATTCTCTCGCTAGACGCAGAGAAAGCCTTTGACCGGGTCGAGTGGACATATTTATGGTCCGCTTTAACCCGTTTTGGATTTGGCCCTCGTTTTATTCATATGATTCAGACCCTATATGCTAACTCTTCTGCACGGGTTTCAACGGGATTGTGTTGTTCGGATGCAATCCCGTTGAATAGAGGCACTAGACAGGGTTGCCCTTTATCGCCCTTGTTATTTGCAATTTCTTTAGAGCCCTTAGCGCAGGCAATTCGGCAGGACCATATTATTTCCCCGATTACTGTTGGTGACTCCAAGCATTCTATCTCTCTTTTCGCAGATGATATCCTTCTCTACATGTCCAATGTTTCCTCTTCTCTACCTCAGTGTCTTAAAATATTTAATGACTTTAGCGTCATAAGTGGTTACAAAATTAATTGGGGAAAATCTGTGTTAATGCCCTTGTCTACATCAACAAATACAGCATTAGCGTCCTCCTCGATCCCAATTAGTAAGACATTTAAATATCTGGGAATTCAGATCTTTCCATCACTGCAGACTATCCTTAAAGAAAATTATAGTTCTTTATTTACTACTATCAGACAAGATTTACAGAGATGGGACGTTATTCTAGTCTCATTACAAGGCAGAATCGCAATCATTAAAATGAATATCCTCCCTCGACTTTTATTTCTGTTCTCCATGATTCCTTTATCTCCCCGTATAAACTTTTTTAAAGAAATTAATTCTTTGATTACAAAATTCATTTGGAATAAGAAACGACCAAGAATTAAACTCTCAACATTACAGAGAAGATCTGACAAAGGAGGCTTGTCTCTTCCGAATTTTCAATTGTACTTTTGGGCATGTCAGCTGCGCTCGCTCAAGATTTGGTTACAGGTTGACTCACAGATCGCCTGGCGGGACGTGGAAGCATCAGCTGTGCTTCCACATCGGCTTCAGGACATTTTATTCACGGGTTTATCAAAAAAAGAACTAAGGTTTGGGAATACAACTGTGTCCAATTCTCTTAAAATCTGGCATGAGGTGTGCAAATTTATGGGAAGTTCATCTAAGTTTACATCTGAATCGCCGATCTGGCATAATCATAATTTGCAATCTGACAACAGACCTTTTGTTTTTAAGCCATGGTCCGATCAAGGTATACATACCCTTGGTGATATATTCAATAATCAGGGGCTAAGGTCTTTTCAAGATCTGAAAGAGTGTTATAATCTTCCTGGACATTCCTATTTTCTGTATTTAAGGTTGAGAAGCGCTATGCGTGCCTATGGAGTACCATGGAACTGCAACTTGGACTCTCACCCTCTGATGGACTGTGTAAACTTTTCACAGACACGAGGAGCAGTGTCATTCATTTACAACAGACTGCTCAAGCACAGCTGTAGAAAGCTCCCCATCACCACGATATGGGAAAAGGAACTGGCTCCTTGCAATCTAAATTGGGACTGGATATGGGACACTATTCCAACAATGTCAAAAAATCTTGCCCATCAGTTAATACACTACAAACTGCTTCATAGGGCATACGCTACTCCAAATATCTTGCACAAAATGAAGCGCTTGCCTACCCCCTTTTGTTCACTCTGTAATTTAAATATTGTGGGTACTTATATGCACATGTTTTATGAATGCCAACTTATTGGTAACTTTTGGGATGAGGCATTTCAAGTTGTGACAGAATTATGTGATAAGGTAATCCTTAAGCACCCCAGTCTTTGTTTGTTAAATGATGATGCGGATCTCGATCTTACTGTTAGCCAGCGTAGGATTCTTCACACTGCTCTAACTGCAGCCAAAAAAATAATCTTTAAGATTTGGCATGAGCCTACAATTCCAGCAGGTAAATTGTGGCTTATAGAAATTAAATACATTGCACTTTTAGAACTTACTACAGCAAGAATTAATAAAGCCAAACCAAAAACACTTAGGGCCTGGAGTGAATTGGTTACAAAGCTATCACTGATAATAACTCAATAGGTCTTCCGTATGGATTACTTCTGAGCGCTATCAAGGAGGAGCAGTGGAAATCCTGGAGCTGTGTTGTTGTTGTTTTTCCACCCCTTAACTTAATTTGTTTTTGTTTTGTTTTTTTTTAACAAGCAAACCCTGGTCTTGTACATAGTTATATGTGGCCACAATTGTGGACCTTGTTCAACTTTGGAAAATAAATAAATAATCATAAAAAAAAAAGTTGAGATGTTTTTAACTCGATGCGGTGCGGACGCGCATGGAAAAAACGAGCGTGTCGCGACCGCGCCGCTTCCATTATGAGCGCGCTTATCTGGCGCCTACATTGGAAATAACAAACTTGAGTGCGCAAAAGACGATATGCGAACGGCCCCTTAAAAGACAGCGTGCCGTCGAGACAACAATCACAAACCACCGAGCTACCCCGAATCAGCTCCAGATCTCTGGAAACCATGCTAAACCATAGCAGAACCCTGAATACATTTCATGGAATACATTTACATTTCAAGAACATTTTATGACGTCTCAGACAACTGTAAATTTATGGCTACTGTGGTTTAATTATAAACGCTATCATAAACTCATATTTACCATAGTAAAATAATTATCTTTGCCTCTTTATTATTTTATACAGTAAAAACTTCAACCACATTGGTTGAAAATGAATAAAGGTTGAAATGTTATATTAGAAGTTGTACTTATATTTTTTTTGTAAAGTTATACAAAGGATTCATTAGCTAATTAAAAAAAGAATATTAGATTAATTATTTATTGTAATACAAATAATCGTTAGATTAGTCGACAGGGAAAATAATCGTAAGTGGCAGCTCTACTACAATTGTTTATGTGTCTATATATAGCTGGTGTGCACGAGCTGATAGCGGCAGGGCACATGCACAAGCTTGTCGTTTTAATATCCTTTTCTCACAGACATCACTGGAAAGTTTGTAGTTCCGTCAGATATGTCAAAAACAGGTAAGTAAAACTTCCCCCTTAAAAGCATACTAGCGTGTGTGTAGCCACATGACTCTGCTCTCCAGTCAGTGTTATAAAAGCAAAACACAGAGTTGCACGCCGGTTCAACACATAGTGATGGCGCGCGTGCGGTGAGCATTGAGTCTTCACTAAACTTTGTCAGTTGTATTTGTTTTATGGTTTGGACATTCAAGCGATTAGACTGTCGGATGTGTATTATTATTTTGAGCTCCCATGTTCGCACAGCTGCATTGTGGCATGAATACTCATATAAACAGTAGCTGTGAAGATCGCGCACACAGAGGAATGCAAAAACTAGTTGTCAGCGCAGTCCTGTGATTTATTACTAAAGTAGCTTAGAATCTCAGAACTTATAGCATATTTTTCTACTTTTGAAGTAACTATGCTATTTACAACCCGCAGCTTCATAATATAGAGACAGTATTCACACACGCAATCACTCGTACTGGTAAAGTGCTAATTTATCTTTATTTGATCTTTATTTATCTCTTACACTGAGCAATAATCTATAAGAAATGTTACGAATATAGATAAAATAACTGCTGATAGTGAACTATGATGTCAGATCGCGCTTTAAGTAGGAAAAAATATCCCACCTTTAATAGTCGATCTCAACCGTCTGGCTGAGGCCAGTCTAAAAAGAAGCTCAGGACAGTTGACAGAACGCTGCTGCGTGTCGTCACGAAAGCGTATCATTTTCACGTGTTATTAAGCCTTGCCACTTGCCAATTTAACCATTCAAAAAAACTTTAAAGAACATTCAAACACAAGACGCGGAAAAGCTGAACTGAGCAGCTGGTTACTCGCGCTGTGCTCGGTGCGCATGTGGAGAGAGAGCCGCGTCTCACAGACAGTAACACTGAACCGACCTCTTGTTTGCGGAATTGCTAATGCAACTTTTTCACACCACAGCCTTAACACAATTAATCATTGCTTGGTAATTGGCCAACAAAATATTGACTGTTGTCTGAAGTTTTGTTTGATTGTAATCCATTACATATCTTTCTATCAAAGAGTTCTTATCATATTTTATTACCATTTTCTAAACTATAGCAAATAAACTGATAATGTGAGATGTTGAAGGCGTCTGAATAAATTTTGGTTTGACTGTATGTTTAATTTTTACAGTGCTATTTTACATTTAATTATTCGGTTTCTGTACCTGGACACTTACAAACTTCTCTTCAAAAACTTAAGCACTGTGTAAATAGCAAAAACAAATAAACAGACGGAACATACAATTTAAACACTTTCAAACAGGGCCCACTGGTACAACCTGCACCTGGGCACCGCTAACCCCAGCTACGGCCCTGCGTACAGTACAAACCTTGTCAGTGAACTATGAGGGCAAAAAATCAAAACTGATAAAAAATAATCGTTCATAATCGTAAACGAGGTAAAATGTTCAATTAATCGATGTTTTGACTTTAGACCATAATCGTCCAGCCCTACAGCAAGTGCAACATTGCTTTAAATAAAGCATTGTAAAATGTTCCCAACAAAGGCATCTGGGCTGGGCACCATTTCCCAGTGGTTCTGCTCCTGATGAAAACCGTTATATTCTCAGAGAAGTCTGCCTTATATTGTCTTGCCTAACAAGCACAAAATATGTGAAAATATAATGTTCTAAGAAAATAAAAATATAGTTATTGATAATTAATTGATATGCAACTTCTCAAAGAGCATGTTTGCATGCTGCATTCTTCTCTGACAATTGACATTTATGCATTTGGCAGATTATTTTATCCAAAGTGACCTACATTGCATTCAAGGTATATTTTTCCTATTCTTGCTTTTGCTGGGACTCAAGCCCTTGGCATTGCTTGTGCCATGATACTGTTTGAGCTATAAGAAGGCAAGTGTTGGGATGACAGCAAACCCAGACAGCAACAAACGAAGTGACCTCATAACATTTTCATTAAGATTTACTGATTTCCTACAATAGGAGCAACAGTCATCATTGACAATTCAGCATAGTTAAACAGAGCTCTGCTTCATGCAATAAACATAAAATCACTAGATGCTTGTTCTTAGTCCTGCAAGGGATCAAACACTTTTCTTTTAGTTCATGTAGTTACACCCAACAAACCCACAAATTCGTTCACACACCTATGTGTTTAGACAAGGCTCAGCTTGTTACTTTCAGTCCAAAAACATGTCATTGTGCACTTTAGTTTTACATCCACCCAGCTTTAGAGATTGTAATGAAAAAAAAAACATGTCTGTCTGAAGAAGAACCTCACAATGATGTAATTCCAAAATAAGTATATCTGAATTTCTTTTCCTTCTCCATTTCACCTCAGAGATATTCTTTGAAATATTTACTAACATCTGTATTGGTAAAAATGTCTATTGAGTCTAATGTTCTTTTTCATTTCCTAACAACCAACAGCAAAATAATATTATATACACTGTAGCTTTCTTAGCAATTTATCAGGCCTTTAATGCCTCTATTGCTAATAAGTTATGGTAACTTTTCCGCAACTTTGATATGCTTGCTGCTGATGTAACTGGCATGTCTAGTGTTGTCAGGATTTAAACATTTCAGTATTCGGTAACGATACCAGTGAAAATCCACAGCTCTCAGTACCAATTTCGGTACTAAAGCAAAACACAAAAATATGCTAAAAAAAAAACTTTTTATCACTAACAATAAAACCAATACCATTCTTTATACTTATTTACAAAGTTTTTCTACAAGTAATATAATTATGAAAAAAAGTAAACAAGTTTCCCCCAAATTTAATTATTCTTAATTCAATTTTAAACACACTTTATTTTTTGGTAAATAAAGGGGATTTGCTATTAAAATTAAAACATGAAAGAAATATTGTGTGATTTATTTCTTTAAAAAATAGTTTTATTTTTTCAACAGTATAGCAGCAGTATCACATACACTACTAAATAATAGTAATGTTTCTAGCTCAATGCCTTTATGTAAAAATGAACTTTTATTTTGACGGGTTACCTTGAATACCTTTAAATTGACACTTGTTTTACTCAAATAAAATAATAAAATACTTGTGAAGTGACTCAAAACAGTTCTGGTGATGTTGTTTATGTATGTATGTCCTCATTGAGACTGGAGATGCTGGAATCACCACAATCGTTACGCGCTTCAGTCGATGTAGTAAATAAACCCGCACGTTTCTGCCATTTATTCATTCACACAGAGATGCGCAGAACATGCAGGATTGATATTTCAACCAACTTTTGCGGCATTAATATTTACAGATACTGGTCCATATGAAGATTTAATTTGATTAATTTATGCTAACTGACAAATTCTGTGACTCCATATTAAAATGTAAGTTTCATTTTCATGACTAGATTTTGAGATTCTGTCCACGTTTTCTGCTTCGCGGAAATCATAGCGCTATATGCGTCAAGAACCGGGTTGACCGGGTACTCGGTACCACTGATACTTAAAGAAATCTGGTACCATGACATTTTAATTTTTTTTGTACCGACTTGGTACCGAAGTACCGGGTCTATTGACAACACTAGGCATGTCTATTTAAAACCACTGTAGTCTAAAGTAGTTGATTGACTGGTGAGTAGGCAGACTGTTGTTGTCCAGGATGCAAACAAGATAAATATTATGACGTGTAGAAAGCTATATTGATTGTTAAAGGGGGCCTATTATGCCCCAATTATACCAGATGTAATATGTCTCTGGTGTCCCCAAAATGTGTCTAAGTGTTTGCTCAAATACTCCACAAATAATGTATGAGTAGACGGGTCTATGATGCAAATTATTAAAGTTATAAAAACTTTTTATTTTGGATGCAATTATTCATTTTACAGTACTATTCAGAATGTTTTCCATTTGTTCCATGAATTTAGAAAGAAATAACAAATTTACCATTATTTACCTAGCATTACTAAACTATATCATTTTCAGCGGGGCAAGAAATCCCCCCCAAAAATTGCACCTTGACATTTTAAAGCTGCAGTCGGTAACTTTTGACGCTCTAGCGGTTAATAAACAGAACGGAGCTACTTCTCTCTGTTTATGTCTATGAAGAATCACAAAGGTACTGGGTTACTCCGCCACGGTACCCCTGAAGCAATCTAAAATGGTCCGAATATAAACACTTATTATAGGTGCACCCTAGTGATTCAGGACAGGCTAAAAACACGGTTTGGAAAATGGATTCATGGTGTACTCACTTATTATATACATTTTGTATACTTTGAATACAAAAAAAAGTTACAGACCGCAGCTCTGATTGGTTGTTTCTCTTACCCAGTACAGTGGTGTTCCAGTCCCAGTACAGTGGTACTTTTATTCAATACAATCACAGTAATGTCACCTGGCTTTCAGGGATAGTTTACCCAAAAATGAAAATTTTCATCATTTACTCAACCTCGAGTTGTTCTAAACCTGTATAAATTTATTTGTTCTACTGAACACAAAGGAGTATGTTTGGAATAATGTTAATATACAAACTATTTCAAACATATTAATTTCAATGGTATTATATCTTACTACTATTGAAGTGAATGGGACCTATGTTTTGCTTTGTTACAAACATTCTTCGTTACAAATAGATTCCTTTGTGTACAGCAGCAAAAAGAAATTAACACAGGTTTGCAACAACTCGAAAGTAATTGTAATTTTAGCTATCCCTCTATGCGCTGTTTTATTAGTTTTCTTCTGTTATCAACAACTTCAGCTTAGCCCTAAATATTATTCATGCCCAATAGGAGTGTCATCAATAAAGAAATAGTTTAAACAATGTATTTTGCACGTAACTTAACAAAAAGCTGTAAAATACTTGTTTTAAGATATATCAAGTCAAGTCACCTTTATTTATATAGCGCTTTAAACAAAATACATTGCGTCAAAGCAACAGAACAACATTCATTAGGAAAACAGTGCGTCAATAATGCAAAATGATAGTTAAAGGCAGTTCATCATTGAATTCAGTGATGCCATCTCTGTTCAGTTTTTAATAGTGTCTGTGCATTTATTTGCAATCAAACCCCAACTAAGCAAGCCAGAGGCGACAGCGGCAAGGAAACAAAACTCCATCGGTGACAGAGGGGAGAAAAAAACCTTGGGAGAAACCAGGCTCAGTTGGGGGGCCAGTTCTCCTCTGGCCAGACAAAACCAGCAGTTCATTTCCAGGCTGCAGCAAAGTCAAATTGTGCAGAAGAATCATCTGTTTCTTGTTGTCTTGTCCTGGTGGTCGTCTGAGACAAGGTCTTTATAGGGGATCTGTATCTGGGGCTCTAGTTGTCCTGGTCTCCGCTGTCTTTCAGGGATGTAGAGGTCCTTTCTAGGTGCTGATCCACCATCTGGTCTGGATACGTACTGGATCTGGGTGACTGGAGTGACCCTCTGATCTGGATACAGACTGGATCTGGTGGCTACGCTGTCCTCGGAATAAGAGAGAAACAGACTAATATTAGCATAGATGCCATTCTTCTAATGAGGTAGCAAGTACATTGGGTGTTATGGGAAGTGTTCCCGGTTCCGGTTTACCTAATTAATGCAGCCTAAAAATCCTTTATCGGATTTGGATATTAAAAGCATATTAGTATGTTATATGTAAGCCAGGTTAAAGAGATGGGTCTTTAATCTAGATTTAAACTCCAAGACGAGACAAGACGTCAACCTCGAAGTCTTCACTGTGGAGCATCGTTTCTCGGGAAATGGATAATTTTCCGTGGGTCTACCCTAGCCTGTGAAATCTACACAGTGACCGCTAAACTAATGAATTACAATACAACTACTATTAGCAGAAGTGCTTTACCGGAAATCTGACACATTATGGTTCTAAAATGGCAGTGCCTGAGTTTAAGTGAAAAATAAGGTATATATGCTGATGTGGGCAGTGCCTGTTTCAATGTGTCGTCACAATCTGTTAAAAATGCTAATGACTAATTTTAAGGCACTATTTATGATTTTTAGAGAGTATAAAGAAATGAATGTGTCGGCAACGATAACCTTGTGGGCAGTGTGCCAACTTGTAGCACTACGGGCATCCCGATCCCACCCCCCTCTCACTCCCATTTTGCTTCCTGTCAGCTCTAAACTATCCTATCACAATAAAAGGCAAAAATGTAAAAAATGAATCTTAAAAAAAAGTGGGTGATTTTTTTTTTTTTTTTTACCATTATACTGTGGTTGTGGACACACATTGCTGATCTTCTGGTCAAACACCATGTAAATGTAAATTTAGCATAATAGCTCCCCTTTACCTTCTGCAAATGTGGGGCTGAGCATTTCGTGTTTTGGTAAAGCCATAACCGTAGTGGTGGCATCTTGTGTTATGTCACGGTGAATGAATATACATTGACTAGATGGCATTTACATCTCTAGTCCTCGAGACTCACCTCCCAGAATGTTTTAGATGTCTCACTATTCAACACACTAAGCTGATAAATTTAATTAGTGAGACATCTAAAACATTCTGATAGGTGGGTCCCTGGGAGGTTTACACTATACTGAGATCCGTTCACAATGCATATGTGGACAGCATCTGGATACTGGTCACATGTTAATGGCAATTGTAAATACTGCTTGAGTAGCTGTATGTAGTTTGCTTTGATAAATCAGATTTGGGGCCCGTTAACACTCGTATTTAATGTGGTTCAATTGTGAGCAGGGATGTACACAGAACAGAGACACACAATTAGACACGGGAAACAAATAGGAATCTGGGGAAAAAAATAAAATCTCTTGACTGGAATACAGGAAACAGGAGTGTCAGCTGTATTCTGCTGCTCTCGATTTGACTTTTAGTCCCACAACTAAAAATCTAACTCTTGTCTTTTCAGAATGAACCCTGCTGGTGTAAAGCCTCCAGGCACACATCCAGGATTGAGAACTGACAGATTACTCTCATTGTTCATCTGCTGAGTAAGCTCCTTCTGATAAGACTCTCTAAAAACTTCTGCCTGCCCTTCATCCTGTCAACATCAAAAAAGCCCTCAGCCATTTGCTGGGGCAAAACAGTGCCACCATGGATACAGAGTCCACCTACTCTGGCTACTCGTACTACTCCGGACGGTCGAGGGGATCTCACAGACATGGGTAAGAGTTTCCATGAGGGTCTCTTTCTCTTTCAGCTTCCTTTATGCATGTCAGTTGTTGAGTGGCAAGTTTTAAAGACACTGCAGTGTGATATGCAGCAGGTCACTGGATACTGTCTCCCCTCTGTCTGCCTGTCTTATCTTATCTTATCATTGTCACTCTTTCATTTTCCCTTTCTCTGATAAATTTTTCTTATTTATCAGATGATTTATCAGCCCAACATCTAGTTATTTACAGTATTCATGTCTCTGTTTCTGAATCACTATCATTCTCCATTGGTGTCAGCATATTGAAAGATAAACTTGAAGAAAATGAAGGTAACTTTTGGGAATCCTTTAAGTTTAATCAACTTTTAATCAACCATTTTATATTTTTTCCTTCCAGTTGGTTTGTGTTACAGTAATTCAATGCATTGAATTAAAAAATAATGAATTTACATATATCCTGTAGATCTAAGTTCAGTAAGCTTGCATTTAGAAGTTTAGTTGAACACAAATATTGACTCAAAAGAAGTTGAAATATTTCTAACATGAGATGTCCAGCAGGTTTTTACATGTTTTTATTTACAACATGCATTTTCATGTTCGGCAACATTTTCACCCTGGGTGAAAATTTCAACCTTACTTCAGCACATTTAAACCTGACAGCAATATTTATGTTGGTTTGGGAAAAAGCAATACAACAATAATTGAGATTATCATGAAAGCATGATTTGCATAGTTATGGGGAAACACAGTCCTGGTCAGTAATGACCAGTCACTAGTGATTTAGGACAAGTGGTGGTAAGTAACAAAGTAAAAATACTTTGCTACATTACTTAAGTATTTTTTTCGTGGATCTGTACTCCGATACATTTCCCCATGCCCGCTTCAAGTATTTATTACACTGATTTTACAAACCAATGAAAAATTTGGTTTTCTTTTGAAAAAAAGAACACACGACTTCGCGAGTTCTTTGCCAACATACGCTTGCGCAGCAGTTAGTTCGAGGTGGAAGATGATCGCTAAAATAAGTGAGTGTAGCTCTTGCTGCCCGCAATGATCCCGAGATTCCCGACAGGGATCACCCATGGCCATATCTCAAGGATATGTTTGAATTCACTGAAGTCAAGGGAGATTCTGAGATGTCTTCTTTGCCTGCCACGGGTGAATGAAATTTCAGTAGGCTGTGTCGAATGCGATTTTCTTGCTCATCTCATCAGTAACGCTCCTGTAATTAGTAGTATATATTTCCAACACATGCGTTCAGATCAGGGTTGCCAGGTTTTCACAACAAATCCTGACCAGTTGCTTCTCTAAACTAGTCCAAAACTAGCCAAAAACGCGTTTCCAGGAGGTTCCCCGATAAAAATTGCTTCCAGGGGTTAAAATATACGTTAATTGGAAGGGTTGTCTTGGTAAAAGTCACATTTTAGGCGTTAAATATCAAGTTATTGGGATTGGGTTTTCTTCGATCAGCGGACATGTGTTGCCAAGTCTGTGGTTGTTTTTCATGTCCGCAGGTCGAAGCGACAATACCAATAACGTGATATTTAGCCCCTAAAATGCGAATGTCAGAATTTTCATTTTTGGGAGAACTAACTCTTTAAAGAGGTGATTCTTCCTCATTGATATTCTGAAACAGTCTTACCATGTATCTTGCATATTTTCTGTTTGATGCAGCTATGATGTTATGCAACATGTCTATTGAAAGTTCAATCCCTATAGCCTACTGCGATAAGGTTCTTCATTGTCTCTTTTGATTTTAAATCTAACAAATTCTTAAGTATCTAATCCCATCATTTGTTCAATTAAAACACTGCATATCACTCCCAAAACAACTGATCTGCTTAATTATTGATATTTACAGTTAATTTGAATATTTACTTTTTACTTCCGGTACTTAAGTATGTTTTAAATCGGATACTTTTAAGTAATGTTTGAATGGAGGACTTTCTACTTTTACTGGAGTCATTTTTTATTTAGATACATCTACTTTTACTTGAGTATAAATTTTGAGTACTTTTACCACCCGTTTAGGACTTAGGACAATGTCAGTCTATGCTGAAATTAAAAGGATGTAATGATAATAGCCTTTCTGCAGTACTAGTTTTGCCAAGTAATGACTCAATGTGGTACCTGTGAACTGACTGTCTGACTGACAGACAACTGCTTTCAAATGCTGATATGCTATGAAGAACACCTGCATTTTGCAGTATATGGCTGGCTGTGCATAAATGCATATGACGGATCAGCTACTTGGTCGGAATGCCCACCTTGCCATGTATTAGCCTAATGCAAATAAAGTTGGCTGTCTTGAATGTAAACAGATGGGTCACAAATGCTTGTCAAATGTTTGACAGGTCAGTACTGTGCCTGTGCTTCAGGCCTTGTCATGTAAATGTGATGCTTTGGAGTCTGGAAGTTTGCACACAAACTGTTGATATTGATCCCTCTTTCAATCTCAAGCAATCTTTGCACAACTCCAGCGCTGAGTAGACCCTCGTTTGTGAGGCATTTGAGTCTGGTGTAAAATGTTATGCATGTCAAATGTTTGACAAGTCATTTCTATGTCTGTGCCAGTGCTTCAGGCCTTGTCATGTAGATGTGATGCTTACTTTGTCTGGAACCTGGAAGTTTGTACACAAAACATTGGTATTGATCCCTCTTTCAGAAGCAATCTTTATAACATATATATATATATATATATATATATATATATATATATATATATATATATATATATATATATATATATATATATATATATATATATATATGAAGCCGAATACCTTATTCGAAAAAGCATGAATAATGACTTCAAAAATGAATAACGGATAACGAATAATTCTACATAAATACTCGGCTGTGGCTGCAGGACAGGCTGGTGTTTACTAGATTCACAGGTGAGCCAGGGGATCAGCACTATATTTTACACAAACCTTTGAATTCACTTAGTGAGTGTGTGAAGTGAATGCACGTAAACTTTATGAATGAAAAGAGCACAAATCAAACACCGCATTGCTGTTGCGACGCCGTACATCTCTCAGAAATCAGAGCTTGGCAAGAGTAGGGCTGATATTTCTTAAAAATTACATCATACACGTTCTACTATTTAAACCTTACAGGCTATGGTATGATACACGAATGAATAAGCACAGCGCGATTGCCTATCAAATAGCCACGTTCCTATCTCTGCGCTTCTCCATCTCTCAAAAACCAAAAGAGCTCTCTGTCAAGAGTATAGGCTAATTAAATAGATACATTTTCTTCTAGGCCTACATGTTTGCTTCCTTAACGTTTGCTAAGGAAGTGAAAACAGGAGTCTTCACTGTATGAATGTAACTTTTTTTTGTTTCTTAAAGCTACAAAAGTCCTTCACTCAAGAGCAGTGTGATTATAAATTTGTCTTTTGTTGTTTGATTAATAAGCACACAGTTGCAGCAGGAAAATAGTCCGCTGTCACTTTAAGAGCCGCACGGACCCAAATTACCGTAACACACGTATTTTAATTCTCAACTCTTTACATTCATTTATTACATGACCGACGAAGGTATACATGAATAATCATTAAGCGCAGCATTTTGACACATTTTTGCATGTATTTGAGTGTTTAGGCGTGCACCTTGAGCTAAATGATGACTTTACATGTTTGTGTTCTGTTCCGTCTGTAAGCGCATATCTCTTCCTGAGGAGCAGCGAAAGTTCTCTTTCAAGCTTTTAAAAACATGAATAAATATACTTTTATAAATAAAGCATGTCCCATTATATAATTAATTAGTCCAACGAACCTTCGGTACTACATAATGCGTACCACGTACCGAACCGAAAGCCTTATACCGAACGGTTCAATACGAATACGCGTATCGTTACACACACACACACACACACACACACACACACACACACACACACACACACACACACACACACACACACATATATATATATATTCTTGAACAGTCTTGAAGTAGTTCCCCGAGAGATGCTTAGCACTAGTTGGCCCTTTTGCCTTCTGTCTGCGGTCCAGCTCATCCCTAAACCATCTCGATTGGGTTCAGGTCCGGTGACTGTGGAGGCCAGGCCATCTGGAGCAGCACCCCATCTATATATATATATATATATATATATATATACATACATGTGTGTGTGTGTGTGTGCGTGTGTGTGTGTGTGTGTGTGTGTGTGTGTGTGTGTATATATATATATATATATACTAGTGGTGGGCCGTTATTGCCGTTAACGTGCTGCGTTAGTGCGAGACTCTTATTGGGCGATAAAAAAAATATCGCCGTTAATCTATTCTCAAAGTTGGGTTGGGAGCTGGGTCTATACTAAGCAAGCTATGATAACTTTCACCTTGAGCCTAAAAAGATGATCAGGACAGTTGACGGGCCACTGCTGCGCATCGTCATGAAAGCTTATCTTTCTCACGTGTTGTTAAGCCGTACCGCTTGTCGATTTAAACATTAAAGCATCCAAAAACCAGACGCGGAAAAGCTGAACAGAGTAGCGCGTGCCGTTAGGTGTGCACGAGAGAGAGAGCGGCGTATCACGGACAGCGACACTGAACCGAGCTCTCTTCTGCGAAGTTCACCTCGAAGTTCCTCCTGCACCTGAACGAACAAATGCAAATTGCAGTTTGAACAAACAAAAATATGTGAACATATTTCAATGCGAACAAAACACTAGAACATCGAATTTGCTTATTTTTGCTCTTGTGCCGACAAATACATACAAAATATGTCAAAATATCCACCTTGGAAATTATGCTCGAAAAAACTGTCAGTTATTTCTTAAGTGAAAGTAAACAGTTGAGGTAAAAAATGTGTATTATATTGGATGCGTTCATGGTCTCTTAAAGTGACCGCCCCTAATTTAGCTACTGGCTGCTGTAATGTTAATCCAAGAAAATGAAAATGAAAATCACTCACTGCTCTGGACTGAATTTCTTTGTAGTTTTAACAGTCAAACCAAAAGTTATTCAGAAACCAGATATAATTTTTGATATATATAGCAAAACTGTAATAATGTGAGAAATGTTGAAGGTGTCTGAATAAATGTAGGTTTGATTGTGTATTTCATTTTTACATTGAAGACTATCCAGTGCTATTATTTGTTTTCTGTACCTTGACACCTACAAACTTGAAAAAAAAACTTAAACATTGGTGTGAAACAGTAGTAATGTTGTTTGCACCTTGTGCAATGTGGAATTAGTTTACAGCTTTTTCAAGCACTTTGTGATGCATTTTGGAAACAGGAGATGAGCCCCTTTTCTAATGCACCACCTAGCTTGATAAACCCCTTCTCAAAGACTTACTGTTTGTCAATTTTATTTGGGTAACACTTATTCTGAATGCCTTCGTCAGAATTCGAATGAGCCATTTGAATCTAGATTAATTTCAAGACCACAGTGAGATTAATCTAGATTAAAAAAATTAATCTATGCCCACCTCTAATATATACACGTATACGTGTGTGTGTGTGTGTATGTATGTATATATATATATATATATATATATATATATATATATATATACACTCACACACACACACACATATATATGCATGTGTGTTAGAGCTGTCACTATTGAGAAAAATCTAATTCGAACGGATATCGAATATCATGCAATGTATTCTAATATATTCTAATATCTACGTGCCCGCCCCAGCCCAACACCCCCCCCCCACGCATAAAAAAAGTTGCCTAATGCAAATTCAATCATAAATTTATTAACAGTAAGTCATAAACAGACATCTGGATTATTATTAGTTTTTTACTTAATGTTTGCAACATCAGCTTATCAACTTAGAATATCAACTTATATGAAGTGCCACTATGCATATCCCACAACATTAGGCTAAATGAAAAAAGAAAAAAAAAAACTATTCAGAACAGGCACAAACAATAACGTGACAACTTAACCTGTTAGCCCGCAACCCCCATTATGGGACTGACAGCTGAAAGTGCTCTTCCTAACTTTTAATTGTAACAGTTTCCTACTTCAGTGTGTTACAAACATAGTATTGGTGTCTTTGGAAAGAAGACACTTTGGGCTTTACTTTTTATCAACCAGATTTGTTAATGCTCAAAAATTATTAAAAGTTATTGACACTGAAGTGCCTTGACATTTTTTTTTTTAACCACACTTTTTTATTTGATATAAAAATACATTAAATGAGTCCTGGAGCAATCTAGAAAAGTAATTGGTTGAAAGCCACATGTCTCATGAGTTTCTATTTCAAATCTGAATAAGATATCATGAAAAATGAGACTCCTGCATATATTTTTCTTAGACTGTCTAGACCCCCCACCCCCCAAATATAAGAAAATATATTTCCCAATAGTATTGAAGGCTTCTACAAAACTATTTAGTCAGTAAACATACCACTGCATAGTTTTTTTCAATTATAAAACACTAGACAGAAACTTAGACATCATATAAGTGATTTATTTGAGCACTAGAAAAATACAATAAGAATAATAATAAAAAAAAAAAAGATGTAACTTTGTTTGCCAATTACAGAAAATCCTGAGATTGCTACAAATTCAGCATTTACAATAAATTACGATGCAAATGAGTGTTGATGTGCTGATGGCCACTTATACAAATGGTAATAACATAAATGTGCCAAAGTAAATAATCCAGTCTCTGTATTCATATAGACGCGTTCACTTTGATAGCCGTGATCATACAGTCATAGCGAGCTGATTTAGGCTGATATGCACTCAGATAGTAATAATGCAGATATGTTCACATTCAACATAAAACACACTCTCACATTTATAAAAACTGTTGAAAAATAAAAAAAACCAAGAAAAAGGCGATCCCTATAATTTCCGCCTCCATCAGCTCACAGGTGTGTCAGAGCGTGTCACGAGGGAGCGCCAAAATTCAAATATACTATCTTTTCGCCTATCTTTCATTCAATCTTTTTTCAGGTGGATTGTCTCATTCTGTTTGTGACACTGTACGCTGCAAAACCATGCTATTTTTGTACTACCAAGACGCAGTTTCCGACCGTGACTTATTCCATAACGGACGCAAACAGTTCTGTCGCTGAAGAACCGAAATGTAAAGAAAGGAATTATGATCCTTATTACAACATTAATGCTTCGTTGGACCAAACGTGCTTCATGAGATGTCGTTCAGTGGACCCTTACCTTTCTAACTAAACCGGGATTTACAGCTGTGGATGTGTTTATGACTCGTTATTACGACGGATCTGGTATATACAGCGTTTCTAATGTTCATGTTCTTATGTGTACTGCTTACACAAATGTAGCAAATACAGTCTTTATAAGCTTTCCATTGAAAAACAGCGATCTGTCGTCGATGCTTGAGGCTTAGATCTTTATAATGATACATAGTTTGTCAAGATTAAATTTGTCCCGTTTCATTTAATCTATTCGTAAACACTGACATGTGCAAGTTGAGAGGCGTTCAGGATGAGGGCGTCTGGGTGCTGGCTAAGAGGCATATAGCCTAGCCTAATTCATTTCTTAATATTGTTTGCAAAAAACACCAGTCTATCAACTTGATCTGGATTAAGTGCGGCTCTATTTAAAATGTTCCCTGCGGTGGAACGCACAGACGTGTCACGTGCCTGGCTACTAGCTTTTATTCGCTTGATTGGGTCATGGGCCTAAGCTACAATACGTCTAGAGTGCCCTCTACTGGATAAGATGCCAAAGAATAAAATAAAAAACAAACTGTCTAATCATAGACTGTAAAAAATGCGCTACACATGGCATTTTGAAATGACGGATATTTCACGTCATGTTCGAATGCATTTTCGAATATCAAATAAAAAGTGACAGCCCTAATGTGTGTGTGTGTGTGTGTGTATATATATATATATATATATATATATATATATATATGTGTGTGTGTGTGTGTGTGTGTGTGTGTGTGTGTGTAAAACATTAAATATTTTTTTTCATTTTTTTTTTCTTTTTAATTGTTCTGTATTGCTTTTTTCCATTTCAATTTTTTCAACTCCTTTTTTACAGTTACATTTTATATTATATTTTAAAAGCATGTCTAATTAAAATCATGAAGCGTTTATATTATCACATTAATTTATTTAAAGTTTAACAACAATTTCATGTTCAGGGCCCTAGGAAATGTACAATAAATTTTCACTATATTATTTATATTTTTTATTGTTACCAAATTCTTTGTTTTAGCATGTGTAATTATTTGAATGTGTAAACCACTTAATTTATTAATTAATTTTTTTTCTTAAAGTAGCGTTATGAATTTGTTTTTTCCTCAGAAATTGTGTTGTGTATTTAAATTTTTCTGATTATCAAATTAAACTTTTTTTGGCAAACAAAGGGGATTTACTATTACAATTAAAACATGGAAGAAATATGTGATTAATCTTTAAAAAAAAAAAAAAATTTTAGTAGTAGTAGGGGGACTTTTATTTTGATGGGTTGGCGTGAATACATTTACAGTTCTGTGTATTTGATGTGACACTACTTTTACTCAAATCATTCATGTTCAAGTCCTCATTTAGTGAGACGGCAGACTGAAATCACCATGAGCGTCATGGTGTCACTCTTCAGTGTATGTGTAGTAAATGTAACCGTGCGTCTGCGCTATTCATTAACAGAGATACGCAGAACATGCAGGATTCTTATTTAATTTTTTTATGGCTGTATATTTACAAATAACATACATATTGTGATTTGAAGTGTAATGACCTACTTTTTTATTGATTAATTCACAGTTTGAAACATTCTGTGACACGTTAAACTGTGAATTCTGCATTTATGACTGGATAAAAACTACACTGCGTGATTTTCCCGCTTGTCAAGCGTCCACTTGCCTGATGTGAATATAAAATATCTTACATACCACCACTGGTGAAAGGACCAGTGTCATGCAAATATATTTGAAAGGTCTGGGCGAAGATATAGTCATGTTCCAGTCAGATCTCGCGAGATCTCATGGCACCCCTAGTAAACAGATCAGGGTGTACTGTCCCGAATCGTACCATACTGTACTGACCCATACCATTCATTGGATATGAGCCATAAATTGCATCTTGAAACTAATTTTAATTTTGCTCAAAAATAGACAAATGTATCTATGATAATCACATAGGATATGATTATGCCTCAAATTACTTCCTCATTGCTAAACATCATTTATCAAAACAACCAAGCTTAGTAGTCTGACAGTTCTTCACTACCAAACTGGTTTGATCCAGCTGTTTAAACGTTGCTTGCTAAATGACTTATGCTGAATGACTACTACTACTACTACTATTATTATTTTTAATATTATTATTATTATTTTCTGTGCACACAAACAATGGTACACTCACTGAATAAATGCATGCTGCAAATCATTAAGTGCACTGCTAATCTATAGGACATACTAGGCTAGGTGAGAGTAGAAGAAGTGCATTGCATGTGAAACATGAAACTGGTTATCCTGGTTTCACCTTTGTCACCCTGCCAAGCTTTGATTTATGGTCACCAGTATCTGGAGAAACCATAATTTACTGTCAAACCTAGTAATGCATGCTGTCAGATTCCACACACATACGTGCTCAGTTACAAACACTGCAAATTTGCAGTGCAACACAGTAAGACTGGCTCCACGTACTGTTGCATGAAATGTCTTCAGATGGAAGAAAGTTTGTAACGGAGCAGCGTCAAAATTAAATCATTACCAACCAATTGTGTGTAATTATTAGGGATGTAATGATTCACACAAGTCATGATTCGATTCACAATCCGATTTGATTATTATTTTATTTTTTTTATAAAATGATTTAAGACGAATTAAATTAAAAGTTCAATATGTGAAATGTTTTGTTATATTGTTTATAAGTCTTCAAATCCCGATAGCAATCATTTAAGTTAAGTGATTTTCTGTGGAAGGTGTAGGACCAAGAAAATACCAAGCTCGGCCCGAGCGATTTAAATCTCTTTCCTACCTGCCTGTCAACGAATGTATCTGCATACCTCTGCGCACCCTTTTCACAGTTTTGTAGTACTTTTAAAGTTTTCTCGCTGGTCAATGACACATGTTGTAGCCCAGCAGTTCCCATGCATGTCTTACTCAGTTAACACACCTGATTCAGATGACCAACTCAAGCTACATGAATGAACTGTGTTCCAATCGATATTATACCTACACCGTGTTTATTGCTCCCTACTCCCTGAGCAGGGGTTTAGTTCACTTCGGAACATGGACTGGAATTGGGAAGCGCTGATGTAGCCTATTGTAGTAAGGTTGTCTCTGGTATTCTGCTCTGTGAGCATAAATGCATTCAGGGGGCGTGGCTTTGGACAGTGATTGCAGGGAGCATGGGACATTCGCTTTCAGTGCTATCAGAATTCGCCTACATCGAACAGCCAGTTTGGACTACATCCCTCTACTTCATTAATGACGTCACTAGAACAGTTTTTTGACTAACCTCTGCCCACAGGAATACACAAAAAAGGGGGCGGGGTCTTGTTGCGCTCCCATGGAGAAGAAGAAGAGTTGCGTTTTTAGATTGTGTTTGTCACCATGTTGTCGAAACGCTGTTATTTTCATCTCTGAGTCCAATCACCTTTGTTTTGCCTTCCCAGGGACACTGTACATAGAGATCAATGGTTACAATATATGTTTAACTTGGTTCCCGAAAATTATAATCCACATGTAAAACTATGTGCAGCACATTTTGCTGAGGACAGCTTCCTCAATCTCAATCAGTTTAATGCCGAATTCGCACAAAGATTATTCTTGAAAGATGGAGCAGTTCCCTCTTTGTCTGGAGAAGGCGTTGTTTAAGGACCACAACTGGTAAGTGTATTTTAATTTGGTTTGTTTAACAGTTTCTGTAACTTATTACACAAAGGGCAACGCTGTTTAGCTTTAACTAGATGGTAGGGCTGTGCAAAAAATCGAATGCGATTTTCATGCGGATCTCATCAAAGGCGATTAGAAGTACATCTCTAGCACGTGCGTTCAGATCAGGATTGCCAGGTTTTCAAAACAAATCCTGCCCATTTGCTTCTCAAAACTAGTCAAAAACTAGCCTAATCGTGTTTCCAGGAGGGCAACGTGCGCTAAGCTGCTGTCGAATCACAACACCAGAACCGCTGGCCCAATCAGAACTCGTTACATATTTCTGAAGGAGGGACTTCATAAAACAAAGGAAGACATCAGCCCGTTTCTATGACAGTGAAAACAGAGGTATACAGAGAAGTAAATTGTGTGAAAAATACAGTGTTTTTTCATGCACAAAACATGAACACGTTATTGCATACTGTAAACACAATCAGAGCTTCAAAAAAACATGAAAAACGGTACCTTTAATCGTTACATCCCTAGTTATTATTATAGGTAATTTGCCTTTTGATATTTTTAAATGGTTGGATTTCTCTCATTTATTCCTCGTATAGCAGTTTTCCAGAAATCAGACCTCACAGCATGTTAAATCAGCATGATTTAATATCATAATTTAAAAAGTTCTGGGAAAAAAATTATCGTATTAAGTATGATAAGCCATGTGATCTGACAGCAAAACAAACAAAAATCCGGTGATGGTTGGACTCATTTTGTTCCAATATATAAAGCTCTAGATCTTACGTTATGCCTTAAGCCGCGTTTCCACCGCAGGAACTTTACCCAGGAACTAGGGACTTTGGCCTGGTACTTGGTGTGTTTCCACCGCAGGAACCAGGAACCAGGAACCAGGAACTAAATAAAGTTCTGGGTAAAAAAAAATGCCCCTCAGAAAGTCCCTGCTGGCGAGGTGGTACTTTTTCAAAGTTCTGGAACATTCGGGGGCGGGACTTTGGCGCTAAACATTCTGATTGGTTGAGTTCACGCAGCATTGGTTGAGTTCAACCACCATTTATTCGGATCAACATTTTCAAAATATTACTGTTATTGTGTCCTGAAATGTAATTTTAAAAGTATTTCAGGTGAGAATGTAGTTGTTTAAAACTCAAATCTGTGGTTTATTTATAAAGACAGCGCCTATTTAAAAATGTGTTTCGTCGATGTCTCTTTAGTGGTTAAACATAACATAATTCAGCTGCGGGGTAAATCTAACAGGTTTTCTTTGGTCTGTATTCAATTTATCTATATGTTAAAATGAAAATAAAAAAGGCAAATTTATATAATATTTCGTTTCATTGTAATGGCTGCATATACACATATCCCTGAACTAAGTAAATTTCTGCAGCTGTTATTATGCTTAAATGAAAACCAAAGGAGGCAGTGGTATTTTATATCCTATTTCGTTTTATTGTAAATAGACAGAGAGGAAAATTACAGGATTCGCGTCATCGCTGACATCACACTCCCCAGTCGAATGCACGAAGTCAGAACTAACTACCGATGATGCACGTCCAAAATCAGCGTAACTTTTTTTTTTTTTTTTTTTTTTTTAATCAGCGGTACTTTGTATTGAGAAACGCGCAGACCTACGTCACCATTCTATTTGCCTAATCAACATGGTACTTTACACCGTGGTGGAAACGCAGAAAGCAACAGGTCTGGGGGGAAAAAAGTTCCTGGGAAAAAAACGCAGACACAGACTAAGCTTGATGACGTCAGCAACCTGTCTGACAGATGTAGATCTTCTAGTAGCTTTACGTGCAAACTGCCATCGTTAATCTTGCAGAGATGGCGAGCTTGAGCAGGGAGTTCTTTGGCGTGAGTGAGCAGGAGTAAGTATTCTGATTAATTATTTTGTATAGTATTTTAAAATGTAACGCCAGTACGCCATATTAACCTCTTAAACTCTGCAGACCCGGTACCGGGTCCGAAAATAGCATGCCACATGTTTGTGTCTCATTTGCATATCCTTCCTTATATGGCATTTGCCCAAAAATGGGTTCATTTGAAAGCTTAGAGTGTTTTCTTTACAAAGAATACCATTAATTGGGGTTTTATGATACATAAAGTAGTCAAATTAAGCTAAGAAATATATTTCCCCCCCCATAAATTTCCATCTAACGATTGCGAATACGTTTTCGTAAGAATGTGTATTTAAAATATTTTTCACAAAACAGTCAAGTCATATATCACAAGAAAGCTCTCATTCTCAGGAATCTGATGATGTAGTTCATTTTATTGTGTGACAATCACAGATCGAATGATCTTCAACAGAATCGCGATGTAAAATTTCTCACCTTATTATTTATACATTTTGCACCGCTTCAGTCAGCCGCAAACAGCCACGCATACCTATATACTCGATATAATCTTTTAGATTAGAATCTCTTCTTTCAAACAAGACCATTTTTACGTTTCTGCGTGCTTCCATTGCTGAGATATAAAGCGTTTTGTACAAGTGCGCAAAAGAGCTCCAAGAGCTGTATGATTGACAAGATCTCTAACTCATATAGATGGGTCTAAATGTCTTTCTTCTGTTATAGACGTCTGACCTCTTTTGTGAAGCGCTATTTGTCCTAATTGCTGTCATTCACAAGTCGTTATCTCCAATCGAAGGTGTGAATTCAGCACCGCGGGGGTGCTGGAACTGGACAGCGACTGCCCACTCGTTTCCGCTTGTCTGACGCGCTGGGGTGTCTGGGAAACTGAGTCTTTGGCTGCTTCTAAACAAAGGACACGCGAGGAAAAAACTACTAATGGCCGACGCTCCGGATTTATAATGCATAATATTCATAAAACAAGTTACGGGTGGCCAACTTCGCCGTGGAGAGGTCAGGACGCGCATCTGGTAAGCCTATACGCGTGCTACTCGCTTTCATACATTTGATTCTTTATTCTGAGGCTTGGAAGCTTCGCTAGCAATAAGCTAATATGTTTATTTTCATAACTGTGCAGTGTTCGACCGCATCTCAGTGAATGTACAGTAATCCGTACAGTACTGGGGGAATAAACATAAATTAGTTTGTTGACGCTCCGAAGTTCGCGCAAAAGCTTCGGGGAGCTTGTTTACGCTATATAGAAACCGAAACCAAAATACACGCTGATAAAAAATCAAAATATGAAATATGAAAGAGACGGCGAGGTCTCTCAATCTCTACACGATGCAGAATAGACATAAATGAAACGATATGAATCTGGAGATTGTGGATTCTATTTTAGATTGTGATAGACCAGATATTTTGTATAATTTTATGCATGTAGCTATTGTGTAATATGACAATTCTCTTTCAAAGACTGTTCAGAAAACCCACACACAAAAAAAGCACATTGTATTGAGATGGTTCATCATATGTGAAACAACATAAATAATACTATTTGTCACAAACAGCAGCTTTTTATGTAACTTCTGAGTGTTTTCTGTCAAATAATATACAGAGATCACATTATTCCATACTGCAAGTGTGCAAAAGATGACTTCATACTTATTTAGACAAAAATTTTATACAAAAATGGTATTATTCCTTCCTTCAGTTGGAATAGAATAACTTTTGCATAGATTAGGATAGAAAGAAATTTCTGTTTTCCTCTAATAGCAGACAGTTGGAAGAATCACAAGACATTGGTCTGAAGTTGCCAGCCCCTTCAATGCCTGAGTTATACCATTTCAAACTTCAGTTTACACAAAAAAAATAAAAAAGCGCCTTGTTTTTTTCCCTATTTATTATAACACAGACAGCATATATTGTCATTTTTATCAATTTCAACAGTGTTTTATGTAATTTCAAAGGGTTTCCTTTGAAATTATACCAAACTTTCTGAGCCTACACTGTAGCATTAGTATAGGCAGCCATTCAAAATTAGGTAGGAAAATGAAAAACGGAAATCCCCAAAATAGCATTTGTGCATGTTAATTGCCTGCGAGATTCTCATCCTGTCTGTACGGTAATTTCTCTACTGTGCGACAGTGAGTCGAGTGGTTATGACGCAATCGTTAGCCTATTTTTACAAAAACAGTTTCCACGGGGCCATAATGTAATATAGAAGGTAATGGAGCCCTTTATACATTGTCGTGTATCTTTAGAAATAAATAATGTACAAATTATTGGAGTCTTTAATCGCCTCAGATGTAAAGTTATTCGCTGTCAAAGTGACGCCAAAATGAATGGGAGTCAATGGGATGCAAACGCAAGTGAAGTTCTGCTACAAGATGGCGGCACGCGGCCGACTTCAACTTCCGGGCGACTTCTTTCCCACCTGGTTTTGACAGGATTGAGAGCATTGCTGTTTAGAATAAACCTGTACACAGTATTTTACAATGACTAGGATATTATAGTGGTTATTTTGCTGTCTGTTGTAGCATCATGCTCTGATTTTTTTAAGCCCAAAATGAAAAGTTTGATAACCATTTAAAGAAGTGCTGCAACGTTTCGTCGACGTCATCGATAACGTCGACTACCAAAATAGGTCGACGTGCGTGAAATGCGTCGACGCGTCACACTGTTTGTTTACATCTCACGTAATGGCATACTGGGAATGGAGAAAGTTGCATTATATAACAAAAACAGAGACCACTGTTTGGTGTATACTTTAAACAGAGGACAAATAAAATGGCCCTTAGTTCCCTTCACAAAACCGATATGGACCACGGCAGCACAACATCTTTGCGCTCTCCGGTATTACGGTTTAACTGGTTACCGTGTGATCTGGTGACCAACTTCCTGGTTCAGGTCTGATATTGTGGTGTATTTTGCCGGTTCTCCAAAGAATCGAACTCAGTCAGGGATTTTTCTCTCAGAATAAAAGACTTTATGTTAAGCAAAACAAAGCCGAGAGGTCCTTGCAATGAGATCTCCTGAATGCTATTTGGTTTCTCATTATATACCCTATTCAGGGTGTTTCCAAATAGTCAGTCTTTTCCTTATGCTTGCAATTTTGATTCCTCCCTAGAGAGGAGAGGCCCCTACTTGTTTTGGTATAACGAAAGGCCCCCTTTCTGTATGTCTGACCATATGTTTCTAATCAGTTCTGAACATTCCAGCACGTAAGCATATTCCTTTCTATCCATTACCTATAGGATTATAATGGAAAAACAACTAGCAACAAAAAAGGCTAGATTCACATTGATTATTCTTGATTGATTAAAATCTTATTAATAAAAATCTTCCACATATTTTCCCCTTTGAGACTTAATAAGTTTCACATTTGATTATTCTTATCCAGAGTGCTACTCCATAATCCAGTTATATTAGTTACACTACCTAGTGACTAAATTAGTCACATTGTATTATCCCCAGTGACTAGATTATGAAATTCCACTCTGAGGGATTACTGGAACCAAACATCTCTCTCCTAATTTGACAAGGAGTGAGTAAAAGATCCAGTCTCCCTAACCCCTCTTTTAATAGTAAACATTTATAAATGCATGAATGTGCAAATGGTTCAGCATTTGCCTGGTTATCACAGTTATGTATAAAAGGCATACAAATACATACATCACATCACACATTGAATATCACAAGATTATAAGAGTTGATCTTCAGCTTAGATACCTTATGTATCAATTTCCCATTATCTTGACATCTTTGAATTTAATTTGCTTAACTGTGGCTTTGACTAGTGACCTCAATATAAGAAGTATACATTAAAATAGTAAATCTCCTGTCAATAATGCAATTCCTAAAAACTTTCCCAATTTAGTTATAAACTATGCTCCACATGCTCCTAACTGTAAATCAAGCCAGTCTTACATTTTATTATCTTTTCCAACATTTTCTTTATCTACCATTCTTAGCCTTTTCAATTTGATCAGTTCTTCATTAAATGGTCCCTTCTATAAATACAGCATTGTCCCCCAAACATAACACATACTTTTCCTTCTTCAATTCACAAATCTTGAGCTTTTCTTTTTTGCTCCTTTCATTCTATTTGTTGCATCCAATTGCTCTATTTTCCCTTCCAATCTTCCTACATCCATATTTCCCTTCTCATAACCTTCAAATTCTTCATCTACCGTTACTTAACATTCTCTTTCCACCTTTTCTTTTCTATTTGTTGGCTCATATCTGCTCCCAAGTATTTTGATCTCAGTAGCAGTCCCATCACTCTCTCATTCCATCTTCACCAGGGAGACTCTTTGCGAGTCGTTGCAATGGTCTTTCCCTCGTTGGCAAGGGTGGGTCGTTACTAGCACGCCCTTCATCCCTCACTTCATGCTGTGTGGAGTTGTTGAAGCTGGTTGGCATCTTTTAAGGTTAGAGATGTGAACTCAGGTGTCACGCTGTAACCGTTTTGCTGATTAATGCAAGGCTCTCCCTTGAGATCATAACTGCACTCTCACTGGTTCTCTTTTATGGAGCGAAGCATTCCTTGGCCTTACTAGAACTGCTGTCATTTGTAAATGGAAAACGTAAGAATTTTTTGTTAGTGTTATCAAGCATGCTAATTTGCTCATCTTGCTAGTCGTCCTTCTTGGTGTAACCTGTGAAAATGTAATGTGGGTTGAGGGCTGTCTTGGCCCCTTTTTGAGCTTTAACAATTCCAGTGCTGTCCTTATAATGAGAAAAGGGTGAATGCCCATTTGTTTATAATATAACAAAGAATTTGGTTTTACTCCGTTATCAGCATACTTACTATTGTTAAATTAATTTCCACTTTAT
Organism: Carassius auratus; assembly: GCF_003368295.1. Lineage (NCBI taxonomy): Eukaryota > Metazoa > Chordata > Actinopteri > Cypriniformes > Cyprinidae > Carassius > Carassius auratus. The sequence continues at coordinate 12,891,166 of NC_039268.1, forward strand.
TCTCAACAATTTGCTTATTCAGTTCTCTCTCTTTTGTTTTTTTTTTTTGTAAACTGAGTTCCACTATATCACTGGATAATTTATCTATCTTGCTCAGTAGCATAGGTCTTTTGCCCTGGAAAACACTCATCCCACTGTATTTATTTTAACAGTCAGAATAATAATATTTCATCCTTTTGACACAATCAGGTCCATCATGATATGCTGAAAAGAAAGTTAGATGTGGGGTAGACAGAGCAAGCTTGCGTTGCTCTGCCTTCCCATGTTATACACTGCGCATGTGTGGCACTGTTTTTCTTTCTGCCACAACAAAGACCTAGGTACTGACCAGGAAACTTAACCAAATTCATCCATGGTCATTATTTTACTGGGCATAAGTTTGCCCTGTGGGCCAGCATTCAAATGTGTATACAGCTGTTTGGGCAAATTGATTGAATTGCCTCAGTGTCTCGTCAGACACTCTCTTTCATGCCATACAACACCATCATTCATACTTTTTCACACACTTTCACTCCCCATTTTTGCCAAAAACTTTACTTTTCTATCTTTCCTTCCTTTTTCCAAAATCTCATAGATGAATTTGTTTAGAATATTAGGCCTAGGCATTGGGCATTTGAGAGAGCCAATTATCATTTCTCAAATGTCATGTGTTTGTCTAATTTAAAGTTTAGTCAAATACTTTTTTGTTATTGTTCATGAGCAACTCTGAGAAGAGGATTGGAGATCTCTGTAAATCTTGGATCCATGGCCATCAACATTTCCATCTTGTTATCCCCAGTGATTACAGCATATGTGATTTCATGATTTTAGAATTTTTTTTTTTCATTCATTATTATTTTATTCAGTTTTACCTTAGAAAATTACAAAATGGAGTGACCAATATTTCTATTTTGTCAACCATATATTTTTTTTCTATTGTTCATCAAGATTTTTTTTTTATTCTCTTCTTTCCCAAAGAGCTCAGCATGGTTGTCAAGTATTCAGTTGTGATTTTCCCCCAGTTGGTTAATGAAACCGTCTTACTCTGCCAAACCCAGCTCCATGTTTATCTGATTGGTGAGTCAAGTACTCACTTCTGTCTGTCAAAATATTATTATCATTATTATTTTTTTTTTTTAAGACATAAGGCTGGACTGGAACCTATTGAAAAGCAGATTGAGAGAGTTAGTTAAAACACAGAATTTAAGGAAGTGCTGTGAGTCCAGTGAATAATCAAGATTAAAACATAGTAAATAAAATAATGAAATAAAATAATTAACATTTATAGCAGTCTCTGTGTTCATTGAATATGCAGGACCTGTGCATTGAAGGGATGGAAGTCCTTCTGGTTAGATCATCAGCCTGGGCTGTTGTACTGGTTCGTCAGTCTGTGATGGAACTCAAAGACCTGATGTTGTGGTGTACAGTCTCCGTTGTTTTTCTGCTTCTTCTCAGTCTGGCTTCTGGTTGCTTTCTGCCAGAGTTTTGCATTTCATAATGTTCTTTTCACCCTCAGGAAAAGTCTCAAGTGAAAGATTCACCTTTTCCTGCTTTAATTTCAGTCTTTCTCCTTGCTGAAGTGTGGTCTTCTCTTTCAGGAGGGGAGGGGAACATCCATTAGCCCCTCCCTCTTCTTCTCTCTGTAGCTGTGTTTGCTGCTTTGCCACTTCTCCAGTTCATTGCTTTCCTTTGTCAAGGCACTGTTCCAGAAATCATCTGAAAGTTTAACACTCAAAGACTGCATTAATCAAATGTACCTATGTAACTTCTGACCAAATTGTGTCTGAGCAATCAGCTCTTTTTCTAATTTTCACTTTTCAACCTCTTCTTTCAGTGGTCCCTTAATAAAAACACAATCATCTGGTTGAAAACAGCAGTTCTCTTATTCTATGTTAGTAAAGCAAGTTCTTCATTGCAGGAAAATAGCAAGCATTTTTTCTTCTTTGCAAAATGCAGAAATCAGCTACCTTTATTATCTAAGTATACTGCAATAAAACAAAATAAACCTTCCTTTTTTAACAGTCAGACATGCATATGGTAAAATAAAGACTTCATCATCATCATCTTTCCTTTATAATCGCATACATGATTCAGAATAATCTGGTATTGATGAATTAATGTTTCCTTACCAAAATAAAATAATTCCTATTATTGTAAATAAAATGATTAAATTTAATTCTTTAAGCAACTAGTTCCCTTCCTATTGTAAAATGCTTATGGCTTTTGAATCAAAATGTCTATTAACTTGGTCACCCAATCTTGCTCTCATTCCACATTGCACAAGTTATGTATTTTATTTTTTACATTTACACAAGCCCAATCTCTGAAACTCTGTAATGGATTAAATTTCATACTGTGTCCCAGGGATAACAAGATACAAATTTTAGATGTCTTCACATATTAGATATAGAGTTTTAAGCGCGTGCATCTTTTAAATTCATCTATTAATATATGTTATTAAATAATAAATGCATATCTTATTTTAATTAATTTATTATTTTTTCTATATTCCACCATATCTGCCATCTCTATATTAGTCCATTTCTTGGAACATTTGTATTTATTTTTCTCTAAAACAACCTTCATACAGTTAACTTTATTGTTTTAGGGCTCCTGCACTTATCCTTTCTCAACACCAGCCACGCCCGTCTCTGTATCCTAATCACTCTCAAGTGATGGTCCAGGAGGGGAGAGCACCTCTTGCTCCACCCATGTAATACAACTTTAATGTGGAAACTTCCTCCCTTGCTCTCACTCCCACTGCACTGAGCTCAGAAAATTTTCTCCCCTTTCACACAGACATCCAAAATGCAAAAATCTATTATAGATCTTGGTTCAAACTTTATTGATACTATTTTCCTATACTCATCCACACTTTCTGCACTCTTTATTGAGCCAGAGTGCTTATTCTTGCATACTTTTTCCCTTTATCTAAGGGATAATCAGTCATTAATTGTCCTTTTATTATCAAGGCTCATCATACATTCATCCCTCTCAAGTGGATACTAGTTGCGTCCAACTCCACCCAGCCACCCTGAAGTGATGGTCCAAGAATGGTGCGCAACTTTTACCCACCCAACACAGAATTTATTTGTTCATACATTCATTCGTCCGGACACAGATACATCCACACAACAAAACACAGCTCTACCTAGAGCTCCTTAAGGGCCCACCTATTCTGTCCTTCGAGAATTTCACTTATACTTTCTCAAAGCGGTATCCGTGGGACTTTTCCTCGCAATTCCTTAACTAATCTGCTTATCCGTTTATCACTGTCCTTACTTGGCACAGCTATCCAATAAACACAGACCATTGCATACAATGTCTTTTTGCCTACCCCATCTTTGTTTTACATCAAGGCTGCCTTCCAAGGATTTCGTATTAATAAACCAAATATGTGCATGCAGTTATTTCTTCTGGAGTAAAACACCTTTTTCAATTTAGTTATCCTATTATTTTTCTAAATTTGGAAGAGCAGATTTTAAGTGTCCTTACCACTCAGAACTGACCAGTCAACAACACACACTAATTATATAAGCAGAAATGCTTACCTTACTCTATGGTGGCCACCACTGTGTGTGTTGCTCATCAGTCAGCTCAAAAGCAGTCGCCAACTCTGCTCCTTTCCAGTCCCATCTGGGGTGCCAAATCTGTGGTGTATTTTGCCGGTTCTCCAAAGAATCGAACTCAGTCAGGGTTTTTTCTCTCAGAAGAAAATACTTTATTTTAAGCAAAACAAAGCCGAGAGGTCCTTTCAAGGATATCGCCGCGAGCGAGACAACAGTCACAAACCTACCCAGAATCAGCTCCAGATCTCTGGAAACCATGCTAAACCATTGCAGAACCCTGAATACATTTCATGGTTTGTGATGTAAGAACATTTCATGACGTCTCACACAACTGTAAATTTATGGCTACTGTGGTTTAATTATAAACGCTATCATAAACTCATATTTACCATAGTAAAATAATTTTCTTGGCCTCTTTATTATTTTATACTGTAAAAACTTCAACCACATTGGTTGAAAATGAATAAAGGTTGAAATATTATATTAGAAGTTGTACTTATATTTTTTTTTTGTAAAGTTATACAAAGGATTCATTAGCTAATTAAAAAAAGAGCATTAGATTAATAATTTATTGTAATACAAATAATTGTTAGATTAGTCGACTAATCGAAAAAATAATCGTTAGATTAGTCGACAGAAAAAATATTCGTTAGTTGCAGCTCTAATTTAAAGCAATAAAGAGGTCATAAAATCAATTAAATGATTTCATCAAATGAAAAAAATATGCCACTTTATGACACAATAGTGGGGCTAAACAACGCCTCCTTCGAAGATCAACACCTGCTTCTACATCACTGCCTGTTTTGGCCCCACAAACCAATTTTTTTTTTTTTTTTTTACTTTCACTTTCTCTATAGCAGTGTTGGGGAAGTTACTCAAAAAATTTAATTAGTTACTGGTAAACATGTCTAATTAATTTAAATAATAACACTTATACATTTTCACTGCAATTTATTAAGTTTAACAAAAATTACATGTTTAGGGCCCTATGAAATGTTTTATTTTTTCTTCACCATATGTTTTATTTTTTTGTTGCATGTTATTATTTAAATGCATGAAAACAACTTAATTTATTAATTTTTTTCTTAAAATAGCCTTATGAAATGTTTTTTCCCCTCAGAAATTCTGTTGTGTATTTACATTTTTCTGGTTATCAAATGAAGGCATAAAACGTTCATTTGGATTTTCTTTTAAAGATAAATTGCATTTCTTTTTTCTTCTGAGAAATATATTTTCAATTGGAGTATGAACAATAAACACAAACTATGCAGCATATTGTAAAAACAATTGCTCATTGTCTTCAACAATACAGTGCAAAAACAGTGCAAATGATTCACAAACTACACACAAAATGAGAATATGTAGAAAGTTGACATGTGCTTTTGAAAGACTTTGGACAGGCATGAGAGGTGTTGGAAAACATCAGCTTGGAGGTAAACTGCTGCCACAAATCTGTATGTAGCACAGAATGTGTAAAGGCCCTTTGCCCCTGGACATCTTCTCACCTCTGCCTCCTCTGCCTCAAATTACTATTACCTTTATTTTCAAATCACTGACACCCAGGGTGGCGGATGCTGCTTTGAGTGTTGCAGTACGATTTGCACTGTTTCTAAAATATAAATTAAGTTCTTGGAGGTAGTCCCTGAAAGTGGCCATGTACCTTATATAATTTGATGAATCCTTGCAGGCAAGGGCCAATCTGTGGGCAGCACAAGCTACAGACACGATCTTTGGAAAACTGTCTTTAAGTTGCTTTGCAACTCCATTCACACGACCGGAATATAAATAAAATAATTTAGCGAAAATCATGGGATACAAAAAATAAAACAATCTCACATGAGCATCAAATAATTACCTGTCATAACGGCTGCCCCGTCAGTCCCAAGTCCATATAGCTTTTCTGTTGGGAGGTCTTTCTTCAAGATAACATTCTTGACAGCTACGACAATAGTGTCTGCTTTGCCATCAGCAATAGGGACCAAATCCAGGATGTGATTAAACACAAGTCCCTCTTTATCTATGGATCTGAGAGAAAGCATAGGCAAGTAGAATTCACAGTTCATTAACAGCACCCAGAATTTATGGGATTTACATCAAACAAAATAAATGTTCCCATACCGGACATGCAAGTCAAGTTGCCTGCCAACTGACACATCTGTCTTCCAGGCTAATTCCCCGTGATGATTTAATTTTAGTGAGAATTGGCTCCTCTATGACCTCTGCTAAGGCCTCAAGCATGTCGTCAATAATACGATGAGACCTAGTTATTCCTCCTGTCAATCTTGACATTGGGAAAAGGGAAAAAAAAGGACTGTAATTTTTATTTATTAATGTAAAGATTAAATGTAATCTTAAGTAATGCCTAGGTGACCTTTACCTTTAATTTCCTGAAGTAGTCGCACCCTAGAATCTCAGCAAGGCTGAAAAGTTTTGGATAATTTGTGTGGTGGGCTAGTTAATTTTTTACGAGCCAGTAAAGGCACTTGAACCCACCAGTGACTGCCTCATGCTCCAAAACAATAGTGGGCTCAAACGAGTTTATGACTGAGATGGCTGTGACAAAATTATTATAAAACTATTTGAAAACTAAAAGTTTATACTTGTTTTTGAAATTGGAACCTACCAGAGGCAAAAGATGCCTGGCATCTGATACTGTCCTGGTGGTGCTCCATAGTGATGTGACGTTCCAAGTAGTCTTTTCTGTATATAATGGCTCCAACCTCAACAAAAGCCCTATTTGCGCGGCCTGTCTTAGGCGCAGGCTTGTGTTGTCTGCATAGTCGACAAAACATTTCTAAAAAAACAAACACAGCAAAGAATTAAAAATTAATAAAATAATGAAATAAAAATATTATTTTCATTATTGTTTCATGATTACACAAATTATGCAGTTTTTAAATTTACCATGCTGTGTGAGGTACATTACAGCCAACTCTTAAATTGAGGCATCTTTAGCCACTCTGGATCAAATCCAGTGCCTCTGTACTTGCTGCTTGTGCTTGCTGTCCTGTCTACAAGTCACAGACAAATAGAAATGGGACTGCTCTTCCTGAAAAATCAGCTTTTCTGACCTGACCCTGCTTCTACACCTCCCTGTGTTTGCTGTTATCCTCACCTGTTGCTTCAGCCCTACCTAGCTCACCCACAGCAGCAGCATGTTGGCTCCAGTCCTCCTCTCCTACATCTCTACAGCTAACGTTCCCTGCGCCTCTCTTCCTGCTTCAGCAGTGCTGAAAGAAGCCTGGAAATTAAAAAAATGAATTAACCAAATAGCTTATCACAAAGGTCGGAATAATGATCTTCTACATGTGTTTCTCTGCTGTGCTATTACCTCTGGTCCAGACTGTATTTGCTTCTCTGGACGAGCCTTTTTAAATCGTTTAAAATATTTTTCAATATTCATCTGGATTGAGGGAGCAAACAGTCTGCGTTTTGATTAAATACTTAAACAATAACGTTATGTAGTAAGGGCAGTCAATATTAACAGCTTACAGCGAGTTAACATTATGTATAACTTACATGGTGGAAATATTTTGCAAAACTGCTATGAAAACAGTTTTTGCACATTTACAGTCAATTGACTTAGCACGGTGTGTTTGAACAGATTACAAGACTTCTTTAATTCATAAAAGACAAAATAATTAGAGGAATAACGTTACTGGATTCTAAACCTTAAAGAAATGCCACAATCAAGACCTCGGAGCAGAAATGAGCGAGAAAATACCTCATATGTGCCGCTCACAGTATAAGGGTCTTTCCTTGTCATTAATTAACACGCTTAGGCCTAACTAACGTCTCTTTACATTAATATTAATTAATAATAATGTCTAGTGCGGTGGCTGTGATATATATATATATATATATATATATATATATGTGATATATATATATGATATATATCTGTGATATATATATATCTATATATATATATCTGTGTATATATATATCTGTGATATATCTGTGATATAAGGAATCATTGGCCCCATCGGATGAGGATGGATATCTGACCTTAAAGCCGGCATCACATGGCAGTGCATTATGAAAAGAGTGTGTTTACTGAACACTTGGTAACCTCATGATTTTATTTATTTATTTATTTTTGGTAGATGGCATAGCTGTCCGATTGGGTATGCATGTTCTTTTTACACTTGGTCACATTAATTTGTCTACTCCAAATTCTGTCCACTTTATATAACAGAATACACTTCCGTGACAGATCTAGCCAATGAGTGCAATGTCATTTTGGATGAATAACTCATGAGAGGAAAATTTATCTCCTTTACGTACTACTTTGTCTCTATCAGAAGGACCTATATCTAACTTCACTGTTGTGCCCATGTTTCTCAGAGAGCGTAGCCGGGACCGCCACAAATCCCGCATTAAGGAGAGCAGTCGCTCGGAGAAGTCTGTCACTATCAACGCTCCCCCAGCAGAGCCATTGTTAGGAGACCAGTCAGTGCGAGGAGAAGAGGTTCAGGTGAGAGAGGTTTTCTGTCATTTATAGGACTATATGGTGTGAATCATGAGTTAACTTAAATTTTTAATTAGTGATAACTTTAATATTATTAATACATTTAATAAAACATTAATTAAAAGTTTAATCTTTTTTTATTTATGAATACTGATAAATATGTGATTTTTCTTTTTACTTAATGCAAAGATGTGCTGTGGTGTTCTTAAAAGAAAATGTAAATTCCTTAAACTTTGTTTTTCAATCCAATGTTCTGGAAGTAAATGCACCAATTACATGAATGATTAAGACAATTGTGAGTAATGTTCACGAAAATAATTTGTTGTATTTGTTCGTTTTCTTTTTCGTCGTCGTCTTCTGCTGCTGCTGCTTTTGAGTCTATGGCATCCCACAGAACCACATGTGGGAAAGTAATGAAATTTGGCACATGGATAGAGGACAGTCTCATTAACCATAGCAAGTTTGGAGTCTCTAACTCAATGTCTAGCGGTGTGACAATACACTTAGCTCATGAGACAGTAGTCGATATTGGGTTCACAAGAATGAGACAAGACAATATTTTAACAATATTTTCTATCATGAAGTGACCGGTCTATGACTGGTCTTAGACTATTTATGACTGGGGTGCTCTGATTGAACGGCTACCAATCATTGTCGGCTGATAATCACATTGGGTTTTTTGATCTGCGGTCTCTAAAAAGGCTGATCTCAAGAAAACGATGATGCTGATGATGCTGCCATGAAAGGTTTGAAGGTGCTGAGGGTGAGGTACATAATACACATAATGCCGGGTTCACATTACTCCGTTTGCAGTGCATATGTGATGTGTATTTTTTCTTCTTTTCTTGACTTTTATAGAATTTTTGTTTATTACCAGTGTTGGGGGTAACACATTAAAAGTAATGGGAGTTAAGTAATCAGATTACATTTTTCAAATAATTAATAAAGTAACGCATTACTTTTTAATTCATAAGAAAATATCTGAGTTACTTTTTAAAAAAAGTGACATTTATTTACTGACAAGTCTCCTGTCCCCATATTGGGAGAAATCAGAAGTACAGAGGCGTTGTGTGTGCTGACTGAACATGTAGTTCTTGACTAATTGTGAATATGCATTAATTCATCCCACTCAAAAAAAATCCGATTTAGTTTAATCAAAATTAATTAAAACAGTCAAATGCAATCTCAGAATATGACACTAACCTGCAATAATTAAATATGTTAAATAACACGTGTCTAATCACATTTTATTAACTAATGTCTTTGCTGATGACCTTAAATGATCAAGTTTTTTTAGTACCACTTCGGTTAAGGTTTCAAGTAGGGCTGTGCGATATGGACAAAAAAAAAACCTATCACGATTTTTTGATCAATTTTGCGATTTCGATTTTAATCACGATTTTGACTCAGAAAGACATGTTTTACAGTCATAAAGGCATTAAGTATAAATTTTAAACATATTTCCAAAAGAAAACCAATGAGAGCTTTATCAAATGTCTCTAGAACAGACATAAGGCAAAATAATCACTAAGTAATGATGTCAAACAAAATGTCTAGACATATGGAAAAATAAATAAATAAATAAAACCATGTTCAAGGATTTTTTTTTTTCTTTTTTTTTTTTTTTTGCCATGCATTGGTCCTAGAGCTCACTGTAGCGGTGCCTCAGGTGTTCTATGTTTTGCCCGAGTGGCAACCTCGCGCTCTCACTCGTGAAGCCAATAAGGAAGTGACTAAAACTGCAATTCATCGACTGGCTGCTTGAGGCTGGCTGCAGAAGAGAGTAAGTCCCATAGACTCCCCATGTTAAAATGCCCAACTTTACAGCAGAAAAAAACATGTTTACAGCCAGTTTCAAAAAATTATTTTGGTCTATATTGCTAATTTTGCCCTTCATGACAACTGTGAGTGGGGTGGATTTTTTTATAACTCATCCGTTTAAATTATATTAATCCTTAAAGTTCTGCATAATTAAGGCCATGGCCACTTGAGTGACAGGTGGATTGCCGCTGCTGACAATGCCGTCACACTAGGTGGAGTGTGGTTTCAGCAATCAGCTCCCGCCTTTTTGCCCATTTTCGATTATCCAGGAGAGTCGTGCGGTGACGCACTGCCAAGATGGCGACGGCCCGCTCTGCACACTTTAGGCTTCAAAACCGCTATTGAGGAGTCTATGGGTGACGTCAAGGACACTACGTCCATATTTTTTTACAGTCTATGGTTTTGCCCAATATATTTATTGCCCAAGGGTCAGACATACTCCATCTGCAGTGCATATACAGTAAGTTATGTGTACGCGGTTCAGAAGCAGCAACGAGAGCGCATTATTGTATCGCGAAAGCACATTAAAATAATATGCGAATCTATCCACTCGCACCAGTGATGCGCGGGTCAATGTATTAATAACCCGCACCTTACCGACTTTTTCAACTAACCTGCCTGCAACTCGGACTGCAAAAATAATAAAATTAAAATATTTTACCCGACCCGCATTTTTAAAAAGCATTAAATGCTCATCGTAGCATGATTGGGCCATAGGAACATAGGCAAAACTAACTAGGCAAAAAAATCAAAAAAGAATTATAAAAAAAAATGGTCAGTAAGCTCATAATTTGTACTAAAATAGTCTAGTCTGGCTATGTCTATTTGTATGTTTCTGCAAGGTCAGCAGACATTGAGGCTCGGGTTTGTTCTGAGCTCGTGAGCAGAGAGCGCATTTCTGGATATCCCGATCCGCTCCCTCATTTCGTGTGGTCTCGCTCAACCCATAATGGCCTGCTGGTTCGAAAATATGCAAGGAGTCATTTAATTGTTTAGTAATAAACTGGTGTTTTCTGTGTTTGATGATGGAGACTCGCCATGAACGCCAGAGAGAAATGCACATTTCATATGGATTACATCAGAGAATAGCCCGTTTATTTTGGTTTGAATATTTTCGTTTAAAAGAAGACATTTCAAGCTGTCTGTAATATATAGCCTATATTTCTGAAATCTGTGAGGCACACGCTGAGTTTCGGGTTGGTTCACGAGCAATGCAAGAGATCGTGCCGGCGCCTTATTACATTGTCTGCTAGGCTATATATTTGCTTCTTATTTATTAAAATACGGGCAACTGATTGATAAAATATTGATCAAAATTAAGATACAATTTATACAAAACAAAAATCTTTTAAAAAGAGTTTTCTATCAAACAAAACTTAATGAAGTCGTCAAAATCATGTTTTACCAAAAACAGCGACGTTGCTCCCCATGCGTCATCTTTGCCGCCTCCATCTCTACGTGCAGACTGAGCTTGTGCGTCATCTTCATGCCAGTTATTCAGCCAATAAAGTGTAGGCCTATGTATTTCAAAAATGTGTCTAGTACTAGGGCCCTACCGGCAGCGACCCGAATATCATTAAAAATATTTTTGAATGACTCGTAACCGCGGGCGACCGCAGGCACCCGCTCATTTTGGATCAACCCGCGCATCACTGACTCGCAGGCAGATTACCTTTGCTCTGTTAACAAAACCAGATGCGCATGATCAGATCATTGACTGTATAAGGATCGGATATATGCTGCCTTACAACGTGTCTCCTCTCACTCAACCTGTGTCCTGTGCACTCACAACTCTCTCTGTGCTCATGCGCAAGATATTAAATCTTTTCGCACCTTTCTATTTATAACCTTTTCTGTTCTCATCTTTTTACCGCATGCAGTGTGAACGTTCTGTTGCGTTAACATGGGCTGGAAAAAAAGGCTATGCATCACAGACAAAGTGTGTGAACCTGGAGTTAGTCTGCTCTGTTCTCGCGCTCCACTTACAGGTAGGTGCGCTGCATCCTCATTGGTTCAGATAACCTACTGCGGGAGGTCGGGGCTGCAGAAAATCTTCGATTTAGAAATCGTGCACACTCAAATCGCGATTTTATTTCGATTTCAATTAATCGCACAGTCCTAGTTTCAAGTGAACTGTACTATTACCAAAACTTGACAAACTCTGCTGATCACGAATTGCCTGCAAATAATAGTCACTTTCTGCGTCACTGAACAAAACACAAAAGAACCGCTAAATATAAATCAGCATAGCACAACACAGCACATCGGAAAAGGCTGAGCCAGTTCTTCAGCGATGATTATAGATGAGGACTCCTGCCTGTAGCTATATTAAGGCCAAGTCTCATTGCAGTGACAGACGCGAACCAATGTGGAGGAACACTAAATTATAATAAGTCACTTCTCAGCCATTCCATGACGCATCAGGTGCCAGTGCAGCATGTTCAATCAGCGAAAACAGACACCAACAGTGGTAACTTACTGTGACAAAATCCCCCAAAAATTGTCTTTTGCTGTCTGTCAGTGAGTTGTAAATTGGTCTTTACAGAAGGATAAGTACAGCTAGTAGCACAGTCTGTATTTTTTTTTTAATAATTATATTCATATAGTTTGCAGTACATTTACAGCAGTACTACAGTTTAGTATGGAAATTTTCTTTATGCGCAGAATACTCAAATTACCCTTTGCTGAAATGTGTAAACAGTACATCATAGCATGGAATATGTAAAACCCACATCCCACAGTGCAGTATACCCAACTTCCGCTATGTAGAAATGGCTGTTAGTGCCTGGGGAGATGAGAATTATGCCTCCCTTGATAAATGGTGCTTCATCCTGTGTTCCTGCAGACACTGAAGACATGCAGATATAATTTACCCTCTCTTTAGTCCTCCATTCATGTACTTCCCACTGACTGCTCTCTTCTCTTGCAATTCTTCTCCAAATGAATTATTACAAGAGCTTAAAATAACCGTGACATCAATGAATGACTGTCTGTGTCAACAAGCTCCTTCCTGGGTTGGTGACATCACTAACCCTGAAATTTACATAAAGCCAGCACCTGGGAACATGCAACAAGGGGTGAGGCCATGTTATGCTAATTTAGTTAGTTAGTTAGTTAGTTATCCCCTTGGGAAAATTTAGTTTCAGTGTCTTGTTTCAATATGCTGTTCTCACAAAAGACAATACAACATCAATTAGGACAATACAAATTTCACATCAATTAATCGAGAAATACTAATACTGAATGAGACCTGCTCATTAAAGAAAAATGCATGTGATATTAAATATTTTTCACCCTATTTTAAAAAAACACAGGTATCCTAAATCTTCTACCTGAAAGCAAAAGCTCAAACTCATTATACAATGGGTACCTATCGTCAGATATAATTTTTTTAGCTTTACCAAGGCATCTGGTCTGATAAATTTGTTGTAAGCCCATCACAGGGGAATACCAAGTAATTTACTCACAGTACTTAACATTTTCCTAAACATACTCTTTTGTTCCACTGTAACATTCCCGAACCTGGAAATAATACTAAAGGTCAGTACACTTTCAATAAAACAGTTATAAAACACCTTTAACAATGGAGGGCTTTCACTAAATGACACTCTCATCTTTCTAAGGAAATATAGTCTTTGCTGGCCCCCTTTTTGTTCAAAGTAGTGTTGTCAAAAGTAGGGATGCACCGATCATGATTTTTCATGGCCGATTCCGATACCGATTTTTTACAAGCAAATTGGCCGATTCCGATACTGATTTCCGATTTTTTTTTTTTTTTAAGCAACAAACAAGAAAGAAGAAAAGTGTGCATAAACAAGATATTTGGTATTTAATAGGCCAAACTTGCTTTTGGCTATTGAAAACAATAACCGTAACCATCTGAAATTAAAGGCAATTACTTCACAATAAGTAGCCTAGATTCAATACAAACATAGATGGTACAGACATCAGCATTTAGCTTTTGTTTTTGAATTGGGTTGAAACTACATAGAACTGGCCTTAAATATAAATATTAACTGTAACCATGTGAAATTAAAGGCAACAACTGCATAGTTCTACAGTCCAAGCAACACAATCAACACACATTCAATAAGATGCTTCTTAATCGGCATTCAGTATTTTAGTTTTTTAACTTGGTTTTAAATAAACAAAAAGCTCTTTACCAATGAGACTAAATAAAAGTATGCTATATAAATACATTTACCAAAATGTTAAAATCAATTAATGTTGGTGCGAATAAAACAAAGATGCAAAGCGTTTCATTCATTCAATAAAAACAAAAGAAATAGGGTAATGATTCACATCTATATTTTTTTACTTGAGCCAGTGAAAAATAAATAACTTATTGTCTCAAGTAAAAAAAAATATATACATGTGTATCATTACCCTAAAATGTTTTAATTGGATGAATGAAACCCTTTTTTCCAGTGTACTACAGCAGGTGATTTTTCAGTTAAATTAAGTCTAAGTGATATTAAGGTAAAAAAAAAAAAATCATCCTGATGATGATCGCTTCCTGCTATCTGTGCCTCAGACATGAAGCTCTGCATTTCCAGTACTGATCGGATGCCCGTGTCCTTCGCACAGATTTCGAAATACTCTTCCACACAAATGACATAGCGAACGATTACAATGTAGTCTGTGCACGCGAGCGAAATTCCGGAAAAATCGGCCGGGAAAAAGACAAAAAACCGTCCGATTGCCGATCGCATATTTTAAGCAAAAACCGTCCGGTTCCGATTTATGGCCGGTCAACCGGTGCATCCCTAGTCAAAAGACCCGGTACTTCGGTACCAAGTCGGTACTAAAAAAATTAAAATGTGACGGTACCAGGTTTCTTTAAGTACCGGTGGTACTGAGGTCCCGTTCAAACCCGGTTCTTGACGCATACAGCGATATGATTACCACGAAGCAGAAGACGCGGACGGAATCTCAAAATCCAGTCATGAAAATGAAACTTACATTTTAATATGGACAGACACAGAATTTGTCAAAGTTAGCATAAATTAATCAAATCAAATCTCTATATGGACCAGTGTTTTTAAATGTTAAGCCGCAAAAGTTGTTTGAAATCTGAATCCTGCATGTTCTGCGTGTCTCTGTGTGAATGAATGAATGGCAGAGACGTGCGGGTTTGTTTACTACATAGCAACCCTCTACATTGCGAGTACATCACTCCCAAATTCGACTAAATCTTCCATCTGGCTACTAAATGATGTCTAATATTAGCCAATGGCTAATAAATTCTCAGATTTTACTCGCCATTGTGTGAGTTGGAGGCTAAGTATAAGTTTAGCTCAGATATATGTTCACTCGCCGAACACTATCTGAGCGCTTTAAAGTTTCACTCTCAGTCAGGCGATCTGTCAATCAATCAATCAATCACCTTTATTAATATAGTGCTTTAAACAAAATACATTGCGTCAAAGCACTGAACAACATTCATTTGGAAAACAGTGTCTCAATAATGCAAAATGATAGTTAAAGGCAGTTCATCATTGAATTCAGTTATGTCATCTCTGTTCAGTTTAAATAGTGTCTGTTTTTATTTGCAATCAAGTCAATGATATCGCTGTAGATGAAGTGACCCCAACTAAGCAAGCCAGAGGCGACAGCGGCAAGGAACCGAAACTCCATCGGTGACAGAATGGAGAAAAAAACCTTGGGAGAAACCAGGCTCAGTTGGGGGGCCAGTTCTCCTCTGACCAGACGAAACCAGTAGTTCAATTCCAGGCTGCAGCAAAGTCAGATTGTGCAGAAGAATCATCTGTTTCCTGTGGTCTTGTCCTGGTGGTCCTCTGAGACAAGGTCTTTACAGGGGATCTGTATCTGGGGCTCTAGTTGTCCTGGTCTCCGCTGTCTTTCAGGGCAGTAGAGGTCCTTTCTAGGTGCTGATCCACCATCTGGTCTGGATACGTACTGGATCCGGGTGATTGCAGTGACCCTCTGATCTGGATACAGACTGGATCTGGTGGCCACGGTGACCTCGGAACAAGAGAGAAACAGACAAATATTAGCGTAGATGCCATTCTTCTAATGATATAGAAAGTACGGTGTTATGTGAAGTGTTTCCGGTTCCGGTTTACCTAATTAATGCAGCCTAAAAATCCTTTAACGGATTTGGATATTAAAAGCATATTAGTATGTTATGTGTATGCCAGGTTAAAGAGATGGGTCTTTAATCTAGATTTAAACTGCAAGAGTGTGTCTGCCTCCCGAACAATGTTAGGTAGGTTATTCCAGAGTTTAGGCGCCAAATAGGAAAAGGATCTGCCGCCCGCAGTTGATTTAGATATTCTAGGTATTATCAAATTGCCTGAGTTTTGAGAACGTAGAGGACGTAGAGGAGTATAATGTAAAAGGAGCTCATTCAAATACTGAGGTGCTAAACCATTCAGGGCTTTATAAGTAATAAGCAATATTTTAAAATCTATACGATGTTTGATAGGGAGCCAGTGCAGTGTGGACAGGACCGGGCTAATATGGTCATACTTCCTGGTTCTAGTAAGAACTCTTGCTGCTGCATTTTGGACTAGCTGTAGTTTGTTTACCAAGCGTGCAGAACAACCACCCAATAAAGCATTACAATAGTCTAAACTTGAAGTCATAAATGCATGGATTAACATTTCTGCATTTGACATTGAGAGCATAGGCCGTAATTTAGATATATTTTTGAGATGGAAAAATGCAGTTTTACAAATGCTAGAAACGTGGCTTTCTAAGGAAAGATTGCGATCAAGTAGCACACCTAGGTTCCTAACTGATGACGAAGAATTGACAGAGCAATCATCAAGTCTTAGACAGTGTTCTAGGTTATTACAAGCAGAGTTTTTAGGCCCTATGATTAACACCTCTGTTTTTTCTGAATTTAGCTGTAAGAAATTACTCGTCATCCAATTTTTTATATCGACTATGCATTCCATTAGTTTTTCAAATTGGTGTGTTTCACCGGGCTGCGAGGAAATATAGAGCTGCGTATCATCAGCATAACAGTGAAAGCTAACACCATGTTTCCTGATGATATCTCCCAAGGGTAACATATAAAGCGTGAAGAGTAGCGGCCCTAGTACTGAGCCTTGAGGTACTCCATACTGCACTTGTGATCGATATGATACATCTTCATTCACTGCTACGAACTGATGGCGGTCACATAAGTACGATTTAAACCATGCTAATGCACTTCCACTGATGCCAACAAAGTGTTCAAGTCTATGCAAAAGAATGTTGTGGTCAATTGTGTCAAACGCAGCACTAAGATCCAATAAAACTAATAGAGAGATACACCCACGATCAGATGATAAGAGCAGATCATTTGTAACTCTAAGGAGAGCAGTTTCAGTACTATGATACGGTCTAAATCCTGACTGGAAATCCTCACATATACCATTTTTCTCTAAGAAGGAATATAATTGTGAAGATACCACCTTTTCTAGTATCTTGGACAGAAAAGGGAGATTCGAGATTGGTCTATAATTAACAAGTTCTCTGGGGTCAAGTTGTGGTTTTTTTATGAGAGGCTTAATAACAGCCAGTTTGAAAGGTTTTGGGGACATATCCTAATGACAATGAGGAATTAATAATAGTCAGAAGAGGACCTATGACTTCTGGAAGCACCTCTTTTAAGAGCTTAGATGGTATAGGGTCTAACATACATGTTGTTGGTTTAGATGATTTAACAAGTTTATACAATTCTTCCTCTCCTATAGTAGAGAGTGAGTGGAACTGTTCCTCAGGGGGTCTATAGTGCACTGTCTGATGTGATACTGTAGCTGACGGCTGAATGGTTGCAATTTTATCTCTAATAGTATCGATTTTAGAAGTAAAGTAGTTCATAAAGTCATTACTGTTGTGGTGTTGGGAAATGTCAACACTTGTTGAGGCTTTATTTTTCGTTAATTTAGCCACTGTATTGAATAAATACCTGGGGTTATGTTTGTTTTCTTCTAAAAGAGAAGAAAAGTAATCAGATCTAGCAGTTTTTAATGCTTTTCTATAGGATATGCTACTTTCCCGCCAAGCAATACGAAATACCTCTAGTTTTGTTTTCCTCCAGCTGCGCTCCATTTTTCGGGCTGCTCTCTTTAGGGTGCGAGTATGCTCATTATACCATGGTGTCAAACTGTTTTCCTTAACCTTCCTTAAGCGTAAAGGAGCAACTGTATTTAAAGTGCTAGAAAAGAGAGAGTCCATAGTTTCTGTTACATCATCAAGTTGTTCTGAGGTTTTGGATATGCTAAGGAATTCGGATACATCAGGAAGATAACTTAAAAAGCAGTTCATCTCAATGGATGCACAGCGCACCTGTGTTTGATGTACCTTTAGTGTTAAGGCGCACAGATCGCTGTCGCTTTCTCTCACACACACGCACAGACCGAGACAGAGATTTGACGCACTACATTTAAACTATTCTTGGTTGTGTTTTCCTGTAAAAATAGTGGCATATCTTTAAGAATAGCTGGATAAGTTTTCCAATAACGTTAGTGTGTGGAGTTAATGCACAAATGGCAATCTCATTGACTGGCGCTCACCTATTATCGTTCGTTTTGATTTCAGCAAATCAGTTCGAGCAGAAGCACAAAACCTGATTAATATTCATGGATCCAGCAGCTAATTAATCCTTAGTAATCTTTAGTGTGTTTTTATAGTTCTTCTTATTAGAATTCTTATCAGTATTATCTTATCAGTATTCTTGTTAGTTTTTCTCACCTCTTTTTTTTTTCCAGAATCACTGAATGACAAAAAAAAGCACCACCACCATTCCAGTTAAAATGTTCAGTTAAATTGACTAATATGCATTTAAACATAGTTATCAAGTTTACTTTTAATTACTAAAGTTCTAATTATATATCAGTCTGGCGAGTAAACCAAAATATTTAATGGCCAATGGCGATTCAATTGCAGAGGTGTCCGTAGAGGGTTGCATAGACTGAAGCGCGTGACATTTGTAGTAATTTCAGCATCTGCCATCTCAATGAAGACATAAATACATAAACAACATCACCAGAACTGTTCTGAGTCACTTCACAAGCATTTTACCGTTTCATTTGAGTAAAACCAGTGTCAGTTTAAAGGTATTCACGGCAACCAGTCAAAATAAGTTCATTTTTACAAGAAGGCATTGTGCTAGAATTATTGCTATTATTTAGTAGAATGTATGTGATACTGCTACTACTGTTGAAAGAATTTATAAAAATTTTTAAAGAAATAAATCACACAATATTTCTTCCATGTTTTAATTTTAATGGTTGCACTTTATTTTACAGTACGTGTACTAACATGTACTTATAGTGTACTTACAGTGTACTTATCTAAGAAAGTTCTGGTATTTCCAAGTTAACTACATGGGTTAGGGTTAGGTTCAGGGTTAGTACCTAGTTATTACATAGTTATTGTATTTACTATAATAAGTACATAGTATGTACATGGGGAACAGGACTGTAAAATAAAGTGCTACCATTTTAATAGCAAATCCTTTATTTACCAAAAAATAGAATGTGTTCAAATTTCATTAATTAAAAGACAAATACTATTTGATTGAAACTTGTTTACTTTTTTTCATAATTGTATTGTAAAAAAAAAAAAAAACTTTAATAACAATTTTAAACCTGGTACCATCACATTTTCTTTTTTTTAGTACCAACTTGGTACCGAAGTACCGGGTCTTTTGACAACACTAGGGGAACCAATATTCTTGATTTGTTTGTCAGACAATGAGATACCCACAGACACTCATTGAACTCTGTTACTTTTAAATTAAAAAAACACAACATCACTCCATCTTTAGAGAAATCTACAGATAATCTTTTGACCAGAACGGATGGCACAATATTATTATAAGCAGAAGAAATGTCATCAAAGAGAATTTTCACATTATTTTTAGGGCCCTCAAGATGTGAATAAATCATATGTAACTGTTAAAATCTACTCTCTTGTTTGACTGATAAGCAAATTGAAAAGGATCCGGTTAATGCTTAAAGCCAGTGTTTTTTTCCACTATGTACCTTTTAATAAGCCTTTCACAGCATTTAAACACAAGATAGGTTTTAATGCAATTGATTGATAATCACTAAGCTCTAATGGTTTGTTAATTTTAGGAACTATAGTTTTAGGTACTATAGCTGTCATTTTCCATATAATTGGCACTGCAAGCTGGTCAAGTGACTTTTGAATAGCAAAGTGAAAACTGTAGATAATTGCCCCACACACAATTTTAACTGGCCGCAGATATTATCTTGTATATATATTACACTTATGAAACATTTTTCTGACATCAACCTCTTTAATAAGAAATGTATTTGTAGATTGTCAGAACCATTGATTATTTTTTCTTTCTTCTTCTTTTCCCTCAAAACGGGAGAAAAAAAGATTTAACATATTTGCTAATTTAAAATCTCCATCTTTTTCATCATTAATGATCAAATTTGTTTCCCTCTCCTTTTCTCTTATTTGAAACCCTTATCATCTTTACAATTCCTTCCCAGATTTGTTTAGAGTTTCCCTGTGATATATTAGCTTCTATTTATTGTTTATATAAGGTCTTATCTAGCTTAATTTGCTTTTCAATTTATCTTTGATAAATTCTAAATCTAAAATATCACGATTATAATAAGCTACCTTCTTATTTAATAATTGCTTTTATTTCTTTGATACCCACAGCTTATTGTTGGGTAATATTTTATACATTTTTTGTGGTTATAACTGACTCCATACAAAAATGTATATAATCTGAAACCACAATTGTTTGAGTATTGAGATCTAGAGAGTTAAAAGTTTTCCACAAAGTACACTCAACTCTGAGGCCACATAATACTCTCTTCTTTCCAAATCTTAACAGTCTGTACCTGAGGTTTCTTCCTTTCAAAAAGTCTTTTGATATTTAATTCAAAGATTAACAACGTTATCATCATATCCTCCCAGTGGTGGCAGTGTGGAGGCAGAAAAAGCATCTTTAATATTGCCATAATACTTGTCCAATATCTTATTTTTCCTAGTGCAATGGTTCTCATATTGATGATAAGTCCTCAAACTGTTTTTTAAACAATTACAGCAATTATTCAAATCTCCTAAAATAAATTTCGGAGCATCAGGACAAAGAACACATCCGAGACTTTGGCTGATTTTGCAACTGTGGAAACTCCAGAGGAAGGTAAAAGGGTCTTACTGAAACACTCAATAATTCAATATCAGGAGTACAGGGAGATTCTCTCACTACCACTGATCTGCACCAGTTTTCCTTAATAAGCAAGCACACTCCATCACTGCGTAACTTTGCTGTGATATCAGAGTTTCGATCCAATAGTTCGAGAATAGTTTGTTTCCCAGCCTTTTAAATCTCTGCCGAATCCAGCCTCTCTTTCCACCTCTTTGTTTTCTTTTTTTCTGAGTAGCCTCACCTTTTGAAGATATCACAAGTCTATGGACTGTCCATATTTAAACTACCAGTCAAAAGTTTTTGAACCTTAAAAGTCATCTGTTATACAGTAATACGATTTGAGCTCAACATGTTTGTTGCACTGGAGCAAAAATTCCCAGGTGCACCGAATCACACCTCCCGGGCGTTTTCGACACTTAATGCGTTGATTAGATTAATGCTTCAAATCCAAACAATAAGTCCGGTAATCCACTGATATTATTCCATAGTTGCTAAGCATAGGGCCACTCCACTCTACAGACGATTTAAAAATATTCATTAAAAAGCCAATGTACTACAAACACGATATATGCTGCACGTGAAACACAATGCAGGTCGCCACAGCGCAGCGCCCCGGATCTTCGAGAGAAGATCTTTAGAGAAGAGGAAGAATTTTTGTTCCCATGCTGTAAAAACTAGGGGTTCAACAGGGGCATTTTGGGGCATATAACACATCTTAATGGGGCATCATCTATACAATTCTGTTAAAGAATTTTATAGCTGCACTGTAAGTATTGTTTTTATAACTTGTTTTGGATTCACCATCAAAGCATGTCACGCCTCTATATCTGACAGGTGCTGGGGCATGTTGGGCTTATTATATAGAGATCACCATAGGGCTGGGCGATATATCTAAAGATATTATCATGCGATATATCTAAAGATATGATCATATTATCATACTAAATGTTGAAATTAACAATGTTGTAGAAGTGCAGTTTAGTAATAGTAAATGTTAAATAATATAGTTAAATAGTTTAATAAATAGGACATTATTGTAAAGTGTTACAGATTTTTTTTATACACCAATTCAGACGTCTGGTGAGTTCAGTGTTGGACAGGTCAGTTGTTTAAACCATTCATTAAATTGAATCGGTTCAAAGGAATCATTATTTCGCGAATCAGACGTGTATAGCATGTGTTGTGTAATTGTGTCTGCAGTTTAAGATATCGCACAAGATTTGACAACACAGAAAACATGTCATCACAGAATTTTTTTTTTTTCCGACACCATCATGTCAATTGATTTTGATTAATTTGCGCGAGGGAGAGAGCAAGACAGCGCTTGTGCTGTTTGAAGATGGTGAAGGTGAGCGTGCGCGCGCAGCTGGGGCTCTCTCTCTATCTCTCTCTCTCGCGCGCGCTCTCTCTCGCACTCTCTCTCGTGCTCTCTCTCTCTCTCTCTCTCTGCTCGTTCTTATATGTGCTCTGTTACACTGACAGGCCTTAAACTGTGCAATTAATCCGCGAATCATATTCGTCAAGGGCTGGGGAGCAGCTGCCCGTACAGTTAATGAATAACGGATCAACTACGACAGCCTACATCGCACATCCTGCTATGTGACAATCGCGGATTCGTACATAGCGATATCAATGCTTAAACGGCACATCGTGCAGCCCTAACTCTGGGTGATTTAAGGCACATTTCACTAATTTCAGTTTCATAGAAAACATTGTTTACTGATAAACAACAGCAACATCCAAAGTTTCAAATAAATAATCACCTTAAATTGTCAATACTTCACATCACAATCCCATTCATGGAATCATCAGTGTTATTTATAAACAATATATAAAACATTTACACCTTGAAAAACAAATAAATGTGATTCAAATATCTTAGAACTAAATAGTACAATTTAAATTAATGAATTAAATTACAAATGTAATTAAAATGAAAATTTTTAGCTGAACAATTATTTCTGAATAATTTAAACATTTCATTAGGGAAATAAAAAATTCTAAATATTACTCATGTACTGGTTATTGTAATTTGCGTGTTTTTAATGAAATGAATGCGTTTAGTGAGATTTAGTTTTAAATTTAAGTAATTTAATAAAGTTTAAATATTTTTAATGTTTGCTTGAAAGTTTTAGGGTAAACTATCCACCTTCAAATGATTTAACATTTAGCCTATTTTAATAAAACAATTTTTTTTTTTGCCATTGCAGTATTTAAGTTATACAACAAACATATTTACAATCCAACAAATGGAGGCAGTTAAAAGTGCAATCTGGAGGAAATAAAAAAATTTGTAACAACATGCTGTAGCCACTGGATGCCTGTATGACCATATATTTTATACATTCAGAAATAATTGTAAAAATTTAGTTGTATATACTGTGGCTGACTTGTAGATTTTGTATGTCGTTTTATTTTATTTTATTTATGTTATGACAGGCAATTCTGACTGTGAACAGAACAAGTGACAATTTTTACAATCATTTAGTCTTCTCTAATTATACAAGTTTTTTTTTTTCTTTCACATGGCAAGTGGCACAAAAGTCAATACGATCCATCACATTCCAATAAGTAAATATTAATAATAATAATAATCAGTCATATTTTATTTTTGTCACATGAATCTCTGGGTTCTTCTTTAATGTTAACAGATCTTACAATAACCCTTTTTTTTTTTTTTTTTTTTTTTTTTTGTGAGTTCCTCCAGGAACCTCCTGAGCATTTTGAGGTCTTAGTGTGATGAAAGGGTGACTCCAGAACCTCAGAATTGGAAACAGAGTGCTTGAATGATCCCATGAGTTCCTGTATGTTCTGCAAAGACTAATGGTTCCTCCAGGAATCCTATTATGAGAAAAAAAAGAGAGCTTTGATGCACTTGAAATACATTTTTTAATTCCTAGAGACTCAATAGGATTTCTAAGGCAGCTTTTACTTTTTACAGTGTAGATAAAAAAAGCAAACTGGGAGCTTAATGCAAAGGTAATTTCAGACACATTTCAAACATTTACCTCATTATGATCAACCACTATTCGTAAAAATTGTCAAAATAGTTACCTTGTCTTGCATTTTCAAAAGTTATGTTAGCTTCATTGATTATAAAGATAGTGCTCTTTGATTGTGTATATAACCAATTCACAATCTGAAAAAAAAGTATTTCTCACGTTGCTAAATACCAACTGCAAAGGTTCCTGAGTGACAACTGTATTGAAATCCAAGACTGAATCTGAAATGTTCATGTTTTTAGTGGATTTTTGTTAAATGTGAGCCAACATCATCACAGTTAAAAGAACCAAAAACTTAAACTACTCGAGTCTGTGTGCACTGAATTTAATACACAATATGATGATAACGTTTTACAATTTGTGATGAATTACTGAAATAAATGAACTTTTCCACGATATTCTAATTTATTGAGATCCACCTGTATAGGCTATGTTACGTGTCGCACTGTTTTCTTCCCTTGTTTATCTGTAAACTAAATCAAATATATTTCTTATATTCTTGTATGTTTATATGTACTGCTTAATGTAATAATATTTAGTATTTTCACAAGGATTTGTAGTGAAAGGTGAGTAATATTTTCTTTAGGTGGATTTTTTATTTTTTTGTATAACTGTCTGTTCAAAATGTAAAGAAATCAAGCATAGTTGATTTTTGTTTTTTTCATTGTATCGAAATCATATCGAGCCATGACCCCCAAACAGTGACATCTGTGTACCATTCCACCCCATATTACATTGTTATATATTTATAAAATCTGCAGTACATATATACATACAAGGAATACATTGTTGAAATATATTTGATTTAGTTTACAGATAAAAAAGGGGGAAAAAACTGTGACACGTAACGTAGCCTATATACGCTGAGTTTGTTTATTTTTGCGATATACGCACACACACACACATTAGTTTCAGCATTGCCTACTTGACCAGCGCAGCGCATACTTTATCAAAATAAAATACAGTGAAACAAACATCAGCACGCCTGCCTCTGTGTCCCCGTTGGAATGCGACTGAAGTACAAAGCCTATAATTTACATAAATAATAGTTTCTCTTTCAGATACATTATGTTACATCACAAATATGGAAATATTATGGAATATTTGGATTTGTGCTGAGGTAGGATACACAAGCACAAAGCTCCATTTCACAAACAGTTGAATGCACAAGCCTTTAAAGTATACTCCGGTCTGTGAGAGACACATTCAGAGTCAGCAAATGGTCGCTGTCTAGTGGGCTTTGTTTTCAAGTGTGCAACTCATGGCATTCGTTGTTCTTCTGCTGGCGGGTGGTTATCAAACAGCGTTGCATTGCCTCTTCTGGATTGGGTCTGAATTGCATTTATTCATTGTATGTCCTCATCCTCATGGTTCGGTACAAATACATGTATCGTTCCACCCATAATGTTTACATAATTTAATAATATTTGAAAGCTACGTGCTAATGTTTTAATGTAATGAGTTGAGTGAAATGAGTGAAATATGTAATATTGTTTGTGAAATTGCTATAGAAACCTTGGGGGTGAAAAGATATCAGTCAAATAATTTTTTCACTTTGTTTATGGAGTTTTTCTTTTTCACCTAACGAACATAAGGATAATGATAAATGCAGAGCACAAGACTCTGGCTCCATCGTCTTTGAAGCTCCTATGAAATAACAGTATAATGAATAAATATTATTATAAAACACTTTACAATAAGATGTCATTTATTAACATTAATGTACATTACCATGAATGAACAACGAACAATATATTTATTACACAATTTATTAATCTTTGTTAAAGTTAATAAAAATCGAGTCATTCATTGTTCATATGTATCATAATGTATAACCAAATGCTGAAATTAGGATGAACTAAGATTAATAAATGCTTTGGAAACATTTTTCATTATTGTTTGTTATTTATATATGTTATCTAATGTAATAATCTAATATTAACTAATGAACCTTATTGAAGAATGACCGCAAATGAGGCATTAAGTCCATTGGAGTTTAATGTAGCAATGTGGTCGCTCAGTTTTTCAAGATCGGTTTTAATCGTGGAACTGTTAATAGATTTTAAAAAAAGAAATAAAATTATACTATGTACATTGTATTGACCGTATTGATTGCAAATACAAAAACGAGTAAAGAAAATGCAGTACATGTTAATATAATCCCCCTTTACTTAAATATATGAAGATAGAAAAACGCTGTTAACAGGTTAATATAACGTTTCCAATTCTAGTAAAATAATGGCAACTTTGACGAACACAGCTGTGACAGGTGTCAGTGTTAAGGCACAGTACTACCACCTGGGAGCTCAACCAGGTACTGGTGCTGGACTATTTACATGTGGTGTTATCATAAGAGAACTGTTCATTTTAAATATTGGGGTTATTGTTAATACCGGTATATCGTCACACACTAAATTTACACAATATCGATAATTGTTGCTTTTAATACCATGGTTATCGCTAATACCGGTATATCGTGACACCCCTACTACGGTCTTAAACAGTATGTAATATTAGTAATATGATACGTGTAAGAAATAAAATGAGTGAAGAAATTTAAGGGAACATAACAGACAACAGTGATGTGATGAACACTGTGATATAGAAATGTTGTCTAAACATCAACAAAACTTGCAAACAATATTTTCAAAAAAGAAACTGAATGTAACAAAGTATTACAACGGGCGTCTACACAGCCCCTAATTGGTCAATTATTTTATTTGCAGTATCTCCCTGGTGACTGGAATTGTTTATTTAATGGACTGACGACCTCCCTCCTCCTCCTTCCATGCTTCTCTTTCCTCTCCTTGGATATCATGTGACATACCCTCTCCTCATCTCTTGGACACTTCCAAAGCTTTTTATTTAATCTGAGCACACAAGAATGTAACAGCTTAGATTGCATGACGGGTACATTTTTGCAATAAGACAAAAGCAAGTTAGTGAGCAGTGACCGGATTCTGAGTGGAGTGTTTGCTTTACCTGCTGCCTCAGAGAGTTAAAAAAACACAATTGCAAATCTGAGTTACACTGTAATGGCAGAACCGGTGCAGGCTGAGATCAGTATGGAAGAACTGGCATTAAACAGTGAACCTTCAGAACAGCACAGTTCACTGCCTGCACAACCTCGTCAGGTAGGACAACTATTGTTATGTAGCTCTTTAATCTAAGAAGAAATTACGATATTCTGTCCAGGTGTGTGCTATGAAAACTCTCGACTGCTTGAGGTATGCCAACAATTCTTGTTACTTATATAGAGCAGTGTAAGTCACTATTTTTTCTACATTACCCTGACATCAGGTAACCTATGGTGTTAGATAATATTATAAAGTTACAAAGTAGTGAAATGTACATTTATTGGAATTCAATAGAATTATGTGTGTTAGGACAAGCACAAATGTAAGAACGCTACAGGCTATTGCTTCTCTGAACCTGTCGGGGGTACAGCATAAAAGTGATGGAGGACTGCTTGCATAGCTTATTTTTTCTCCTTTAGCTTTGACATATGTAATGGTATAACCTTGAATCATATGAATAATGCATGTCAAAATACATAATGGGTGAATTGTGTGTAGAAACAGACTGTCCTTATTTTTCTTCTTTTTGTGCTATGTATAAGTCAATATTTTCCATTGAGAGTATCTACACCCCCCCCCCCCACTCTCACTCACTCTCTCTCTCCCTCTCTCTTATCCTCCTTTCTTATGCCTCTAAAGTGCACCTTTAGAGGCCTAAGCTTCAAACAGAAAGCCTAAACAGATTGAGGTTCATCACATCCCTTGTGTAGTCCTGATGTTATTCTGTAAATATAGCAGACCTGCCAACATGTACGCATTTTCCGTACTCTGCACGCATTTTGACCCATAAGTACGCTTGTACGATTCGCTGCTCTCTAGGTACGCATTTTGTTGCGTCTCGCTTTTCGCCGATTTCAGTTTCCATGCAATCTATGATGCTGATTCTGCCGCTGATCCACAGCGTTTAAGTGGAGTGAAAAGCTTTCGGCCAATCAGAGCGGTTCATGTTAACCCACCGCCCACCTGCCCCTCATATCCACAAGCTTAGTTGGCAGTTAGAAAAGTGGTGGAATGGCTTGAAATCTAGAAGGATTTAGACAGGCCAGGTGCTGATTAACGTAAGATAAAGGTAACAGTTAGGCTATGTTTAGCCTAATTGAATTTATGGACATTAAAAATGACCTTGACATGACATCATAACAAGCAGTCCAGCTGTGACTAGCTCAGATCAGTTCACGCGTTCATGTAGGCTAACATTTAAGGGTGGCCCTGCCAATAACGCACCTAAAAGATGTCACAAAGAACCGCCAAAAGTAATGATTATGAATATTTTATATTTTATGAATATAATTATTAATAAACAAGTGTTTTCTGTATCAATGTCATGTCGACTGCAAAGATAAAGTTGACGATGCTGTCTCGCGATCTTCGCAGTAGTGAACGCGCCAGTGAAATGCACATTTCATACGGATTAACATTACATAAGCAGAGAGAAGTCTGTTTTCTTTCGTTTTGAAGGGTTCTGTTCAACCCTCTTGAGTCAGTTAATGCGTATACGCGTTATGAGTCATTTTCTCCTGATAACCCCGAAAATAACTTAAATTACGCTTTCAGTTTTGATCGTACAGATAAGAGCAAAATCGAATCTGTAAAGGGTCTACTTTTATTTGTATACAGACATAATAACAACAAAACTTTGTGCACATAAAATAAAGATAACTAACAAGGTGTGCTGTCTGCAGCCTTTGTCTGCTGTGATATTCATTTACAAACACGTCATTAAAATGAACTGTAACTCAGTGAATACTCAATGAATAGACATGAGAGATATATCTATAGAAAGATTGACATGTCTACTTTTACACTAAACAAGTGACGCCGAAAACAAATATTCTGTGATAAAGTAATCCATATGAAAACAACGTGATGTCTTGTCAGTTTTTCACATCTCTCTTCATTATCTTCTAATTCTACCAAGCCCCCGCGCTGAACGCGCTATTCAGATTCTAATGTTAAATAAAGTTTTTATTTTTATTTTACTGTTTGCTTTGCGATGAGAGGAATAAGATATAAGTCACCCCAAAATGTGATGTGGTTGAGTATTTGAGATTTGGATTTCCTCAGAAAAAAAGAATGAAGCACTTTATTCAGCAGAGATCATAAACATGAGTAAGTCTCTTATTATTTATTTATATACTTGTACTAGTTTTCATATAACGTATAAACATTTTATTAGTTAGACCTTTTCCAAACTATAATTCCTGACTAAATGTATAATCAAGTGAAACATTATGAAGTTTCAATAACAATATGCAATATTATACCATTCAAAAGTTGATGTAAATAATATAAATGTAACAAATAAATGTAACTGTAACAAATGTAACAAACAATGCTGTTCTTTCAATTAATTCCCCAGAAAAAACGTGAAAAAAAAAATTATCAGCTCTTTTCAACATTAATAACAATCTATTAATATGAGCACAGAGATGTTTAAAAAAAGGATTGCCTCCAAAGTCATGATTGCCTCCAAAGGCAGCAGTTGTTACAAAGAGACTTTCACTGATGCACTACTTAAAAAAAGCCAAATCTGCAACCTTTAACAAGTTAAACAATGCAAAAGTTTAAATACTTTGGAAAATTTAAAGAAAAAATGTTGTTTGTTTTTAGCAAACTGATTTTGATATTGATAACTGCTGGTTTTGCACATTTATTTAATGTTTTGATTTATTTATTTAGAAAGAATGTCCTCAGTTTACTTTTATTTCTGACAAGATTTTCAGGTGGAAGAAGTTTCCATGGGCTATGCCTCCAGTACAAAATGTCTGGAGTGATTGCAGAAATTGTATAACATTTATGGTCTACTTGTATATGTTATGGAGTAACTAATAAGTCTTAATTGGTGAAAGTATATTATGTGTATAATATGTATTATAGTGTTAGGTATCTCATAGGTGTGTGTGCAATGGTGGAGCATACATTGGCGGTGGGCTGTAAGGTTCGCGCACTTTTGTGCGTGGGGGGGGGGCTTGAGTTGTGTAGTACTCATACAATTTCTTCAAGGTTGGCAGGTATGATATAGTCCTTAGAGCATCCGTACACTTAAGAACTGCAGGACAGTAAGGGGCAGTTCACATATCGCGCCTAAAAATGCGTGGAAAACGCTTGGCGCGCCGTTTTCTCCTCCATTCCAAAGCGCTCGGGCAGTTGCACCCCTGAGGTGTCTGCCTTTGCTCAGCAACCATGACGTGCTCACTCCATGAAGACGCGGAAATTTCAGCAAAGGATAAATGGATTTGCAGCTCTAAAAATCGCTTGCAGTAGCTCTGCTACTAAATTAATTTAAAAATGTCAATCCATATACAACTATGAACAGCTGTTCCTTCATCTTAGCTGAGCTTTCAACGTTGTTACGGGAAAGGATGAAGCTGATTGGTGAGTTCTTGTCACATGACCCGCGGTGCACATGCGGCAATCTGAAAAGTTGAAATGTTTTTTAATTTGATGCGGTGCGGACGCGCCTGGAAAAAACCAGCGCATCGCACCACGACTGCGTCGCTTCCATTATGAGCGCGAAATACCGCAAGCCTATTTCAACCATAGTAAACCATTGCTGTATTGTGGGGTGTAAATAGCCCAACATATAATTGCCATGGGGAAAATAAAATGAGAATGGATTAACTTTACACCACTTTCCTGCTTGGAGGCGTGACGGAGACCATAACATCTGAATATTCATTTATATAGCTTAAGTCAACATTGAAAATAAGGGACATTTTTTGGCCTACTCATCCAAAATACGGGAAATTTCAACATTCATCTTTTTGTTGCTATCCCTCTGCTGACATAAAAAAATTCGAACTACAAAACTGCTGCATTAACTAACGGTCTAACGTGACTTTAGTTACAGATTGGCGTGAAATCATGCTCTCACAACAACCACGCTATCTTAAAAAGCCCAACATCACGCTAAGGTTGCTTTCAAGTAAGCAAAACGATGCTTTGAAAACAGCTGTTTCGCTGGAAGGGCAAGGAGTAGCAACAGGACAGCAACACAGAGATTTGACAGGTCCGATTGAAGAGCTAACGGGAAATTTTACAGGAAAATACCCATCCATTTGTGAACTGTACATGAAACTTCAATGACTTGTAGCTTCGGAACTATTCTGAAGTGTAGGGGCTCACAAAACAAACAAGGTAGCCGAAGATATCTATTATGCAAAAGTGCGGCAGCAAGTCTCCGTTGGTACTCCACTATTTGTTGGGAATTTCATATGGATCCAAACCGTTAATAGTGCCGATTTTGCCCACATACCGGTCCCTGGCATCCATATTTAGCGTATCCCCATAAATCCCACAACCTTTTCACGATTTTACCATATTTTCTCTTTCTCGTAACTCTGCTTCTTCTCGTTCGACTTCATGTATGTTTACATTCCCGAGGCTGCCAGCAGGACCCGCCACGTCCCAGAATGCAACGCGGCGCCCAAGCCCTATAGGGTCAGTGTTACAGTCAGACATGTGTTACTATATAAGTGTGATGTTTTTTCTGTGAATGGAAAAAATAATTCACAGTACAGGAATAAAACATAAATTACAGATTATGAGATCAAGAAGCGTTTTTTTTTTTCAATATTGTAAAATTATATTAGAATACATTGAATTAAAATAATAATTAGTTAAAACAAAGCACAAAATTCTTGCTGATTTTTTTTTTTTTTTTTGTAGAAAAAAAAGACAAGAGTGACCAAAATGTACCTGACATCGTTATTATGACTTCAATCAATATGGACCTGAAGTGACATTTGAATGAGTGACTGAATAATGACCTATGAGTGCACAGTTTTAGCTCTAATAGGACCTATGTTTGATCAGAGTTTGGAGGCTGATACAGATAGGGTGTCCTACTGTACATCCACATATTGAGATTGCTGAATGACTGTATTTGTGATGAAACTGAGCATTAGTTACCAAAGTCAAACAAAGCTGAATCGTTGCGCCTACTTGTTTTTATTTTATTTTTGTTGTTGCACTCCTGCACATCATAAGTGAAAATTTGCCCCAGGAAGATAAAATCATGTGTAGAACAATGTGTAGATTCAGTCCATTGCAGAACTTGCAGATGTTGCAACATCTTTGTTGACCCTGGAGCAACATTGTGATTAACCAATCATAATTGAAGACAGTTTATAGTTTTTGTGAATTTTAGGCTTACAATCAGTGTTTGGTGCTTGTACATCAGTGTCATTCATCTATCATTTCCTCTGATTTTAGGGATTACTCATGGTTAAGGTTAAGTTTAGGTGTAGGGACATGGTCAATACTACATTTTTGGATAAATTATATTATAGGATCACATCTAACTCAGCAAAATGGGCCTTGTTTGTAAAACAAGCATCTTCAAAATGCAGGGAACAAACAAAAACACTTGCACAACTCCATTGATGCGCTGTAAAAATAAACTCCATCCACTGGTCCCTTAATGCTGTTTTTTTTTTTTTTTGGTAATCTGTGCAGGGTTGTCTTGCCCTGGCAACCAAAACCACACTTCTTTTGTGACAATTCGCTCTCGCTCTGATCAGTGAATGTCTCTGCTCTGTTATACGGGAGCGCGCTCTTCCGGCAGAAGTGCCCTTAGGACCCATATAAGGAAATTCCGCTCCATCTAACGTCACACAGACTCATACTCGAAAAAAACTTTCCGAAACTTGTGACAAACCTGAAGAGGTATTTTTGGAACAAAAATACTCCTTCAAACGTACAACTTCATTTTTGAAACTTTGTCCATGTTTAGCATGGGCATCCAACTCTTTAACAGTGTAAAAAAACTCAGAATGCATGAAATAGCATTTCACCCCCCCTTTAATTAAAAGACAAATAAAATTTCGGTGAAACTTGTTTACTGTTTTTCATAATTATATTACTTGTAGAAAAACCTGAAATATAATTGTAAATAAGTATAAAGAATGTTATTGGTTTTATTTTTAGTGATATACATTTTTTTTTTTTTTGCTTTGGTACCGAAATTGGTACCAAGACCCATGGATTTTCACTGGTATCGGTACCGAATACTGAAATTTTGGTACCGTGAAAACTCTAATGCTGACAATATCAGAATTGCAAATGTAGACATAGTTTTATATACAATACTATTTTTAGTATATATATTTATAGTATCTATGTACTATACAGTATATCTAGTGTGTGTGTGTGTGTGTGTGTGTGTGTGTGTATATGAAGAGTTTGGTTTCAAAACGCAATAAAGCCATTTTGGTTCATTTGAGTAAAAATTAGTTTTCTTTACCAAGAAAGTAGCAAGATGAAAAGCACTATTTTATGTTTCAAACTTTCACAAAGCATCTTTAGGTTATAATAACATTAAAAATTAAAATCCAGGTTTTTATCAGTCATCGCTTCAGAAATTAATTAAACTGGTCATCTTGTTAAGGATATAAATTAATTATAGCCAAAAAATAGATTCATCATGAACAAGAACATTAACAATATCACATCAGACCACAGAAATCCCAAAATAACATTTTCCTTACATTCAACTCCCAAAAGTGCATTCATCTTTGCCATATTACATTCATTTAGTTGACTAGTGCTATATGCTGTATTAACAAAAACATAAATGGCATTAATAAAAACACTAACACTAACAAGCTACGCAATATCGCATTCATAGTTGAATGTTATACATCTAATGAACGCAATATAGTGCAGGTTGTCCATGATCTACGGCTCTGTGTTTTAAGTATTGCTCCATCTAAAAGCACATGATGGAGATTTACTGTACTATTAATCACAGAGACGGCTTTACTGATGAGATGTGGATGACAATCACATGCGATTTATCGTATAGCCTTTGTTTGTTTATCACAAAGTACAAAGTAGAGAAGAAAACTAAGATGTGGAGTGGATTGAAAGCGTTGACATTACTGTCCAGAGTGCGTGGAATGATGTGCTTTGATTGGTTGTTACCGTTTACAGTGCGTGGAATGTTGTGATGTGACTGGTTGAGCGGATATATCGCATTCTGCAAAAAAGGGAGACTGGCGCTTGTCGTGGTTTGGGAAAAAAATGGAGAAAACATGACCTAATAACTCTCAAGACTAGGTCAAGACTAGACTAAAACACTGTGACTTTAAAGGAGATAAATATGAAGAGTTTGGTCCCAAACGTGAAAAACACCATGAAAAAAATTAAAATAAAATTAGTTTCCGCCAAAATCAGCTTAGTTTCTGGTCGATATTGAAAAGTACATTTTGAATTTTACGCAAATAGCGTAACAAATGCAACGCAGAAACGCAAAATGCAAAATGCGTAACAAACGCCCTCACCGGCCATGATTCAAAACTCAAAATGCTGTAACATACTGTAAACACTGTCAACTTATTTCGCAAGATGGAGAACAGATGGCTACTTTGCGTAAAATTTAAAATGTACTTTTCAATATCGACCAGAAACTAAGCTGATTTTGGCGGAAACTATTTTTTATTTTTTTTTTATGGTGTTTTTCACGTTTGGGACCAAACTCTTCATATTTATCTCCTTTAAAGTCAACATTGATATTGAAATAAAACTGACAGTGTTTTAGTCTAGTCTTGACCTGCAAGCCAAAACTAAAATATTGTTTGACAAAGCTTTGATGCTCTCAGTCCATATGCTCCCAGTGGTCTAGTCAGGATACTCTGCAGGTCTTGTGGAAAGCATGTTAATGTGTCTCTCAACCCCATACATACTATATGGTTTCCTCTCCAAGGGATCCAGTCATTTAATGCATGTCTTCGTGTTACAGTACTCTAGTTATAGATGTTATATTAATACACATTTTATCTCAAATGTCTCAAGCCTTGCTCTCTTTCTCCCACCCCATATCTCATCTTTCCATATCACTGCATCCCTTTATGGAATCCTGCTTTGTACATCAACTCTATCTATTATTGAGTGCATTAATTTAATTCCACCATGCATCTCAATAATGTGTATATAACCAATGCACACTCAAGGCTAGCCACAAGGAAATACCGATGCACTGTGTGTGATACACCAAATGAATTCCTGCATCTCTCGTTAAAAGATTACGTCCACAGCACTTCCCAGTTTGTTGTCCTGAAAAAGAAATCTGCCATAAGGGCCATTTGCACTGCAGGAAGCTTTTCATAATACCAGAACTCATTTTGGAACTACCCACCTTTTGGCGCTTTCACACTGCTGGAACTGGGTATGATTTTAATACTGGACTGCCTTTTTTAAGAACCAAATTAGCTCCTACTCTGGAGCAGGGTCTAACCAGCAGAACTGGTACTAACCGTGAAGTAAGTATACATTGATTGGGCAAAAGTGTATGAAAACGCTCTCACCGGCCATGATTTAAAACTCAAAATACTGTAACATACTGTAAACACTGTCTCTTATTCGCAAGATGGAGAACAGCGATAGATGGACGGACGCTGAAGTGCAGGCAGTTTTTGCAAATTTAGCACTGCCAGTTGTCATTGGTCCTCCTTCAATCACTTTACGTATACTTCGACATTCCATGTTCATTATTGTGAAACCCACAAGACACATCAAAAACACAGCTCCGATCACAGCGTCCTCCATCCTCCTGTTGTTAACATTGGTTGTGTTTGTTTTCGTTGTTGAACGCCATGCACAAATGATGTCGATGTCAATCAGCTTACGTCACTTCCTAGTACACAGAGAATGCATCCCTTTAAAAAGTACTGGGTAAAAGTTCGAGCAAAATCGTCCCAGTACTGTAGTAGTCTGCATTTAGTTCTGGAACAAAAGTGGTGTGAAAGTCCCTATAGTGTCCCTCGCCCCGCTTTTTATTATTTTTATGCTTCCTCTAGGGCAAATTAAGGAATATGATTTAGGGTATTACTTTTATGCTAATGGTAAAGTACCTACATCAGGGGTGCCCAACCCTGCTCCTGGCGATCGACTGTCCTGCAAATATTAGCTTCAATCCTAATCAAACATACCTGAATCAACGAATTAAGGTCTTTTTTTAATTTATATCAGACTATGGAATGCACTTCCATGTACTGTTAGAAATGCTCCCTTATGCATCTTTTTAAAAAATAATTAAGGTATACAGTATAATACATAAACAGATAATTAATTAATAAAGTCATTATAATTGATTAACAGTCATCTGTCTGCTGCCTTACCTGACAGCAATGGATTTTCCATCAGATCAATCCATTCTCCAAACCGCTTGTAGTACGTAGTGACAGAAAATTTGTTTTGTATCATTATTTCTGAATTACATAGCTCTCCTCAGACTAATTAAACCAACATGCTAATTTCAGATCTCTCAGTCTGAACATATTTTAATACACAGACAACCCTTCTTAGTTTCCATTGCACTTCTGTATTCACCATATCACTGTAGCCTGAGGCTCTGAATGCTTCAGTGACTCTTTCTGGGTTCAGTGTGTGCTGATGTGATCTCATAAATGTAGGCTTGTTTATATTATACTCAGCAAGGAGGAAAAGTAAACAAAGCTATGATCCAGTAGCTAAGCTAGAACAAGATTCTGATACATTTGTCAATGTTTTAGCTTCTAGAAGCAGTTTGATTATAGTGCTTTTAGTTTATTTTATTGTATTTTTTTAATATTTTTTGTTGTATATTACACTCCTCAGTTCAGTATTTCAGTGCTCCCAGTGCTTAAGTGTTTGGCTTCCTGTACAGCTTACAACTGACTAAAACGACTATGTGATAGTTAAGAATTGCTGCAAGAATAAGTCACTTCAACTTGGGACAATTTTTATGCCCCAGAGGTAGATTTTTTTTTATCCACTTAACATTTTCCTAAATAAGGAATTTATTATATTTTTCTTTTTTTTTGTTCCAAAAATTCCATGGACATTGTTTCCATCCCATTTGAAAAAGAACAGCATATACTGGTTAGGTATGTTTTCAAGCACGGCTGCTTGTTTGAGCTGGTTTACACTGGTCCTGAGCTGGTTTAAGTTGGTCCTTAGCTGGTCATGTGCTGGTCCTAAGCTACTGCATGATAAATCGGATATGATTGTCATGTGAATCTCGTCAGTAAAGCCGGTTCTGTGATCTCCATTACATGCTTTTAGATGGAATGGCAGAGCCGTAGTTTACTTACAAACTAGACAATATCACTTTCATAACCGGCTTTACTGACTAAATGTGCATGACAGTCGGATGTGCTTTATTGTGCATACCTAGTTCTAAGCTACTAGCTCTTGCTCAGGACCAACACATGACCAGCTCATTGTCCAGCTTAAAACATCTCATTACCAGCTTAAACCACCGCAAAACAGCAGCCATGTTTAAAAACATACCTAACCAAAATATACTGGGGTTTTTTGGGGGGGGGGGGGGGGGTTTCAACAGTGATGACATGCAAGTGTGGAAATGGTATTTTGGGCAAATGTACCTAAAGTCCACAAGGCCAAAAGTGCCAATAGTTGAAGGAAGATTCACATTGTTTATTAATCTCTCTTACTCAAATCTGTCACGTCCTATTGGTCACCTCCTCCTCATGCACAAATGATGCTGAACTATGCTTCAGACTTTCAGAGTCTAATCTATCTCTCTTTCCCCATGCCCTTATCCCTCTTTCTTTCCAGGATGATAACTGGGGTGAGACTACGACAGCTGTCACTGGCACCTCAGAACACTCTCTATCTCAGGAGGACATTGTTCGCATCAGCAAAGACCTCGACGATAGCGTGGGCCTAGACTGCAAACGTTATCTAAATGTGGCTCTGTCTGTCATCCTGGGACTCGTGGTTTTTCTGACTCCACTTGCCTTCCTTATCCTGCCTCACCTCCTCTGGCCTGATAGACTGAGAGCCTGTGGAACGGCCTGTGAAGGTCTCTATATATCTGTGGCATTTAAACTGCTGATTTTATTGTTGGCAGTGTGGGCTCTATTCTTCAGGCCACCCAGGGCTGGTTTGCCAAGAATCTTTGTATTTCGAGCCTTACTAGCCACACTGGTGCTACTGTTTGTGCTTTCCTATTGGTTGTTTTATGGAGTACGCATCCTGGATTCACAGGTGAGGCTAAAAGTGTACCTTCTTGCCTACTTATTTTACACTTACACTTATTTTACACGTACACTTTGGGCTTAACTGCACTAATACTAAAAATATTAAGCTAACTAGCATGGCCCCTTCTCCAAAAACATCTCTGTGAAAGTACTAGGCCCAATTTCCTCTACTTTGTAACTTTAAAGTATCAACATGTTAACATATCACGGAGAAACATTTCCAGTAATATTATGTACCAGCTAATTCTCATATTGCCCTACTTTATGTAACAGTCACTGACAGTCACTCTATCTGTTCCAGGATGAGGACTACCAAGGGATTGTGCAGTATGCGGTTTCACTAGTGGACGCTCTGCTCTTTATCCACTACTTGGCCATTGTGCTGCTGGAGCTCAGACAGTTACAGCCATTCTTCTCTCTCTGTGTCACACGCTCCACGGATGGAGCAACACAACACTATAACTTGGGTCAACTGAGGTTAGAACACTCTCAACAATCTGCTAGATTTATGTAGTTATGAAAATTCATTTTGAAATATCATATGCAAAATGGCAAAGTATTTCGGTATTTAAATTTACATTTTCAGATACATATGTGCAACATTTAGTGCAAATTAAAAGCATGTTTAAATGCTTTATACACTACCAGTAAAAAGTTTTTGAGATTTAAGATTTTTAAAGAATTATCTTCTGCTTACCAAGCCTTAATTTATTTGATCTAAAAAAGCAGTAATATTGGGAAATACTTTTACTATTTAAAATAACTGCTGTTTATTTCTATATATTGTAAAATGTAATTTTTTTCTGTGATTGCAAAGCTGAATTTTTAGCATCATTACTCCAACACAAAAATAAACAATATAAAATGCCCTAAAATGTTTTCTTGAACAGTATATAAGAATGATTTCTGAAGGATCATGTGACACCGAAGACTAGAGTAATGAATGATGCTGAAAATTTAGCTTTGATCACAGAAATACATTTATCTCTTCTATCCCATAATGGAGCACATAAGTGTTGCCCATGAAAAAAAAAGCATTTTAAGAATAATTTTGCTACAGTTTTTGCTTGGACAGATTAAACGCATCTGATCAATTTGGGTAGCATTTTAATTTTGCTACATATAAACCAAATAGTAAATATGTTTTTAATTTACATAGTGTAGGAAATGGCAAGTGTAAATTATATAATTGAATTTTCAGTTTAATTTTCCACTAAATGTTGTACATATGGGAAAATGTACATTTAAATACAGTAATACATTGCAGTTTTACATATTGCATTGCCATTTTGCATATTACATTTCCAAATGAATTTTGAGAAAGCCCATGAAAGAGACAATAACCAATAGAGAGCTTGCTGCTGTGAGAGTGTTTGGATTATTGTATACATGGTTTCATCAAGCTCAGGCTAGTATGACCTAATGACCCTGAACGAATATTTCACATTCTTGGAAATTTGTCCACCCTGTTACATGACATTTTTATAATGCAGTTAAACAAGATGGGCATTTTAAGCTAATTGCTAGTTAGGAAAGAACATCCTGCAAGAGGATTAACATTTAGGAAGATATTAAATAGATGTATAAAAAAAAACATGTCCAATATAAATTAACACATCAGGTAGACATTACATTTTACATTATTAGGTAAGTCTTAAAATTTTAGAAAAAGGAGAAAAGATCAGTGGTACAATTCCTGCAATTCTTTTAAAAAATCTTCCCCTTCAACTTTATTGTTGGCTTGTCACAGAAGTTAATGCGTGTTATTTTAATATTTTTTTTTTATGTCTTGTCAGTATAAGCATTGACAGATACTCAAATGTCACTTGTTTCCATTGTAATCTCTCTTCATTATATGGTGGGGTCAATAAGGGTCAAAATATTTGAGAACAAGATTTAGAAAAAAAGAAATTTAAAAAAAAGCAAACAAAAATCAAACTTATGTGCATTTCTTTCTTCTTCGGAGCGCAATGATGATCTGATTGCCGGAGACAAAGTAGCGCAGAGTAGGGTTGTGCCGATAGATGATAGTATCGTGTACTGATGATAGTCAGAAATATTGATGATTGCAGATGTCTGTCTATAGTCAAAACGATATTAGACTCCTTCTATTAATGTATTGAATAATAATAACTACCATTATTTTTATTAGGCAGCCTATTATAATTCGTCTATCAAACTGCCCAGCTATTTCCCACGTAAAAGAGTATTAGAGCCTGTAGTTGCTGAAGAAGTTGTAACACTTTGACATGGATAACTCGTTAAATTAATGAAATGAAAGAGATAGAAAACAAGGAGTTGGTGTTCCACACATTTAATGGCTGGTACATGGCAAAGCGATCTTCTCATACATGAGAGATCAACTCTTTCTTGACGTTACAAATAAAGTAAAGAC
Organism: Carassius auratus; assembly: GCF_003368295.1. Lineage (NCBI taxonomy): Eukaryota > Metazoa > Chordata > Actinopteri > Cypriniformes > Cyprinidae > Carassius > Carassius auratus. The sequence goes on from NC_039268.1 coordinate 12,931,617, forward strand.
AACACAGTAAAATTCCTCTGAGTCTGACAATTCCTCAAAGTCAGCCATGATCACGAGTCACGTCTAGCTAGTTAGTCACATTTGTTTTGTTTACGGTCTCGTGTGCTGCGCTAATCACTCCGCCCAAGTAGCCACTCCGCCCAAGTAACGTTAGCTGTGCTCCTACACCTAGTGAGAATATAGTTCCCATTATTTATACGATTAAAAATGGTCTCTGTCTCATATAGCCTTGTTATTTGTACACGCTGTGACTATACAGATCACAATGTGTAAATAGGAAAATGTTTGCATTATTTTGACACTTATTGGGATTACTATGCTACCATTATCCATTTACATCCAGTCTTTGTGCTAAGCTAGGCTAGCGGTGGGTGCGTCAAATAACACTTACAGAATGCACAGAAATGAAAAAGGTATGTATAGACTTATCTAACTCTGGGGGATACTGTGAATAAGCTAAAGTCCTAAAAAGTCGGAGTGTTCCTTTAATGCCACAGTTATGTCAGAATCAGAGATGTATAAAGTACTAGAGACCCATACTTGAGTAAAAGTACAAGTGCTCTATCAAAAAAGTGACTTGAGTAGAAGTTGAAGTGCTCTTTAAGCACCACACTTAAGTAGAAGTACTAAAGTATTCAACATTTTTTGTACTTAAGTATTGCAAGTAGTCTATTTTAAAATTTACTACTCAAGTACTGAAAGTAAAAGTAGAAGTATTGTGTTATGTAGCTATTAAAGAAAGTAGTCAAAAGTCTGAACATATTGTTTTTACTATTTCAAATGATTAACCTAAACGACAATCACAATTCCTTTGACTGTAACTTCTTGTAAACAAAAAAACGGTTACTAGGGTTAGTTAGCCCAATTTGCAAAATTATGTCATTAATAACTTACCCTCATGTTGTTTCAAACCCGTAAGACATCAGAGGGTCTTTTAGAATTTTTTGAAGCATCGAAAATACATTTTGGTCCAAAAATAGCAAAAACTATGACTTTATTCAGCATTGTCTTCTCTTCCGTGTCTGTTGTAAGACAGTTAAAAACAAAGCAGTTTGTGATATCCGGTTCGTGAACGAATCATTCGATGTAACCGGATCTTTTTGAAACAGTTCACCAAATCGAACTGAATCGTTTTAAACGGTTCGCGTCTCCAATACGCATTAATCCACAGATGAATGAAGCTGTTAACTTATTTAATGTGTCTGACACTCCCTCTGAGTTAAAACAAACCAATATCCGGGAGTAATTCACTGACTCAAACAGTACACTGACTGAACTGCTGTGAAGAGAGAACTGAAGATGAACACCGAGCAGAGCCAGATAATGACTCGTTCACGAGTCAAGAACCGTTTCTGTCAGACGCGTCCGATTCGTGAACCGAGGAGCTGATGATACTGCGCATGTGTGATTTAGCGTGAAGCAAACCGACACACAGAGCGTCTGAAACGAACTGATTCTTTTGGTGATTGATTCTGAACTGATTCTGTGTTAATGTTATGAGCCCAGGTGCAGTCAACGCCAATGACGCCATTGCGTCGAGCGCAAAAGAATCGGTGAACTGTTTTCTTCAACTGAATCGAACTGTCAGAAAGAACTAACGTCACTGGTCATACGAGAACCGATGCAACCGGTTCTTGACTCGAGAACGAGTCATTATCTGACTCGGCTCGGTGTTCATTTCTCTCTTCACAGCAGTTCAGTCAGCACGCGCAGTCTTCTTAATCGCTTGATTCGCTCAATGATGTGCCAGCTTCATCAAACCTGCCATGCCATCTACAGTTCTGGCAGTGGTTTGTAATGGAATTATTCGTAACATTTTTATAATTGTAACGAGTAACGATGCAGCACATAAAAAAATATCGGAGTAAAAGTATTAAACTCAGCGAAAATATGTACTGAAGTAAAAGTGGAAGTAGGAGAAAAAAATAATACTCTAGTAAAGTACAGATACCGCCTTTTAGTACTTAAGTACAGTAGTGAAGTAGTTCTACTTCGTTACTATACATCTCTGGTCAGAATGCAACTCATCGCATTCGTCATGTATGACTGATGAAGCAGTTCAACTTTATTCCAAATATATGAAATTACCTGTTTTGAACACTGTATATTTAACGTGTTCGTTAATGTCCAATATTAGTGTTAAACTGTTGGACTTTAAAATAAATCTACTATTGATTTTTACCATTGACTGATTTTGCACAACATTTAACTGATAACTTCTGTGCACAGATGTGGCAAATTTGTCACAGGACACGCGATATGACTGCTGGTCCGACTATATTTTAACTAGCGGTTTTAAATATTTGTATATTTAACATTAGTTTATCAGTATGTTTGAAAGTATATTTTTTCGATTATTGGTGATTCCATAGGCTCTCTCTCGTGCATCTGCGCGGTTAAAAACACAAAATAGTGATGCTATGACAAGAACAGAGAGTCTCTCTCTTGCTCCACCTATTCATGATAATATCAATCTCACGGGCTGACGATATGATGATTTGAAAATTGACCATATAGCCCAAAAGGAGACCAGGGATTTATACATACATCTAAGGGATTTATTTTATACAACACAACGAGGAACCCAGGCAGGATCACACACGTAGACACATGGATTAACGTTCAATAGCAGACAAAGAAACTTAGAATAGGACTCATTATAAATACACAGGACTTGATAAAGGGAAGATGAGGAAAACCTGGAACTAATGTAATAACATAGGCAACACCTAGGGCAAATTAACAAAATACCCGGGAGACAGAAACTGGGTCACAGGGAGCAAAACACACAACATGGAACAGAGTCTTAAATGACCCTTAATGTTCTTAAAAATATTTAGTTTTGTGAAAGAAATGAATTCAAGTTTGGAACAACATGAGGTTGAGGAGATGACAGAATTTATAATTTTTGGTTAAACTGTTTATAATATTCTGAATCCATATGTATGTGGATTCAGAGGTGCATTTTAATTGATTAATTGTTGTAACATTTATTTTGTGCTTTGCATTTTTTTGGTTTTGTGCTCCATACTACAGTGGTTTTCAACCTGTGGTCTGCGATGGTATTGCAGGTGGGCCGCCAATTACTAATAAAATAAATAATATATTTCATATATATATATATATATATATATATATATATATATATATATATATATATATATAATAATTAAATAACAAAAAATTTATCATAGATATTTTTGCTGCATATGCTACAGAACAACAAATTCAAACAAGCATAAATGCTGTCAACATGTCTCCTCCTGACTGCTTGCTCTGCTGACTGTCTATCCGCTGCCGAGCTCTGCCTGCATCTGGTTTTCCCGTTTTGCTGAGCGGTGCCAGCCAGAGTTATTTTCTGTTCATTTCCAGTCCATTCTAGGGCTGTGCGATTAATCGAAATCGTAATAAAATAACAGTTTGAGCCTGCGCGATTTCTAAATCGCTTCATAGCACGATATCCACGGCCCTGACCTCCAGCAGTATGCTATCCGATCCAATCAGAATGCAGCCTAGCACAAGAACAGAACAGACTGGGCATATGCCTAACTCGAGGTTGTGATGCGCCTTTTTTCCGAGCCCATGTTAACGGACCAGAGCGTTCACACTGCACGTGGTAAAAGGCTAGAAATAAAAAAGTGTGAGAATAATTAATGTCTAGCACATGAGCATAGAGAACGTTTTGAGTGCACAGGACGCAGTTTAAGTGAGAGGAGACACGTTTAAATTCCGCACACTCTCTCTGGGTGAGAGCAGCATGTATCTGAGCAAGCACATCTGGTTTTGTGACAGAGCAAAGGAAATGTGTGTGCGAGTGGAGAGATTCACTCTCGTGCATTATTTTAATGTGCTTTCGCGTTCCAATAACCCAATCTCGCTGCTGCTTCTGCATCGCACACACATATTGTATACACACTGCAAACGTGTGAACCTGTATAATGTTTAACAAATCTATTTCAACCCTTTAGGCACCGCTACAATTAATGAGCTTTATGAACAATGCATGGCAAAAAAGAAAAAGTCACTGGACAGAGGATTTATTTATTTATTTATATATATATATATTTTTTTTGCCATGTCTATAAATGTTGTTACACCTTTACTATAAGTGATTATTTTGACTCGTAGGACTATTTCAACCTAAATGCATTTATGACTGTAAAGCATATTATGTGTGCGTCAAAATTGTGATTAAAATCGCAAACTTTTTTTTTTTTGTCCATATCGCACAACCCTAGTTCATTCAATAAATACAGTTAACAATCTAGCTTCTGAGTACGAAGTTATTAACCCAACAACAATAGCGGGTCAGTTAATTTTTAACTTTTATTTGTCTGCAATTACATTAGCTAGTCATTTCCAACTCCAATACATTTGTGCCAAATACACCAATCAGACAGATCCTTTCAGATTTACACGTCTTTTCTTTTTCCCTCGGATGTTATTAAATTGAAGCTCTTCCTGGTGTTTTTGTTGTGTTCTGCTCTAAGAAGTAGGCCACCTCTCCCTTTTATTTTCTCTACTTCTGAGTGTCTGTTGTGTAGTGAGGTGTCTGCTTGTCCTCAGGGTGGACAGTAGAGCATCTGTCTGTAACATGCATGTAAATAGGAAGCACATGCCGTGATCAAGCACAAGCTCACTACAATCAGGTTAGCATGGATTAACAAATCACACAAGCTTCTGACTGAGGCATTTGGCCCCAATATAACTGTCACCATGCTGATTGACCCAAACACACTCACATTTAGCAGCTGGTAGAGTCTATTATCCTGATTTCAGGGCAAGTTTGTCTGGGAGACATGAACAACACTGTATTACTATGTTTCCTTCATAAAGCCAAAGCACACGATTTCCAGTAAAGCAGCATTGCATTTGAGTAACGTCTAGTTTGAAAAGGCTATTTTTTTTTTTACTAATATTGACATACTAATGACATACTAAACCCTTAGAGACCCACAGCAGCAAAACTCAAACACATGATTTTGATTTTCATCTAACCCATAATAATGGGTTGATTTGTGCAATTTTTTTATAGGAATACAAGCTTATTTTTATCTCATGCATGGGTTTATATTTTCAGACTTCAAACTTAAATCCTGTAAAAAATGTAGTAAAATGCACTAAATAACCACTGTTAAGATGATTCACTTTACTTGAAAGAATATAGTCCTTAATACAGCATATTTTACTCAAATTTTGTTAAAGGGGTCATCGGATGCAAAATCCACTTTAACGTGTTTGAACTGAAATGTGTTATGGCACCCAGTAGATATTTTTTTAATCCCCCAAAATCATAACAACTTTCTCAAAAATAAAGGGATAGTTCACCCAAAAATTTAAATTTTATGTTTATCCGCTTACCCCCAGTGCATCCAAGATATAGGTGACTTTGTTTCTTCAGTAGAACATAAAGATTTTTAACTGAAATCTTTGCAGTCTGTCAGTCATATAATCTAAGTGGATGGGAATAACTGCTTTGAGAGTAAAAAAAAAAAAAAAACATACCAAATTAAAAGCCCTGACACGTCTTCTTATTCTTGATTGCATTACAGTGGATCACAGACTCTTTAAATCCATTACCGCCACCTTTTTTTAAACAATAATAGGGCCATATAAAATAATATTCTTAATTTTTCTGGCTATCAGATGAAGCCATAAAACAATTGAATTTATCCTAATCAAATGGAAAACGGTAAACTAAACTTTTATTTTGACAGGTTGCTGTGAAGAACTTGAAGCTGCTGTGAATGTGTTATGATGGTAGGTTTGTCAAATTAAACGGTAAAATGTTAATGAAGTGACTCTCAGACCAGCTGGGGATGATATTTGTGTATTAATGTCATCCTAGTGAGACAACAGAGGATGAAAACAGTGAGCATCATACACGCTCGGTAAACAAAACTGCCATATTTTCTATTGCGGAAAGTATGGTGCCTTTACTCGTGATTTCAAATGTTTCACAGATCTGTAGTATTACTATAGAATTTTACCTGAGCGTTGGAAACCACGCATATTGCTTTGTTCTTGGTTCTTGTCAACGGTATCTCCGCCATGATAAGCACTGAATGAGGGACAGGCTTTCTGTTGTAACATTGCACAAGGTAAATAAGAAGGTGACATCTAGTGGAGAAGACTTATTAAAAGATTCACATTATTCAGATCTTCTTTAAAATGTTTGCTGAAATAAATAATGGAAAAGATCGATTCATGCCTTTTGAGAATAGTTATCGAATTAATATCATTAAAAAAAAAAAAAATTATAAAAAAAAAAAAAAAAAAAATGTATTCTCATCCACTTACATTATATGACTGACAGACTGCAATGGTTTTAGTTAAAGAATCTTTGTTTGTGTTCTACTGAAGAAACAAAGTCACTTACATCCTAGATTCCCTGGGGGTAAGCAGAAAAACATAAAATTTTCATTTGAGTGAACTATCCCTTTAAGCCATTCTCAGATTCTTGGCTGTGTGACATCACACAGACCCAGGCTGCTAAATAAAGGCCTGTTCTGGCAGGTGATGCTCATTAGCATTTAAAGGAACATGGTTCACTGTGAGCAGAGCTGTTTTTAACAAGGTAAAAAGGGTGTTGTTAAATACTACCTTTGAGATATTTTAACCAAAATATGTTTTTTGCTTGTGGAAAATAGGCATCCGATTACCCCTTTATTGTATGCAAAATGTTAAGTAATTTATATTTTTTATTAAGCTCCAAACATTTTAGAAATAAACATTTAACATTTATAACAATTTATTTCAAGTGTAATCAACTGTTCTCTGTTATAAGTTTTCCAATTATAACCCAAAATATGATCCAATACAATCAAAAATATATTTATATAAATCAGATAACTTTCAACAACAAGTAAAATAAAATTATTAATCACAGATAAAGTACTCTAGAAAAGAAAACCATACGTACCTGAATACTCAATTATAACAGTGCTGACATTGCTATTTTGCACCAGTGTTCATAAATATCATGTTTTTATTCCTAAAACACAACAGTATCAGTACTTGAATCTCTGTGGGTAAAAATCCCTGACGTTGTCATTGAATCAGAGATTTAGATGTTGTTTTGCACATATATTAGATGCTCACTTAGATGATCTCTCATGGTAGGTTGTAACCAGGGCTTGCATAGATTAGTCGAGTTCAACTTCACCCACTAGTCGGCGCTGTCGGAAACAATCGACTACTCGAGCATGCATTAATCATAATGCATGCACAGAGATTGCAAGTACACTTGAATTTTAGGATTACAATACTTTGTGTAGTTGTTACTTTCTATGAATTTATCTATGTTGCATGTAAAATTAAAATATGTTATGTAATAATTAGGGGTGTGCCCGAAGCAGAATACTTTATTTGGAATGGCAAGGATAATGTCTTCAAAAACTGACAAGGAATAATTCTGCCTGAATTCGACTGAAGCGGGCACAGTCTAGTGTTTGCTAGATAACAGTTGAGGGGATCAGCGCAATATTATACACAGACCACTAAAGTCACATAATAAGTGTGTGAAGTGAATGAATGCAAGCTTTATGAATGAAAAGAGCGCAAAACAAACAGAGCATTGCTGTTGCCTCTCTGTGCATCTCTCAGAAATCAGAGCTTGGCAAGAGTAATATCACCTATAATAATACATCATACACATTATATTATTTATATATATTTAAAAAGCAATGATTTTAAACCTCAGGCTATGATATGAAACGAATGAATGGAACAAGCACAGCGCACTCACCAAACAGCTGAGTTGCGCATCTCAGTCTCTCAAAAATCAAACCAGTTCTCTCTCAAGAGCAGTCTAATAATTAGGGGTGCACCGATCAAGATCGGCCGATCGTTATGCGCATCTCGTCAGTAAAGCCGGTTCTCTAATCATTTACATTTACATTTATTCATTTAGCAGACGCTTTTATCCAAAGCGACTTACAGATGAAGACAGTGGAAGCAATCAAAAACAACAAAAAGAGCAATGATATATAAATGCTATAACAAGTCTGTTAGGTTAACAAAGTATACGTAGGATGGGTTTTTAACTAATATAATAAATAAAAAGAAAACATAGAATAAAAAAATAAAAGAATAGAGCAAGCTAGTTAGAGGTCTTTACACATACACACACACATACATATACAATTGCATAATAAATGAAAAGAAAATAGAATACAAAAAGATTAGAAAGGTAGTTAGATTTTTTTAAAGAATAGAATTAGAATAGTGAGTGTTAAAGTTAGAGGGTCAAATAAAGATCGAAGAGATGTGTTTTAAGCCGATTCTTGAAGATGGCTAAGGACTCAGCTGCTCGGATTGAGTTGGGGAGTTCATTCCACCAGGAGGGAACATTTAATTTAAAAGTCCGTAAAAGTGACTCTGTGCTTCTTTGGGATGGCACAATCAAGCGACGTTCACTTGCAGAACGCAAGCTTCTAGAGGGCACATAAGTCTGAAGTAACGAATTTAGGTAAATGGGTGCAGAGCCAGTGGTAGTTTTGTAGGCAAACATCAATGCCTTGAATTTTATGCGAGCAGCTATTGGAAGCCAGTGCAAATTGATAAACAGACGTGTGACGTGTATTCTTTTTGGCTCATCAAAAATTAATCTTGCTGCCGCGTTCTGAATTAATTGTAAAGGTTTGATAGAATTGGCTGGAAGACCTGCCAAGAGAGCATTGCAATAGTCCAGCCTGGACAGAACAAGAGGTTGAACAAGGAGTTGTGCAGCATGTTCCGAAAGAAAGGGCTTGATCTTCTTGATGTTGAATAAAGCAAATCTGCAGGAACGGACAGTTATAGCAATGTGGTCTGAGAAAGTCAGCTGATCATCAATCATAACTCCAAGGCTTCTAGCTGTTTTTGAAGGAGTTATGGTTGATGTGCCTAACTTGATGGTGAAATTGTGATAAAACGATGGGTTTGCTGGAATCACAAGCAGTTCTGTCTTGGCAAGGTTGAGTTGAAGGTGATGGTCCATCATCCAGGAAGAAATGTCAGTTAGACAAGCTGAGATGCGAATAGCTACCGTCGGATCATCAGGATGGAATGAGAGGTAGGTAATCAGTGGTAAATTCCATCAGGTACGTGATTTCACATAGAGCAGCTGTTACCACACAGATCCGCAAATCCAGGTTCATTATCAGTGTTTATTTGCGCAGTTCTCAGTTAACTATGGCTCTGTGAAATCACGCACCTGATGGAATTTACCGCTGATTAGAGAACAGGCTTTACTGACGAGATGCGCATTAATGATCATCCGATCTTGATCGGTGCATCCCTACTAATAATCAACTTAGATACGGATATATCTTCTATTTGGCCTACATGTTTGCATCTTTATATTTTGCTGGCTTGCCTGGCACACGCACATTTGTTTATTGAAGTTCACAAAAAGACTTAAAGAGGTCTGCGTACTGAAAATGTGTGCATTGAATTGATTCAGTCATATTCAAATGATCACTAAACTTTTGTCATGGCATCTCTCTGCTTGCATGATAAATATATTTTTAGTAATTAATAATTATTTTAGTTTAACGGTGATAACTATGAAAAAAAAAAAAAAAAAGATGTACGACATTCTTTCCGAATGATGCAAATACAGATACAAATACTGGCTATTACATGAAAATTTAACGCATAATATCATAATTATGAGTTTTTTTTATTAGAATATGAATTAAGCGTTTATTGATGAAAACCATTTCATGTCTTTTCATTTACAGTAGCATAAACAACGAGTAACTCGAGTATTTTTAAATAAGAAATCAGTAGTCGTGCAACCCCTAGTTGTAACTATATTTTTCATAAAAACATGGTAGTGTTATGAAGTTGTCTTCTATGGGAACGTATAATTCCACATGCAAAATCATTTTAATGATATAAAACCACTATTAATATTGATGCAACACTATTCTTTTTTTTAAGACAGTTATTGAACAAATCTGAATCTACACTGAACTTCTCTCTTTTTTTTTTTTTTTTTGAGAATTGATCTCTGTTTGCATCATTGAGTCATTATTGTCATATTTATCCCTGTAAAGCTGCCTTAAAACAGTTTGTATTGTATAAAGCACTATATAAAAAGGTGACTTGACTTCTTCTGGTCTTATCCACGTGTAGCATCCAGAGGGCAGCAGTGGTTATCCTAGAGAACTACTACAAAGACTTCCCTGTCCATAATCCTGCGATGCTAACAGCTTCAAAGTCCCGCGCTGCCAAACACCTGGCTGGCCTTAAAGTCTATAATGTGGATGGTGAGTTCACAACCACTTATTTCCATTTGCTTAGAAATGTGTTTCTCCTCTCAAATGCTTTTCCAGTTCAGTCATTTTAACTCAGACCTTAGAGCTTTGTTAACTTTGACATGACTGTACCAATTGTACTAAACTGATGTGGTAAATTCGTTGTGGCCACTGTTGTTAACATTTATCTTCTCTGGTTTTGTGTCCCTGTTTAAAAGTCTTTAAAATGAAAATGAAAGCTTACCTTTTGGACAGTAAGTGGATAATTAAACTGTATTGTCCCTTTATTTTGGCCCGGAACACTTTGTTGCTGCGCAGTAATCACTGATGAATGACCAGAGGTTTTTGGGGCACCAAAGTGGAAGTTTTGTCAATATATTTATTTGCTTGTCTGCACCAGTGAAGTCACATATTTCCCTAAAAACTGCACAGAATGCATGTTATTTCAGTTCCCCCAGGTTTCAGATAAGCTACTGTAAGGAGTCACCAATAGCAGCTGATGCTTTAACCCTCTGGAGTCGATTCACTCGTATACTCTACGCGTGATGAAGCATTTTCTCCTGATAACCCTGAAAAGAACTTAAATTACACTTTCAGTTTTGATCCTACAGATAAGAGCAATACTGTACATCAATCGAATCTATAAAGGGTCTACTTTTTTTTTTTTTTTTTTTCAGACATAATAACAACAAAACTTTGTGCATTTATAAAACAAAGATAACAAACAAGGTGTGCTGTCTGCAGCCTTGGTCTGTGGTGATCTTCATTTAGAAACGCGTCATTAAAATGAACCATAACTCAGTGAATACTCAACGAAAAGACATGAGAGAGATATACTGTATATATAGAAAGCTCGACATGTCTACTTTTAAACTAAACAAGTGCTGCCGTAAACAATTCGAAAACTTTATTCTGTGATAAAGTAATCCATATGAAAACTATGCGATGTCCAGTCTTTCACATCTCCCTTCATTATATCTGATGGGACCACGCCCACTTGCTTTTGAGATTATAATGTTTCACTGAAGCGCACGGCTTGAATACGCCCATACAACAGAAAACAATGCAGCGAGACTCTTCAAGTTTTTTTTTTATTTTACTGTTTGCTTCATGGTGAGAGGAATAAGACATAATTCAACCCAAGAAGATGTGATGAGGATTACCTCAGGATTTGAGAATTCCTCAGAAAAAAGAATGAAGTGCTTTATTCAGCAGAGATCATAAACATGAGTAAGTCTCTTTTTATTTATTTATAAACTTGTATTAGGTTTAACATAATGTATAAACATTTTACTACCATAGTTTACTAGTTTTACTAGTTTTTCCAAACTATAATTCCTGAATAAATGTATAATTAAGTGAAACATTATGAAGTTTTAATAACAATATACGCTATACCATACAAAAGCTTGATGTAAATAATATAAATGTAATAAATAAATGTAACCGTAACAAATGTAACAAATATTGCTGTTCTTTCAATTTATCAACAAAAAGAAAACCCTGAAAAAATATTCTCAGCTCTTTTCCACATTAATAATAGTAATAATAATAATAATAATGATACTAATGACAATAAATGTTTTTTTTTTTTTTTTTTTTTTTTTTTTTTTTTTTAGAAAATCAGTTTGTGCCTGGAGCAATGATGCAAAAAAAAAAATCAGCTTTGAAAGTCAGCTTTGATTGTTCTTAATAAACTGTTTAATTGGACTCACAAGTGAATATTACATTATTTTGTGGGATAATTAAATATATTCTAAATAAACTACAAACATAAAAATATATACATTTATTTTGTCCTCACATTCTTTCTTGTAACTCGTCCCTCTCAGTCACAAACCTGACTGAAAGGCTCATTATGCCGCTCATTATGCTGGTCTTTGTCTTCTCAGGTGTAAATCATAATGATATTCATGATAGTTGATGCCTACTCAATAATGACTTTATACAAACAAAAAGTGTCTTAAAAAATTGTAATCAATATATTGTTTTCTGTGAGTAAACAAGATGATTTTCACATCATTTAGAAAGGAAAATTCTACACTACAAGCTCTCAAAACTCTCGGGAACCAATGTTCTGTATGTTTTATGGCCTTATTCAAGTGATTTACAATTTTTTGTTTTTCACTAACCACACATAACTTTATCTTGTACATACATGCTGCTCACATATTATTATAGCCCAGTATGTGCTGATTACAGTGAGATTAGACTTTAGCCATTTAGATGTTTATAAGCAACTGAAAAAGCAAAAATGTCAGGGCATGATAAAACTTCTCCAGGCCCCAATAATACCCTTAGATCTCAGAGGGTAAAAAAGAGTTTGTTTATACATGTCTGCACCTCTACAGCTGGATGTTTAGATGGACTTCACTTTTGTGTGTGACTGTAACAGTTGCATATTTAAATTTCATACTCTGGGAGCCATGAATATAATTAATTTATTGTTTGTAATTTATGCATTTACCTTAGAACCAACTGAAATTTAGTAATCATCCTGGGTCACAAAAAAGTTCCCAAAGTCACCTGTGTGTGTGTGTGTGTCTGTTAGGGGGATCATATGCATCCCATATATGGGACACGTCCCAGCCAGGATTTTAATATTGCCTAAAATATCCAGATTTTGGCTATTTGCACTGTGCAGGTTGATCGTTGTGATACATTCATGAGAGCTATAAAGAGCAGAGCTTTTGAATGCTTTTGAATCGCTTTCACGTGTATGTTTTTTCGTTTGACTTGAAGGATTGTGGCGCAATTTGTTTTTTTTGTTTTTTTCGATGCTTCAAGTCAATTCGAACGATCAAACACGTGCGCATATTTGCATAGCTTTGATCGTTCACTCTAGATCGCACCTTCTCACAAGCAGCCCCACAATTGGTCGATTCTGTACAATACCTGCATGTTATTGGTCAAGCTGCTCTGGATGTTTTAGGCATTATTAAAATCCTGGCTGGGACGTGTCCCGTATGAACGGCACATATGGTCACCCTAGTGTGTGTGTGTGTGTGGGTTTGTGTGTGTGTGTGTATTAGTGCTGTCAAATGATGAATCAAAATTAATCGCATCCAAAATAAAAGTTTTTGTTCACATAATAAATGTGTGTGTGTGTGTGTGTGTATACATAAATACACACACATGCATGTATATATTTAAGAAAAGGTTATGTTTATGGATTAAATATATTATTATATAATATCAATAATATCAATCTAAATGTTAATCATATTATGTAAACAAAAATATTTTTTCTGTATGTGATTAATGGTTTTTTTATTAGTGACAGCACTCGTGTGTGTGTGTGTGTATTGACCGAGACAATCAAATATATATAATTTACCACTCTAACACGATTTGTTCTCCTTTGTGTGATTTTGGCTGCTATGTTTTTAGATGCCCTCTCACACTGGTTTCCAAGAAAAATGCAAAAACTATTTATTTTTTTTGTGTGTGATTTCCAGCACATTTCACTCCATACACTTCCCACACTTCTTTTTGATTTTGATCTGCAAGTCTTCCTGTCTGTCTTGTTGTACTTGACCAGCCACACATTCCAACATGCCCACAAACAATTACATTCTGTCCTGCATTGGAAATGGTTGGGTTGTGGGTAGTTTGCTGGGTTGTTCATGGTAACAAGCATTTAGTGAAACTTCATCCTGCCATCTGACAAATACCGTGACATACCATTCTAACAGTCAGCTGTCATAAAGGGTTTGTCAGTCAGTTAATTTAAAACCATCACAAGTCTGACCCTTGTGGGGTTTCTTGCCAATTGAGTATGTTTGCTTAGCTAACAAGGGCATGAGAACAAGAACAAAAGTGATAAAAGCAAGTAAATAAAGTCAGCAGGATGCACACAGAAGCTCTTCTAATTTTATGTCATCTTTCCTGAGCATATACATTTGCATATCTTCTGTATTTCCACTGGTTCTGTCCAGCTCAAAAAATCCTGAGTCTCCAGAGATCCTTCTCCTACCTCCTATAAAGTCAGCCAGTTCATCAGCCACACTGCTGGTACCCTCCACCTCTTTGGATCTTATTTCATTTACTCCACCATGCTGCATGGATGGACCTTGGTTTTTCCGGTCTCTATTTTCGTCCTGGCAAAAGGATCCTCTGGACTTTACCTCAACCTCCCACCCGTCAGCTCCACCGCGCTCCATCAGTCCTCACAGTCTGCTGTGCTCCTCCTCTTCTCCAGTTCTACAATGGTCCTCACACCCGCCGATTCTGCTCCAGTCTGCCAAGCATGCGCTTGTTTCTATCTCGGTCCTGTGAGTCTGTAGTGCTGCCTCAGCCTTCCAGGCCTCCAGTATCACCTCAGGTTTCAGTCTCCTAAGCTCAGCCTGGGACCCAACCTCCATCATCTTTGTTTCATCCATTGTCCCCCTGGTTTCATCAGCCAAGTTGCTACCATGGCTCCTGTTTCCTGGGTATTCCAGATATTATTAAAAATGGTTCTGTTTGGATTCTCATTGTGCACTTATTTACACCCACCATGATCAAATAATAATGCTGTATACAAACATTCATTTTTGCTTTTGAAAATAAACAAAAAGTTTTTATTGTATGGGTCTTAAGTAGTTAGCTTATCTCCTTCAATTTCAGAGATGAGTAGAGAAACAGATGAGTTCTGAACCTCATCACTTATTCACCATCCAGCCCACTATCAACATACATTGACAGCAGCTCCTGGTAGACTAAGATTCTGCTGCATATTTATTACAGGCATAAAATATAATCTTTGAAGTTTCCATAGATGAATATGGAAACAGACTTTTGACACCTAGTCTCAAGAGGGGCTGGATTTGAATACCTTAAAGGGGGTGAAATGCTATTTCATGCATACTGAGTTTTTTACACTGTTAAAGAGTTGGATTCCCATGCTGAACATTGACAAAGTTTAAAAAATTAAGTTGTATGTTTGAACCTTCCGGTTTGTCACAAGTTTCGGAAAGTTTTTTTCGAGTATGGGTCTGTGTGACGTTAGATGGAGCGGAATTTCCTTATATGGATCCTAAGGGCACTTCTTCTGGAAGAGCACGCGCGCACCCGTAGAGCAGAGCAGAGACATTCACTGATCAGAGCGAGAGAGCGAAATGTCACCAAAGGGACCAGTGGATGGAGTTTATTTTTACAGAGCATCAACGGAGTTGTGCAAGTGTTTTTGTTTGTTCCCTGCATTTCGAAGATGCTTGTTTTACAAACAAGGCCCAGTTTGACGCCGGATTTGCATATCGTTTATTACTTAAGGATAATGCAGTCCCAACGAAAAAGGGTCACGATCATGTGTTGGAACCGCAGGCGGTGAGTAAAACTGCTTCAAAAATCTCTGTGTTGTTAACTTCGCTATCGGCGCTTAAGCATATCAAGTAAACAACATGCGATGTATGGTATTTAATACATTTGTTTAGCTGGCCACATAATGCATTTCAAGACATAAGTATAACCGGTTCTATTTCTTGGCAGCAAACGTTTTCCGCCTCAAAACTGCACTTCCCACATGTAAACCTAAAAAAAAAAATGACAAAGTGGAACTTTGTCATTTTCCAAAACCGCTAAGCAAATATATACAGTTTAAATAACTTACATACCACATAGAGACGTCCTGCTGTGGTCGTTGCTGCTGCTGCTCTTGTTCAATTTCAGCCTCGGGATCTGATTCTGGATCATTAATGTACGGCTGAATCTGATTGTTAGCCATGGTTTGTTTTGGATGATGGTTTTTTCCTCACGGCAATGTCATGGTTTTTTTTCCTCACGCTCTCAACGCAAAAGCTTACGCACACTTGTGATTCTTTAGCTCCGCCCACACATCACGCCTCCAGCCGCTCGTGTTTTTTCCGGAAAAAATCGGTAGAGACTATCTTTCTCTTATAAATTTAATAAAACTAAACTTTTTGGATATATGGAGGACGCAGTACTGCTCTATAGGTATTCAAGATTAACAGGAGATTGAGTGAAAATGAGTATTTCTCCCCCCCCCTTTAAGAATACTGAGTAAGGTGAAGGAATTTTTAAGGCGTCATTCATCCAAAAATGAAATTTGTGTCATATTTATTTATCCTTATGTCATACCAAATCCACATGACATTCTTCTGTGGAATACAAAATAAGTTTAATGGTAGCATTTTTTTCCATGCAGTTACAAAGCTTTCAAGCTTTAACAAGTACACAAAAGTTATTTAAAGTAATCCATGCAACTCTTTTCTTTGAAAGTAGTATGAAAGATTTATGTGCGGAACAAACTGAAATTGTTAATTCATTCACACCAGTTTTGTGAATCAAAACCATCTCAAAAGCATTTATTATAAAAAAAAAAAAAAAAAAAAAAAGATTTAACATGTCACTGACTTGATGCCAGACATGAAAACTGGCCATATATTACAAGCCAAAACATATTTTCAGTCAGCTGGATTGGTAAATGTCAATAAAGCACAGTCTGCACTTATCAATACTGACACAAACCTTGTTACTCTCTATAGCCGCGTTTCCACCGCAGGAACTTTACCCAGGAACTAGGGACTTGGTCCGGTACTTGGTGTGTTTCCACCGCAGGAACCAGGAACTAAATAAAAGTTCTGGGTAAAAAAATGCCCCCCAGAAAGTCCCTGCTGGCGAGGTGGTACTTTTTTAAAGTTCCGGAACTTTCGGGGGCGGGACTTTGGCGCTAAACATGCTGATTGGTTGAGTTCACGCAGCATTGGTTGAGTTCAACCACCATTTATTCGGATCAACATTTTCAAAATATTACTGTTATTGTGTCATGAAATGTAATTTTAAAAGTATTTCAGGCGAGAATGTAGTTGTTTGAAACTCAAATCTGTTGTTTATTTATAAAGACAGCGCCTATTTAAAAATGTGTTTCGCCGATCTCGTAGACGGTGAGCTCCACTCGATCAGCGGGAGCTCAGTCCTCATGTATCCGCAGAGAGCAGCCTCTCCTGGGATAGACCTTCTGATATGCGCCGCTGGCTCTGATGTGTCTTTAGTGGTTAAAACATAACATATAATTCAGCTGCGGGGTAAATCTAACAGGTTTTCTTTGGTCTGTATTCAATTTATTTATCTATATGTAAAAATGAAAATAAAAAGGCAAGTCTATATAATATTTATTTCATTGTAATGGCTGTATATAACGTTACACTTATCCCTGAACTAAGTACATTTCTGCAGCTGTTATTATGTTTAAATGAAAATGAAAGGAGGCAGTGGTATTTTATATCCTATTTCGTTTTATTGTAAATATACTGAGGGGAAAATTGCAGTAGCCAAAGCGATCTGAGTTCACGCAGCATTGGTTGAGTTCAACCACCATTTATTCGGATAATTTTCAAATATTACTGTTATTGTGTCATGAAATGTAATTTTAAAAGTATTTCAGGCGAGAATGTAGTTGTTTAAAACTCAAATCTATGGTTTATTTATAAAGACAGCGCCTATTTAAAAATGTGTTTCGCCGATCTCGTAGACGGTGAGCTCCACTCAATCAGCGGGAGCTCAGTCCTCTTGTATCCGCAGAGAGCAGCCTCTCCTGGGATAGACCTTCTGATATGCGCCGCTGGCTCTGATGTGTCTTTAGTGGTTAAACATAAAATATAATTCAGCTGCGGGGTAAATCTAACAGGTTTTCTTTGGTCTGTATTCAATTTATCTATATGTTAAAATGAAAATAAAAAAGGCAAGTCTATATAATATTTCTTTCATTGTAATGGCTGCATATACACATTTCCCTGACCTAAGTACATTTCTGCAGTTGTTATTATGTTTAAATGAAAACGAAAGGAGGCAGTGGTATTTGATATCATATTTCGTTTTATTGTAAATATACAGTAGGGAAAATTGCAGTAGCCAAGACGAGCTGACTGAAGTTATCAAGTATCATATATATATATATATATATATATATATATATATATATATATATATATATATATAGTATATAGTTACGCTGCTGTTTATAGATTTACCGGACTTGCGTAGTTGCTGACATCACACTCCCCAATCGAATGCACAAAGTCTGAACTAACTACCGAGGATGCACGTCCAAAATCAGCGTACTTTTTTTTTATTTTTTTTAATTAGAGGTACTTTGTATTGAGAAACGCGTGCAGACCTACGTCACCAGTCATTTGCCTAATCTACCCGGTACTTTACACCGCGGTGGAAACGCAGAAAGCAACAGGTCTGGGGGGAAAAAAGTTCCTGGGAAAAAAAGTTCCTGGTAAAAATGTTCCGGGTAATTTCGGTGGAAACGCGGCATATCACTATTTCCAGAATCAGTGCACTGAAAAAAAGTTCAATGACCATGTAATTTATTTAAAGTGCGTTTTTATATTGTACTAACCAAAAATAATGGTTTCTGGTTTAAGCTTGTTTTGTTAGTTTTGGCTGAAAGCAAATAACATTTCTTATAGAACATAATTTAAACAATTTTGTTTAACGGGGTCGTATGATGCGATTTTTCAATTTTTCCTTTTCTTTAGTGTGCAATGTAGCTATTTGTGCATGTACTGTATAAGATCTGCAGTTACAATGCTCGAAGTCTCCCACAAAAGGATTTATTCTTTCTAAAAGAAAAGGGTGAATTTGACCGGGCTAAAATGCCTCATTCAAACATACCCCCACATCTACGTCGATGTGGAAATTTTAGCATAATGCTGGCCAAATGTTCATTGCAAAGAAAGAGGGTGTGGTTTCAGGAACCACAGTAGTGTTGATGCAGCAATGTCAGGGAGAAGCTGGTTGGATCAGAAAACTTAGGCAGGTGACTTGCTTCCTCGTTGCCGTATCAGGCAATGACTTTGCAGGCAGCCTTTTTCCACGAAGGCACCTCATGAAACTGATTTTGTACAGGCTTCTGAGGCAGAGTAATGGTTTAATGATCTACAGCAAAATATAGTGAGCATTGGTGATAACTAAGTGGATATTTCATTATTGCAAAACATACATAAAAAGTAGAAAATGTTGACCAAAAACATGCATTTTCACACAATCTGACCACTGACAGCGACTTTCAGACACCATCTTTATTTTCTGGCTTAACTGTCATAGAATGGAATGCACAGGATTGTGAGATATCAAAGGCAGTGAAAGGATACATGCTGCCTTCAAAATCAGCCAGATGAAGGCATCTCAGGAGACAGGAACTGAAGCTAACATTGAATTCAGACGTGCCTTGATGCCTTTTTTTCAGTTTTCTATTGCAGCAGTTGTTTCTATACGAAAGCAAATGTACTTTATTTGGCCTTCCGAAAGTAGATGCAATGAGGTATCATTGGTTAAGATTTATTTACAACAGAACAGCTCAACCCAGATTTTTGAATTTGTGAAACACATTTTATGGATGACAGTTTTGTGAACCTTTCTTAGTGGTTTAAGTATTTGCTATTGACTGTGCAAAAGTGGAGTTTTGCGCCCTGTAGAATATTGCATTGTGTGTTCATGTGAAAGAGAGACAGGGTCACATCCAGTGCTTGAAGTGTATATATAAAATTTTGCCTTTAGAGTACCTGCACTTTTTTGTGCATACCAACACTTCTGACATGTCACTATATAAATCACACTACCCAGGCGGGATTACCTTTCATTTTGACCAATCACGTGAATGAATGCAAGCGGAGTGTGTGGGGCTGTCAGGGTAGGTGTATTATACAGGGGAGTAGAATAATAATTAATTTTTGATTACTAATTTGAGTCAGTATTTTATACCGAAAATGAAAATTATACTAATACTTAAAATGAAAAGAAGCAGGCTTTTGCGATCACATAATTTAAAACCAGTAAACTCCTGGAAAGGCCAAGGATCCAGTAAATTAATTCAAACAGTAAGTTCAGACCAGCGCTAATGCGGGGAAAGACCGACGATTGTGGGGAGAATAGTGACTTATGTTCAAATGTCAGAAATGTTTTTCTTTTCAGCATGTATTTGGCTTAAAAGCAAGAGTATTTTATAATGAGCAGATATTATGGCCACAGATTTAGTGATTCTGAATGGATCCGTAAAGGCAGCTGATTTAGTGGTCTTTGGCATCTCTCTGTGGTACTGTTTGGTATCGCAACTTGACTTGTGCTAATTTGGCTCAACATTTCATTATAATCAGTGATGGTCTTTACACCATAGATACATATACATATCTATGGTCTACACTGAATGCGGCATAGCACAACATGACAAATCCTCGACAGAAAACAGCTATTTTTCTATTTATGATGTATTGACAAGTATAAAATTATTTTCTAGACAGACTTTAGCTGTTTCGGCGTAGACACAGTGTTACTCTCCTATCTAGAAGAAACAAAACAACCTCGGCGTCCGATTTTTGAAAAATCACCTTTTTTTTTTAATCATGGCTTGTGTATGAACTACATACACAATTGTAGTTGATGAACTACAATAATGTACAGTATTTGAAATATAATGTTTTTTGAACATTAAAGCGTCTACATATTCTGTTATAGCATCATGTGACCCCTTTAAATATAAATTTTACTTGACACCAGAGTGTTGATGTGAACAAGAAGAAATTCACGTTACTATATTGGGCAAGAGTAAAAGATGACTTAATTTTTAGGTGACCTATTCTTTTTAAATTTCATGCAGTATATCTCAGTTGTTTCTCTCATTACCCTTTTTTTTGGATCCTAATCTCATCTATTATGATGAGTTAAGTTGGACCCACTATACACACCTCTACACAGTACACACTTCTCATACAGACTACATGGTTTGGCTTAAATCTATTAAACTGGCACCACCGGGTGAGAACAAAGCCTTGAAATGAATCAAGTATAACTATTATTGTCTTTTGTGGAGCTGCTCCACATCTGAATCACATCTTGCAACACTGACACTGTTTTTGAACTGTGCTGAATCAACATTGAACTAACAAAAGCGATTGATGCCTTTTGTAAAATTCACAAATTCACTGTTATTGATTTGAACTGAATTAACACTAAACTGACTTGTTCTGAGTAATGACACTGTTAGCTTTTAGAGCTGCTTTACAGCAGGTTCCATAGTTGAGTTTCCATTCTGCTATTTTTCTTGTTCATCACTGTGAAGCTGCTTTGACACAATCTGTCAATGTAAAAATCACTATCAAGGTGAATTGACTAAACAATTTCAATGCATGTGTGTCCCATCATGATCAGGTCCAGGAGGGAATAATGCAGCTGCTGGTATAGCCCAGTCTCAGTCTCGAGCAATGATTGCTGCTGCTGCCCGCCGCAGAGACAGCAGTCATAACGACCTCTACTACGAAGAGGCAGAGCATGAGAGACGTGTCCGCAAACGCAAGGCTAGGTGAGACAACATTAGTGTAGAGATTTAGAAAGACATTTGGCAAATAATTTTACTTATAAAGAATAAATGATGAAAAGTTGGAGAGATAAGCTTAAAGACTTGCAATATGCTTTTTTTTAAACTGTGATAATGCCTGCTTATGATATTTATCATGAATGAATCAAGATAGAAATAGATTATCAGCATGAAATGGGATCATTTCTAATAGTGATTAAGTGATTAAATCAGACAAAAGATTGCATTTCTCAGTCTCTAATGCAGAGGTTCTCATATGTTTGGTGACCCTGCTTTTTAAAGTAGCAGAGCAATACATTTTTGTCCTCCCATTTGAATCTGACACATAAGATGTGAGTTTACGTAAGTACATATACTGTATATTGTCAACACTGTAGATTGAAGGTATGGTTCACCCAAAAATGAAAATGAAAATTCTTTCATTAATTACTCACCCTCATGTCATTGCAAGACCTCATCTTCAGAACACAAATTAAGATATTTTGATGAATATCGAGGCGCAGCTGACACAGAACAGCGAACATTGTTTAGGTTCAGTGGATACTCTCTAAAAGAGAGCGACAGAGTGACACAGAGGAGACAAATTGTTGAATAAAGTTGTTATTTTTTATTTCCTAGTGCACAAAAAGTAATCTCGTAGCATCATAAATTTACAGTTGAACGACTGATGTCACAAGGACTATTTTAATGATGTCCTTGCTAGGGCTGTGTATCACCAGCAAAGTCACGATATGATGCGTATTACAATATAGGACTACACTTAACCTCAGTAGAATTTAGTAAAACAGCTGTATATGAAACACTGCATACTTTAAGGCCAGTGCTAACTATAAGCAGTTGACCTCTGCAATATGAAGGGCCTCCATAACTGTACCACAGTACAATATAGGTAATGGCATATGTTTAATGTTTACATTGGGCACCAGGTACAACATTCTGATTGTTTGTATTTAGCTTTTAAGCCCATAAATAATAATTTACTCATTCTAATAAATGTATATTTTAATTTACTCATATTAATATATATAAAAAAATTATCTTTGCGCAAATGAATGCACTCTACTTTATAAAAATAAAGTGAAGAGTTCTAAGCTAATGCACTGTCTTCTGTATCTTATTCACACACACGCTCAGTCACTCACACAGATCACGCTTTGCGTGCAATCAGACATTCGGGAACAAACTTTTTAGCTTTTTATAAACCATAAATAGCTTAATTGCTCAAGAGCTACATTATCTTTCTCAACATGTAGCTGGTAACATTGTTTCCAAAGGAATTAAAGCCACAGCTTCAATGTTAATAGAGAAATGTGGCAAAACAGAGGTAATTTATACGTGCACAGCCTCTCTCCTCTCGTTCTCTCTCTCTCGTGTAAATAAAAACTTGAAGAATTACAATGTTCTGAGAATAGAATATTGAAGTGAGATCGCTAAACTGTAAGCGAACAGGTGTTTTCAGAAAGCAAGCGTGATTATAGTGGAAGGAGAGCGCGTGCACAGGGTTGGCAAAGATAGGTAACACGCTTAACAGATATTTCCGTATTGCTAAATGTTTCGGGGATAACATCTCTTTATATCAGGCAACCCCGATTGTGTTCCTCTGCGGCCAGATTAAACCTTGTTTAGACTATATTAGACTCTATTCATTATTTTTTAGAAACCTTGCACTTTTCCACTCAATTTTAAACTGTGTTCTTGTATCCAAATTAAGCACTGTCCACTGCTGTGCACATGCCACAATTTCGTATTGTAAAATCTCTGTGATAATACATCGTCATAACGATATTTTGAACACAGCACTTGTCCTTGCTACATTTCTGGACCTTGACTGTGGTAGTATGCTTGCTGTCTATGGGAGGGTCCGAGATCTCATTCACCAAAAAAATCTTAATCTGTGTTTCAAAGATGAACGGAGATCTTACTGGTTTGAAATGACATGAGGGTGTGTAATTAATGACAGAATTTTTGGGTGAACTATCCCTTTAAATGTGAACATAATTTCAGTACTACACAAAAAAAATTGATGTAGGATTTACTTTGCAAACTTTTTAATTCAGAAATAGTAAATTTGATAAATAATTGCATAGAAACACAACTTTTTTTTATACACTGTACTTAGTCTAAGTCTGTATTCCCCAGTTTACAGTGCCTCACACTTTGGGAATCACTGCTCTAGACAACAACAGATTATGAAACTGAACTAGAGAAACTTGAGACTGTGTGACGACACACTTTTCTTTGTCAGGCTGGTGGTGGCAGTCGAGGAGGCATTTACACACATTCGTCGCATGCAAGAGGAGGAAAAGAAAAAGGCACCTGGTGATGTGATGGACCCACGTGAAGCAGCTCAAGCCATCTTCCCTTCCATGGCCAGAGCACTGCAGAAATACCTCCGTACCACCAGACAACAGCACCTCCACAGCATGGAGAGCATACAGCAGCACTTAGCTTTCTGCATCACAAACAACATGACACCCAAGGTAAGGCCACTGACAGTAAGAATCCCAGCCAGGTCTTTTTTTTATCACAAAATAATCCCAGGGTGATCATGAATAATCTTAAAGGGGTTCATTTCACAATAAAGATTGGCAGCATATGGAGATTGGAAGGCAGCCAGACATTTCTGAATCCAATGATAATGTCATATACTGTCGGCTTAGATGCTTTCATCTGATTGATTTTTGAAGGCAGCATTAATGTATCCTTCTCTGCTATTGATATACCACAATCCTGCACGTACTTTTCTGTGACAGTTGAGCTTAAAAATAAAGATGGTGCCTGAGAATTGTCACCAAACCTATACTGTTTTGTTTAAAAATCATTCAACTATAATGCTGCCTCTAAAATCTAAGGTACCTCCATGTGCAAACACTGCCTGCAAATTCAATGTCTAATAGGGCAGCGAGGGAACAATTCAACTTTCTAAGCTTTTAGATGCAGCTGTAAACATAAACGGGGCTTAAAGTTCTCCAGCACCATGCTGGAGTGTGATGTTTGGCTGCAGGAAAAAGTCATCCTACATTTAAAAACACTTGTTGATATCACGTTCAAGTTCATGAGTTCGCCTACTAATGTATGAGAGGAACACCGCTTTCACTCTCAACCAAACTAACATTACTAGCCAGTCAGAAGTTTTGCTCTTATAATAACGAGATGCGCATTAGCTGATAAATGGAAAATAAGCCTGGGTCTCAAGCGTGAAACATTAAATAAGCTGCGAGGCGCAAAAGGCAAAGATCTAGTGTCATGTTTACATAGAAAAACTATTTAAAAAAAAAAAAAAAAGCAGTGGAGGTTTGTAAACCGTAATCACGTAATTTCCATAAGAATGATATGATTACCAGAACGATTTTCCGGGATTTTTGAAAAGGTCCTGACCTCTAAACAGTAATTTACCAGTAAATACTGTATGTGTGAGAGGGGCTAAAGTCCTCTGCATATTTGGTGAGTGTGTGTTGCTTATGTTCATCTGGGAAAACTCACTTGAAAGTCCTGGAATTGTATTTTGCAATATCTGTACAAACCCTGTTTAAGTTACAGTTCTTGGATTCTTCATTGTAATGTTTTTTAACTGAACTGTAGTTTTGTGTAGTAAACTGTCTTTGTATATTTCCTATTTCCTATTAATTTCCTAGTATTTAATTTACCTTTATTTCTTTTTAACAAAATTATTTCAGAAATGTCATGTTTTAGATTGTAGGTCATGTACCCTGTGAAGGTCAAAGCTAACCAGCAAAACTTAAAATCAAAAGCACCCTAAATGTTACGTGTTTGCACCATTAAACATAAACTTTCTTGGCATTCCTGTTTCAAATATCCCACCATAATCTGTAGTCTGAGCCTGTCAAGGGCTAATATCAATGGTTACTAGTTAGAATCAAGGAAAATCATTTTCATTTTGTTTGCCAAATAACCCTGTATGTGTGTGCCCCCATAACCCCCAAGCCCCGGAAAAAGTTTCTTCAGGAATTTTTTTTTTTTTTTTTTTGCTTTAACCTACATAGTGTATTTAAATAATATTATGTGAGACCTATGAGAGACACAAAACTGTACAAATGTAAATGTTTGCTCACAGTAGTATGCCATGATTGAGCTGAATCTAGGATGCCGTATGTTTAGATCAAGACAATGTGCCAGGTTTCAGAACAAGTTTGTGGAACTTTTAAAGCCTGTTCACACCAAGGACGATAACTATAAAGATAACGATAAAAATATAGTTCTAAAAATCGTTCTGAATATTGAAGAATAGCAGAGTCCACGCTACAGCTATAGGGAAAAAGGCACAGAGAAACAATATAGTTGGAATCACTTTCAGATTGATTTTTTCCAGCTGATGAATGATACAAACATTGACACTCAATCAGAACCCATCCTGCTATAACGAGCTCAAGAATTTAAAGCGGCAGATTAGTGTGTGCTTAGAATAAACAGAAAATATTGTCCTCTGGTCTGAACACTAATATCTTCATAGTTATCTTTCTTGGTATGAACAGGGCTTTAGTGGAGTCAAAGATATGATTATCGTATCAGCTTGTCCAAGTTGAGGGAAGAACATAGTGAAATATGGAAAAACGGTGGTGTTTTACTTTAAACTCACATCGACTGTTATTTGACTATAATGCTGAAGTGTGTTTTTGTTTTTCAGGCATTTCTGGAGAGTTATCTGACCACAGGCCCTACACTGCAGTATGGAAAGGACCGCTGGCTTGCCAGGCAGTGGACCCTTATCAGCGAAGCCTCAGTTACCAGTGGTCTGAAAGACGGGACCATTTTTCTGCTAAAATGCATTGACTTTAGCCTAGTAGTCACTACCAAAAAGATACCTTATATTAAGCTTGATGAAGAATTCATTGACCCAAAGTCACACAAATTTGTCCTTCGACTGCAGTCTGAGACTTCAGTTTAGAGTTTTTTTTTTTTTTCTCTTTTTTCAGCAAAAACAGATTTTCTTCTGGGATGTATTTTTATTCCACTTTCAAGTAATATATATGTATATCAAATGTTTAAATATATTTCTTTTTCTTTTATGAATTTGTTTTGTTCATGCTTAAATGTTCATTGGAATTAACACGTTTGCAGTCAAACCAAAAAATCAGATCAGATAAAACTGTTATGGAGATTAAATATAATTTCTGACACTACCTATTAATGCTTGTAAAATACAGAAACAGTAAAGGATGGTGGATAGTGGGTGCAGTCAGATACTTTTTCAGTAGACCACAGAGAGATGGATGGACTCAAATGGGCACATTTTCTCTGCCTTGCTACTCTTTATAAAAACACTCTGGGAATATGATCTGCAGACATTCTGCCAGATCCACAATAGTGCAGTTGGAGCTGAAAAGATGAAACTTTCAGAAACATTGGCCAATTACTTTATCGTTATAGTCGCAGGTTTTCCCATCATAACATTCACAAGCACATCTTCTCAGCCAAATGACCTACTACTACTGTAAATGCACATCAAACATTTCCAAGGCACATTTATAACAGGCTTGTTTGTGCTAATAGGACACGTCTTTGTTTATATAAATATATAACATTACACAATTAAAATTATGCAAGAAGTATGTCATATTTTTGACTCACAGTTTATCACTGACTTTTTAATCTTATAATTGTGATTTAAGTCAAAACTTAAATAATTATGAGATAAAATGTAGTTATTATTAGATTAAAAATAATATGAAGTAAGCCAGAGATTTTACAAAAAGTCAAAATTCAAATAATTATGACGTGAAAAGCTGATATTAAGATGAAAGCTCTTGGTGAGATATAAAATCTGGTGAGATTTTTTTTTTTTTTATGGATGCAAATACAGTTAAGCTTATGGTGCTGAAGGATACTGTCAATTTTTTGAGAAATTAACAGAGATTGTGTACCTATTTTTCTTTGTGGCACAATTCTTCTTCTTTTTTTCTTATGACAGTTAGAAATATGATCACTTAAACCATATGCTTAAATCCCAGATCTCTGGGAATAAAGAACTGCTTGGCCTGTACTCTGCATGTCATGTATTTTAAGAGGTGCACTTTCCAGCAGACTGTAGGGAGTTGTAATTGGACAAGGACTCAATTTGAGCTGTTCAGATGAGTTCACACATCTGATCTCTTGTGTCCTGTCCTGTTTCTTGTTCTATGCCTTACAGCAGTGTAGCTATAAAAAACTGTAACAAACAGCTCATGAGAATTTCATTAAGGTCTATGAAATTAAAGAATGTCCCCGCAGAGAACTAGAATGTTTTGTCTGCCAATGTTGAGATACTGCTGAGAAACAACTGGTCATGATCACTGGTCATTTTACCTTGATTTTAGAATGTTGCTGTCAGCCCTTGTTAAGGACCGCAAAATTGTTCTAAAGCTGATTTTTTTCAGAGTGGGTAATTTTAAAAGGATTGTTATCACAAGTGTTCAAATATCATGTCATATCTATGCATAACATACAATTTAATTTTCTATTTATTTAGAAAGAATAGACTGCCTGAAATATATATCAGTTAAAAGGATAAGTTATCCAACATTTCTCACAACATCTTTTGTGTTCCACTTTACTTTTACTTTTTACTTTATCACTTTACATTTTTCTGTCATTGGAAGAATTAACAATCACATCACCCTTTAGTGTTGGATGTGTTAACATTTTCATTGATCTGTTTTTGCACATAGACTGTCATTTTAGGTTACACTTTACTACACTTTTTACTTTGGGTTTTTATCATGGGTCATTATTATTGTTCACTCGTCCCTCATTCTCTTCTATATTCCAATGTTATCAAATGCAATTTTTTTGCTAAAACTTTTATATTAAGACGTTTTTTAAGACCGTGATATTGTGGACTGAGTTACTTTATATAAACCACTTATAATGTTACTGTGCCTCTGCTTTTACACATTGTGTGTATGTATGTGTTAAGTCATTCACAATTTACAACTCGCATCTCACTTGCTGAAGGGCACTCTTTGTATGCCTGATTTTGTTATAACAAATGCTTCAAAGCTCACATCATACATTTGAATAAAACAGACATTTTCAATAACACTGAAAGTCATCTGGAACCTTTCTTACTGCCAAAATATATTGTTAAGGTTATTGAACTGTAGGCATGGTTTATAACTGTATTTTGATCTTTTGTCCTGAATTAGCTCATATAGGCCAGATTATAAATGTTCATTCCTTTTGATTCCAAATAACGAAAGGGTAAACAAATCAGCAGTGTCGCACTTTTAAGTTTAGAGTGTACTTTTAACCCTGTGAGACTCTGTACTGTATGTGCATATACATGCCGTGGCAGTAAATCACTCAAGAAGCCTTTCTGTGATTCTGTACAAAGGTGAAACTGCAGTTTTAAACTTGTCACACTGGATTTTCACCTCAGTTTTGCCAGAGCTCGGCTGCCCTCATAGGTCACATCAGACATGTGGTTGGTCTAGTTCATATGTGCGAGTCATATGGGTATGAGTCATATGGGCGCATCTGGATTATCATTAATCTTGTTGGAAAAAGCATCCATATGAAGGTGAGGGTAACTGAGGCTGAGGGTAAATGTTCTGCATTCCAGTTTTATCCTTAGTCTAGTGGTGCACAGATGTAGTTTCTACTGAATTAAATTACTTTGCAGCTCCATCTGTAGATGTCCCTCCATACTGCTGAGCTAAAGATGTTAGGTTCTAAAATCATTATCAGAAAGTTAAGAAAACCAAACACATTTACATGTAGTAGCTATCTACACTATAGTATACAATATACATTCACTGGCCACTTTATTAGGTACACCTTGCAAGTACCCTTTTGTCTTCAGAACTGCCTTAATTCTTTGTAGAATAGATTCAAGAAGGTGTTGGAAACATTCCTCAGAGATTTTGGTCTATTTTGACATGATAGCATCATGCAGTTGATGCAGATTTGTCGACTGCATGATGCAAATCTCTTGTTCCAGCACGTCCCAAAGCTGCTCTATTTGATTCAGATCTGGTGACTGTGGAGGCCATCGGAGTAAAGTGAACTCACTGTCATGTTCAAGAAACTAGTCTGAGATTATTTGAGCTTTATGACATGGTTCATTTTCCTGTTGGAAGTAGCCATCAGAAGATGGGTACACTGTAGTCATACAGGGATGGACATGATCAGCAACAATACTCAGGTAGGATGTGGGGTTTAAACACACACCACACCATTACACCATCACCACCAGTCTGAACCACTGAGACAAGGCAGGATGCGGATCCATGCATGTTCTTTACACCAAATTCTGACCTACTATCTGAATATCGCAGCAGAAATCAAGATTCATCAGACCAGGCAACATTTTTCCAATCTTCTGTTGTCCCATTTTGGTGAGCCTGTCTGAATTGTAGCCTCCATTTCCTGTTCTGAGCTGACAGGAGCGGCACCCGGTGGGGTCTTCTGCTGCTTTAGCCTATCTGCTTCAGGGTTCGATGTGTTGTGCATTAACAGATGGTATTCTGCATACCTTGGTTGCAACGAGTGGTTATTTGAGTTACTGTTGCCTTTGTCATCTCTAACCAGTCTGGCCATTCTCCTCTGACATCAACAAGGCATTTTTTCCACACAACTTCCGCTCACTGGATATTTTCTCTTTTTCGGACCATACTCTGTTAACCCTAGATCAGCATTTTTTGAAATACTTAGACCAGACCTTCTGGCACCAATAACAATTCCACGTTCAGTCACTTAAATCCCCTTTCTTCCCCATTCTGATGCTCGGTTTGAACTTCAGCAAGTCATCTTCACCACATCTAGATGCCTAAATGTACTGAATTGCTGTCATGTGATTGGCTGATTAGCAATTTGTGTTACCAAGCAATTGGACAGGTGTACCTAATAAAGTGTGTGTGTGTGCTCTTGTTTTTGTGACATATCAGGACACAACTCTGTATAATGACATGGGTATGACACCGGTATTATAAGGAGAGGGTGGCTTATGAGGACATAACCCATGTCCCCATTTTTCAAAACGCTTATAAATCATACAGAATGAGTCTTTTTTGAGAAATTAAAAATGCACAAGATTTCCTGTGAGGGTTAAGTTTAGGTGTAGGGTTGGTGAAGGGTGATAGAATATACAGTCTGTACAGTATAAAAACCATTACGCCTATGGGATGTCCCCACTTTTCAAAAAAAAACAAACGTGTGTGTGTGTGTGTGTGTGTGTGAAATTAAAGCATCTTTGCTAAATAAAAGTATTAATTAAAAAAATTATTATTAAATAAAAATAAAAAAACAATAATAATAATTATTATTATACGGACGCCAAGCTTTTGAATGCTATAGTGTATAATGTTACAAAAGCTTTTTATTTCAGATAAATGCTGATCTTTGGATCTTTCTATTAATCAAAGAATCCTGAAAAAAAAAACTCAATTGTTTTAAATATTAATAATAGTCGTAATAATGGTTTAGTTTACTGTACTTCTTTAAAAACATCTTACTGTTCAGAAATATTTTACTGGTAGTTTAAATAGGGACAGTACATAGACTTCTGGTATTTTTTATACACAGCTACTTATAAATACTATAACCTAATCCAAACAGAAAACTTGTTTTTACAAATTAGGGTATTGCTGGATGCCACCAGAAGGACATATAATCAGATTTAATCAAATTTCAACTAAAGTTTTACTTCTTTCCATATCTTTGTCTGTAATTATGTGTAAGATATATGTACGGATAAATATACATGACATTAACTGTTCTATTTTTCTATGTATGTGTATTATTATTATTATTATTACGTTTTTGCTGGAAAGAAACTTAAGATTTAGCTTATTTTTACAAATTTGTC
This sequence comes from Carassius auratus, assembly GCF_003368295.1. Classification (NCBI taxonomy): domain Eukaryota; kingdom Metazoa; phylum Chordata; class Actinopteri; order Cypriniformes; family Cyprinidae; genus Carassius; species Carassius auratus. The sequence continues at coordinate 12,962,983 of NC_039268.1, forward strand.
CACCAAACATGAAATACAGGTACATTTAGCAATGTTAATAGAAACAGATTATATAACTGAATAATACATGTTGATACATCTCAAATGTCCTATGAATTTCACAAGTAATACTATTGAACAACTTATTTTTTGTAGCCATATTACAGTTCCAGATGAATATACAGCACCAGAATTCTAATATGTCATTATATGTTTTTAGGTTTTTGCTTTATCAAATGTCTCTTGCTGGCAATGCAGACAGTTTTATAATCAAGTCAACTCTGTAATTAATAAACCATCAGTCATTAAAATTAACAGAATCAATACAATCTGCAGCAAGATCATTACAGAACTATGTTGTTGTAGTTTTTGTATATACCACTTAATCATAATCATCATCATCCCCATAATGGTCTTCATCACTACTATCATCATTGATATCATTGTCATCGTCGTCGTCATCATCATCATCATCATCATCATCCTCAGTGTTGACCTTTCCAGAGAGAACGTCCTCTATCCAGTCTTCCAGCTCCTCCGCTGACGGTAAAGCTTCATCATTAGGCATGTTCAACCACACACTGTCAGCCTGGTCAACACACACACACACACAAGTAAAAGATGATAAGAATACAGAATATTTAGGCTTTGAACCTTATTTTCTGTGAATGTGTGAGACTTCTGATTCATTAGGTAATTAAATATAAGAGTAAAAAAAGTGCCGTGAACAAACTATTTAACAGTTTGTTTATAATTCATTGTTTGCATTATCAAGCAGCATAATGGACTGTTTTAGAAGCGAATGAGGAATGTCTACTTTTCAAATTAAAATTAGATTTGATTTAACTGACTTAAAAAAAATACATAACCCTTTAAGAAAAAAAAAATATATTTTAAGATTATTCAAGTAATTTTTGCAGCTGACCACTGGTCTTATGTTAAAATTCTGGCGGCATATGGTTTGAAAGCATAAAGCTGAAGCATATGGTTTTCAAATATGTGCAGCAATGTTATATTATTTTCTGTATATTATACAGAAATTAATATATTATTATTATTATTATTATTATTATTATCTGTGTATGTAATATACTGTTATGTAGTTCTGTATATTATTTTATTGTAGACGTAAAATATTTCAGCAGTTGTTCCACCTGTAAAATATGTGATTAGATGGTTTATTGTGTTGTAGATCATGAATATGTTATGTGGATGAAGAGACATTTTCAAATGAAATTGTTACTCACATCAGTCACATTCACCACACCAATCTGGGGTCTGAAAAGGTCCACCTTAAAGGTTTTCTCCCAATATGTAGTTAACTGAAGACAAATTAACCATCACAATATGGACACAAAGTTTAAGTTAAAGCAGTGAAACACTGTGTGGAAATTGAGGGAATATCGTCTCACCAAAGGAAATTCATCAGGATCAATCCAAACTATGCTGAGATCTGGGTTTTTAGTATTGTCCCTTGCAACCTCCTTTAGAATTTCCAGGAATTCATAACCGTCTATATGAAATGAAAAAGGAATAAGCACAAATGAAATGTTAAATGTTAATCTTTATTTGACCCTCTAAATTTAGCACTCACTATTCTACATTTTTCTATTAAAAAAATAATAATAATAATAAAATAAAAATCTAACAAACTTTCTAATCCTTTTGTATTCTATTTTCTTTTCATTTATTATACAATTATTTAAAAAGACCTCTAACACTAGCTTGCTCTATTGTTTTTCTGTTCTATCTGTTTTCTTTTTATTTATTTAAAAGTCCTTGCTACTGCGTTTAAGCTAACTGAGACTTGTTATAGCACTTTTATATAAATGCTCTTTTGTTGTTTTTGATTGCTTCCATTGTCCTCATTTGTAAGTCGCTTTGGATAAAAGCGTCTGCTAAATGACTAAATGTAAATGCAATTAAGACAATCATTCTGTGATAATAAATCATGTCTTGGTAATGGCAATAAGAAATGTTCAGCTTGTTCTCAGTTATAAAGAATTGAACACCTGGATCCTCCTCCTCAGCAAAGGCCACAATGTGTATTCCGTCCATGTCATCCTCCTGTTGATTGAGCAGAGACAGATCAAGTAAAGAACTACCAGCCATTTAATTGACAGTTAACTTTTAATAGGCCTACAGACACTCCCACAATCCAGTCTTGCTCACCCAAGTCTCAAACATGTCCTCAGCACGAAGCTTCCTCAGAGTAGGCCTGAGTGAAGATCAAACACTGTTTTTAGAATCAAAATTAATATTTTAGATGATCTTTGGCAATGGCAAAGTTCTGAAGATGCCACTGATAACACCTTCTGTGTTGATTAACAAAATCCACTATCTCCTCCTCTGTGTTGGGTTTGCCAGGAATGGTCACAGGCTCGTCCATGAAGGGCTCATAGAAATCGATTTCATTCATTTTTAGTGTCAGCTGTTTAGCCACCTGCAGCAAGAAACAATTACAAATTAAGCCAATACATAATCCTTTTTCCTCAGAGATGGAAGAGACGGAAGTATCCTCTAACTCTTGTGATTATAAATACAAATTCTTCTATATCAGAATAGCACATCTCATTGTTTTCATTCTTGTTATTGATAAGGAATGGACTGTACGCACCCCTTTGTCAAAAGTGGCAAAAAACTTCACATATGGTTGGAACCTCTCTGCAGTCACCAGAAAAGCCTTATAATCTGAGAAATAAAAAGAACATAAGAAAAATACAAACACAAATCTAAAAAACTGTAATAACATGGCAAACAGTGGCAGTGCTGAAGCACTACACAGCTACTGCTCTCACAACATAACCAGAGGTCACAGCAATGTCTTCCCAGCTAAAATGGTACTTTTAATAAAAGCTGAAGAACAGTCTTATAAAGAAATTAAGCCTTTTTTTGTCATTTTCTGTGACTTTTTAGGGAATGGCTCACTGTATTGATCTCCTTGACCAATTAGGCAGCATTTAATAGTCTGTGATGTTATCATAGTTTTTTTATTTAATATTTGGTATTTGGGAGATTTAATTTTACGCAATAGTCATCCTTTCATTACCTGTTTGTTAACTTTTTGAGCACATAGACCGGTAACGCTTTAGAATAAGGTTCCATTAGTTAATGTTAGTTAACTACTTTCGTTAACATGAACTAAGCAAGAACAATCCTTCTACAGCATTTATAAGTCTTAGTTCATGTTAATTTCAACATTTACTAATGCATTATTTAAATCAGAAGTTGTGCTTGTTAACATTAGTTAATGCACTGTGAATTACCATGAACTAACAATGAATAACTGTATTTTCATTAACTAACATTAACGAAGATGAATAAATACAGTAATAAATGTATTATTCATTGTTTGTTCATGTTAATTAATACATTAACTAACATTAACTAATGGAACCTTATTCTAAAGTGTTACCCATAGACCTGAAAATGAAATTTCCCACTTAAACTGTAAATCATGAATGCTTTGGAGCCCAGACTTAATTTTTGTCTCTTTTTCAAGAAGACACTTGGAAGACACTTTTAGTGTCTAAAAGTTGCTTTTGAAAAGATTTTGTTTGGAAATTGTTTTAAAAATATGTGGCCATAATTCATGTCAAACACGCACTAATTATTACACATACTGTAATTAGTCCTCGTATCATGTGTACATTTCAAAATTGCTACTTAAGAATGATTGCATTACATTTTCTCTACTTTTTGCTGATTCTCACTAGGTGTAATGGTAGATCAAGTTTTGGTATGAGTTTGACTTTGAGTTGGTTTCCTGTTCTGTTTCCTTTGTTTGCTTTAGTTAACATTGCTGTTTGATTAATTCATCAAACATTTTTTTCTGAATTCTTTCACTCTGTTTGTGTTGTTTATATTTATATAGATATATTTTATAATCTTTGTTCACATTTTGTTGGTTGTTTTTTTTTCAAGTGTTTTGATATTTGAGAATATTTGATATTTGAGTAACTTTGTTATTTTTGAGTGTTTGAGTAAACTGAGGCAGCTGCAATTAGATCCTGCTCTTTTATACCTGCTTACAACCATGACGTGACAGATAGATGGAACCCTACATACAATATGAATCTAGCAGCTCCATCTCTCCCGGGTAGATTGCTCCCTTGAAGAGTACAAACAGAGATTTTTGGACATTGCTCATCTCTCACTCGTAATGAGAACGACACACTCTGTTTGAGGGGAAGGAATCAGTGCTCAGATAAAGACATGGCTGCCTGGAAATGCTCCTCAAGAGACGTTTGTGGAATATGTGAACTGGGTCCTTCTCCAATGTGGATCCCACTTCACCATCAGCAAGAGAGAAGAAGATCTTTACCCACCCAAAGTCTAGCCCATCCAGCAAATCATTGATCACTCCATGGAAACTGAACCAGAGCCCATCACAGACCCAGAGCCAAAGTTGATGCCCACCACAGACCATGTGCCAGAGCTTATGCCCTCTGTGGAGCCAAAACCTGCAGACATATCTGTCCCAGAGGAAAAAGCTGGCCTACCAGTCTGACGAGGTGCGAGAGCCAGCAACACTGTGTTTTCCAGTGGGCATGCTCATGGAGCTTGAGAGCATGGAGTGGTGCCACAACCATACCCCCATTGCTGAGGGGCGAGCTGCAGCTGGTCTCTGTGATATTAGATGAGGATTTCTTCCCCAAAACCTCACTTCCCCACTATTTCCGCCCAGCCCTAAGTCTTTTATATCATCCCTGGTTCTGCTCAGGCCTGATTCCAGGGTGCGATCATGAGAACTAAATCATGCGCTAATTAGCATATTTATGACGTAAATGTGTTCACATATTGCAATTTAATTTAGCCATTTAATTTAATTCTCAATAAAATTGTTTTTATTACTATATTTTAATGTTTCTGTTGTCAGACAATGGAATGAATATTATGATGACTGAAACGCGGTCCATTAAGACTACAGTACATAACCAGCTCTCAAACATTAATCTGCACTAATGAAATCAAATACACATACAATAAAGTCAGTGGTTGTGCTGTGACTGATGTCGGCTATAATTGCTTGTAAAATAGAGTTAGAAGCAACAGAATATCTTTTTTTTTACAGAAAGAGCTGCTCTCTGCGCTCGCTGAACACAGCAGACAGGCTACAGAGAGAGAGGACTTTGCGCTCGTGTGGCAGGACCAGAGAGTCTCAGAGACTAAATAATGATTGCCCAAAAAGTCGCTAGATTTGTCGCTAGTCACTTTTTGGGAAAAAAGTTGCTAAATCTAGTGACAAAGTCGCCAAGTTGGCAACTCCACTGCCCAGCGGACCGGCTTCAACCGTCTCGCAAGTGTTGATAGGCTATTACTCGTGAGGTGTAACCAATCAGATTAGGACATTGAGCAAGTCTGTCTGCAGAGTGGTGTATACAGAGAGGCTGCGCGGCAGCTATATCAGAGTCAGCCAAAGTAGCACATTTTAAAATTAAATTGACTTTAATCAAACCACGGATCCATGATAAGTTGTGTGATCCGTCTATCCCCACCGGGGATAAAAATAATTAAGCAGAGGCAGGGATACATTAACCAGAAAGGGGGAAATCCCACGAATCACTGGCGAGAGTGCTTCCAGGTCTCCAGCTCTGTCCCCTGGCTACACCCAGGCCTCCTAGCCCTGGACTCCACTTTGGCCCTCTGACCCTTTGGCTCCCCCTGGGCTCCACAGAGTTCCGTCATTCCACAGATTCCACAAGGCACCCTCGTCCCTCTGACTCTGGCTTAATCAGTTGTTGACCAGTTTCCACCACAGTCTTCAAGTCTTTTGGCTGTGCCTCATCCCTCCATCCCTCTTGTTATGCCAGGCTCCTCCTTCCATCCAGCTTCAACTTAGTACTCAATGCGTCCAGCTCTGGCCTGGCCTGCTGAGTCCCCATCAGCCTTGACTCTCAGGGTCTCAGGAGTCTCCCTGGGTCTTTGGCTCATTAGTTAGTATCTGCCTTGGCTTGTCTCCACCTCAGTTGGTCAGGCTCCTGACTACACCATGGTACTGCATCCTAGCGGCTCTGTTGAGGGTCACTTTTGATCCCCTTGACATCTACTCCTTGGCTCATCCTGTCATCATTTCCTTCCTGGGTTCTACCCTGATGCTTCTGCCAGCTCCAAAATCACTTTATAAGCTCCCTCCTTCCCTCCTTTTTTGGACTTATGTTAAGACGCATTGACACACATTTTAAAAACAGGGTACTGTCACAGTACATCACATTTTGGTTCAAGTTATTTTTTCACACTTTACTTTTTTCTTTGTTAGATCTTTATCGAGGTCTCCTTCAATAGAAATCATGTTCCGGGGAGGCCTACTTGGATTGGATTGTTATATCAATTGTGTGGTTTGTGTGGAGCCTAAACGTTACTGATTAGAGCATATCTGTATATTGTATATATATAGAGTATATTGGTAAGCAAAAAAGCCACTCACGTTCAGAGTCTTCCCCCTTAAAGTAGCCGATTAGGCGTATGTCTTCATCCATTCGCTCAAAGGCACGTTGTTCCATGGGATTACTGATCAACTCCACTGGGTCCTCAAGCAGCTGAATAATGATGTAGAACAGACACATTATGAAAATTAACTGAAAAGTTAAGCCAGAAACATTATTCATATTAAAAAAAAATTAATATTGCTTAATCAGCTTTAATACATTAATGTATAACACCAATCTTCTTTATATAGGATTAATATGTAGAAATTACTCTTTAAAGTAACAATTGCAGTTTACTACTTTTGCAGTTAAAGAGCAATGTTAGCAAGATCCATAATCTTAAAAGCTGTTTAAACAATATATCAAAAAGCACAGCCACAGTATATGCACAAATTTCACTCACATCTAGCAGGAATTCAACCAGTGTATCTGCAGAGAGCTCTCCATCAAACTCGATCACTCTTTCATCCTTAAACACATAGATGCTTCCTTCCTCCTCCAGTCCTAACGGACAAAGATCACATGATTCAGTGAGGATGCTGTGTGTCAAACCTCAACAATGTCAAGACATATGAAGTGTTTTTTACCGAAACTGTAAAGTAAGAAAACTTTATCTAAAAAGCAATGTAATTAGCACAGTGACTCTTACCAAGCTTTTTGGCAACTTTAGCATCTTTATATGAGTCTACCAATCCAAAACCAATATCCTTGTCTTCGAGAACTTGAGCAGCAAGCTGGTGATGCATGGAAGAGACATATCAGTACCTTCATAGTGTGAGAATTATATACACAACTCTTGTCTATAATAGCAATTTAGTCTGGACCAACACTTGTATATCTAAACAGTCATAAACCTGGAAAAGTTTTGTGTAATTTATGGCTGATATCTGCATATAGTCCAATCTATACTTCATTAACTTTGTTATCTTAAGTAAACCCAGCATTAGTGTTTTTGTCAGCCTCCAAATCAGGTCAGTCTTTACACTAAATTGCACATCAGGTACTCTCTAGACACAGAAAGCAGATGTCTGACACACTCGGGCAGGCAATTGTTACTCTATCAAGCTTTTTTATGGAGCATCTGAAACAATTTTTGATATTCAGGTTTATATATTAAACTCAGCTGCTTATCCTGAAAAGCCTCAGATCTAGTATTTTCAAGTATATTTTATAAGTTAATGATTTCCAACTGGGGGTACATATGCATGTTCCACAGATCACTTAGGTTTAAAAATTGGTTTGAAACTGGACACTGTCGATGACAAATGGTTAATGTCCAAAATAGAAAAAGAAAACTCTTTAAAAATGTAAAAATCGTATTTAAGTGAATGTGCCAAGTTGGTATAAATGCAATCCTTGCATCATACTAAATATATTATACAAAAAACTCTCATACCATTTTAAATACAATTGTAATTTAGTTTCATTTCAAAAAGGTACCTAACATGACCATCCAATAAAAGCTCCAACATAAAATATAAAAAAATACATATTTCATAAACCTTGAAAACAGGTTTGAGTGTACCGTTTTTTTTAAAGGTAAAATATCTTACAACCTAAAACACCAATAAAAAAAGAGTTAAACTACTAAAAATATCTTACAACCTGAACTAACCTTGTCATGTCAGAAGATTTTAAACTACAAGGTATTTTAAGTGACTTTGACTCAAAATTTATTTAGGTGTCTTCTCTGATATTATTTCATGTTTTAAATATCAGATTAAAATTAAAGCTAAACTGTTAATTTTGTAATTAAAATGAATTTAAAATTAATAATAAAAAAAATCCTGCCAGTTTCCACCTGTTGTGTGTGATACCTCCTCCCACCCAAATAAAAATTCATCATAATACATATGATGCTCTCTGGTATGTTCTAAAAATATTCCATTAAATAAATCTGTCCTTATTCATCCACCAAATTCCTCGGTTGCCTCTTTCTCTCAATAATATCTTACCTCCAGAACCATCTCCCCCATGTGAAATTGCTGCTGGAGCTCCCTATCTGAAGGCAGGGGTTCGTGATACAGCAAACACATCATGTCATACTTCTTTAATGCCTTCTTGTAGTTCCTCTCATTGACATTAAGAACTCTGACCTTTCCATCGAGACTGGGAAACTCCAGACCCTCCTCTGCTGAAGAGTACAGGAGAAAATCCATGCAGGAAACCAAGACAAGCCAGACAGACAGCATAACAATGATTAAACAGGTGAATGAAAAGAAGAGACTGATGGAAAAAGTCCAGGTAAGATCCTGCAGAACAGTGAGGCTAACCAACAAAATGAGACTCAATGTGTAGTTCTTCAGCACTAAAAAACATCTTATGCTATCTTCCTCCCTCTGCCACCTCAGCTCTCCCCAACAATTACGCAAAGACATGATAGGATAAGATATTTGATAGATGTTCCAATGAGTATTCCCCTGGTGAATTTAGGCCTCTTTTCGTGACCCACTCATTTAAAAGCTAAAAATAAATCATGATTTGAAGAAAAAGAGGACAGACATGAGTGCCATAGGGAACGACAGTTCAGGTCCTCAACATGTAGATGATAATCATTGTGAAAAAAAAAAAAAAAAAAAACTACATTTAGGTCATCTGAGACCATGACGAAGAGTCCTATGTACCTACAGTTAGGATACACTTTCAGAAAAAAAAGGTACAAAAGCTGGCACTGGAGCAGTTTTAAAGGTTTTAAAGGTACAAATTAGTAACTACAGTGTACATGTTAGTATCTTAATTAATGGTACCTATTTGTAACTTTCGAAAGGTGCCACCCTAGCGACAGCTTTTATAGTGATTTTTATTTATTTATTTATTTCTGATAGTATAATAGGAATACAGGTTAATAGGAAAATGTTGACAGAAGATAAGAAATCTTGAATAATACAATAATTAAACAACAAATGAGGAGGAGATGGCAAAAACGATGGGAGGAAGACAGAACAGGTAGACAGTTTTATAGCATGCAAATAAAAATAAAAGATCAAACCATAATCTCCGGATTTTGGCCCATTTTAGGATGGTAAGATGGAAGAAGCCCCCCTTAAGAACAATGTCCATTTACTGATAAATTGTAACACATTTACATAAGTTTAGCATAGGCTCATTAAGCATGACCAAAAAAACTAAAAGTTAACAGTTTAGTTGTAATGGCACAAAAATGTAAAATATGAAAGGGGGTCATCTTGCCCTGCCCCTGGAACAAAAATGACCCACTACCCAGGGCAAAATGCCCCCAGCTGTATCTGACCTTTACAGAAAATTTGATCTAAAGGCCAAATTAATCCTAATAATTTAATTTTCAGGAAATAAATGCCATTAACTTAACTGGTAAAAATTGTGCTTTTTGTCAATTTAATTTGAATAAATTTACTTAAATGGAATGTTTATTTATGACAACTAAAGTTCAGAAGTATTACAGAGAGAAGTTTTTGAAAGACAATTACATTAAACATTTAAACCTGAAAACATGTCACAATATAGCAAAATTTACAATGCAGTGAAACTGCATACTGTTCCACTCACCATTGAAGTTTACTGTATTGTTCTTTGGCTGTGGAATTATTAAATTGCCACCATCTAAATAACAATAACCAAGGGCAGCATGATTGCTTTACTAAAATTCCCTAGTTAATCCAAAGTCTAGAGATCCACTAAAATACTTTATTATTTTTACGTCAAAGTGGGGACTTTTAATCTAGTTTCAGACCATACTAGTACATTCATCGACTTCTCCTCAAGTCTCGCTTAATTGATGCAGAAAAATGGAGCTGCCATGGCTGCTCATGCCGTCTTTTATTCTTTTGCTGAATGGAGTTGAATTGTGTCTTTCAGATAATGGTGAGAACTTAGACAAATTTGGTTTGATGCTGACAAGTATCTATATTTGTTGGGTCGCGTTTTGATTTGTTAACGTTCACAACTTAATATACTGTAGATTTCTTTACGTTACCTGCGTCTTTAGCATTAGCGGAGTTTAGACCCAGAAAATCAGATATTTTTGCAAGTCTCAAATTCATAAATTCATAGCATTACATGTTTTATGCATTATCAATATATATATAATCTTGTTCAGTATTTTTGTCTTGTTTTATAAAATCAAAACATCCTTAAATGAAGATAACGTACATTTACTTGTGATGCGAATTAACGTTATATGAAGTCTTGTTTTCTGAGAACAAAATATGAGTTTATGCTTAAGACATTAATTATATTTTGATGTGGAAATGAAATGTTTTTTCTCTCTTTTTTTCCCTTTAAACACAACCCTTCAAAAACTTACTACGTCTTACTATTAAAACAGTCAACAATCTGTGTTTAGAAAAAATATTGAACGAAGAGATTTTTTTTATGTTTATTTTTTTCCCCTCTTTCTCTTTCCATCAGCCAAACGCTGGCAGTCATTAATTAGGAAGATCACAGAAGCCACAAATAATTACCAGCCATGCAGTCAGGAGAACTGCAGCTGTCATCTCAGGTCAACTTATAAAGTGTCCCTTGTTCATAGCAGATCTTACCAAAGAATACACATTGCAGATGCGTGCATCTGTGTAATGTAAACTTTCCTCCTTCACTCTTTTAATTGCAGTGTCTTGAAAGATGACCTTAGGCCATTTAAAAACGGCATATCTGAGGAGTTGATGGCAGACACAGTACACAGAGGTGTTGGTACGCACTACCAAATCATCGGGAACAAGTTGTACAGAGAACAAAGCTGCATGTTTCCAGCAAGGTTGGTGTAGTGTTATGTTATTAATTAATTTATTTTTTAAAACCATGATCATATTGTGTGCGTATGGATGTTGAATATTAGACACTTATCCTTTCTTTGCAGATGCAGTGGTGTCGAGCACTTCATCCTAAAAGTGGTTAACCAATTGCCAGATTTGGAGGTGGTGATTAATGTGCGTGACTATCCACAGGTTCCTGGTTGGGTTCAGCCAGTCTTGCCTGTACTTTCTTTCAGTAAGGTGTGTACAGCCACATCCAGTGTAGCACCACTGAACAGTCTACTAATTTGATTGTATGGTATTGGTATATCTGTAGTATATTGTATATCCTGCTTAATTATATTACGTCAGTTTACATTATTTTGTGCCTCTGCCTTCAGATTACTAACACTGACTGATTCGATAGCTTTCATTTTTATTAATGTCGAAATATATATATGTATGTATGTATGTATCTTTTTTTGTAAAATAATTTACATGACAAGAACATTCATGAATCTTCTATTTTCAACATTCAAAATGTTATTTGTTTGTTAATATACGAAATTAATATTAGTAGGATGAATTGTATTAATGTCTATTAATATTATAGTTATACTTTTGTTCATTGTTTAGACGGCAGACTACCAGGACATCATGTATCCAGCATGGACGTTTTGGGAGGGAGGTCCTGCTGTATGGCCCATTTATCCCACTGGACTGGGCCGATGGGACCTCATGAGGGATGATCTGAAAAAGTGGGTAACAAAGATTTAAGAATGCTTGAAACAGGTGGTTAACTGCATTACATTGATTTCAGGCCATTATATATCTCTAATGTTTAGTTCACACACTTCAGATCAGCTGCTCGATGGCCCTGGAAGAAAAAAGATCCAAAAGGATTCTTTAGAGGCTCTAGGTCAGTTGCTTTTCCAACATATAGTTAAATGCAGTGTTGTTTTCTTCATAAGCTGATCGGTTTTGCCAATCTTTGTAGGACCAGTTCAGAAAGGGACCCTCTGATCCTTCTTTCAAGAGAAGCCCCTGAACTTGTGGATGCCGAGTACACCAAGAACCAGGCCTGGAAGTCAGAGAAGGTTTGTTTATCCTTATTTAACATATAAAAGGCATCCTTGATCAGTATGGCACCATTAATTTGCTTAGGCTACCGAACTGGTCCCCCAACTGAGCCTAGTTTCTGGCATCCCTAAATCTTTTATAATTTGATACTATGGCCAACTAACAGAAAAAAAGTGCCAAAATAGTGACAGAAAACTGTATTAACTACAAGTTCATAAAAATGTAAATGTGATGCCTGTACTGCCTTTGATGTGGTGTCAATGATGGGGAAAAAATGTTTGCTGGTCAAAAGCTTCGTATTTGAACTTGATTAAAATGTTAATAATATAATGACACCTATAAAAAAATGTAGCAAAACTTATTTTTAGGTCTATACATCTATATAGTAACACTATACAATAAGATTTCATTAAAGGGTTAGTTCACCCAAAAATGAAAATTAAGCCATAAATTACTCTCCCTCAAGTCATCCTAGGTGTATATGACTTTCTTCTTTCAGACGAATCCAGTCAAGACTTATATAAAAAAAAAATTGTCTTTGATCTTTCAAGCTGTTTAATGACACTCGTGCTTTGTGTGCGCTGCACGCAAAAGAGGCACAGGTTCTTTCCGTTCCTGCAATTTAATAGTTTTAAAGGGGTCATATGATGCGATTTCCATTTTTCCTTTCTCTTTTGAATTTTACAAGCTCTTGGTGCATGAAGAAGATCTGTAAAGTTTTGTGAACCTAGGAGAGGAGGTTATTCTGACTTTCCTACGAACAATCTGGCACTTTGAATCAGCTACTGTCGAAGTATGTTTTGTTATTAGTTTAAGTATTTGCTGTTGAATGTTCAAATGCTGAGTTTTGCGTATTGTGTGTGTGTGTGTGTGTGCATCACGTGTGTGTGTGTTTGTGCATGCTTGCGAGTGTGATAGAGAGAGAGAGAGAGGGTCACACAGTGGAGACTTAACCGTCTGTGGCTTATGTACTAACACAAACGAGCTTCTTCACTGTGTCTGTCACACCACTCTGTTCCCATATCGGGCTTGAACTGATGGTAAAACTAAGGACATTATTAACTGTCTTTACATTAATTTAAAAAAAAAATGAGGCTCGCAATTATGGAAAAGGGCGTTGCATTTCTGACAAGTGCTTGCTGTGTTCGGCCAATCACATGCACGGTGTCAGTTGGCCAATCAGATCAGAGTACGCTTGTCGGAAAGAGAGGCGGTTCATGGAGGACCTACAATAATGTACATTGAACATTAAAGAATGTCAGCATATTCTGTTTCACCAAATACAACAAATAAGGATCTTTAAAAAAGCATAATTTGACCCCTTTAAATCAAATTAAATGCAAACGCAGGAATTGTTAAGCAGGATCGAAATGCACGCACCTTATCAATATTTGGAAATTTGGTTCTAAAATGGAACCGTTTTTCGATACCCAACCATAGGAATCAGTTTTATATTATATGTGTTGTATTGCTTGGATTGTAAGGGACATACAAGGACAGGCTTGGGAAACACTATGGTAGAGGTGCTTTAATATTTTCAGCAAACTCAAAATCAGTTTGTTTTATCTTTCTGCTCTAGACATTTCAGAACATCTGACGTATTTTTTTGTTGTTTTTCCTCAGGACACTCTGGGTAGACCCCCAGCCAAAGAAATCCCTCTAGTTGACCACTGTGAATACAAGTAATACCTGTCTTATTTCTGCTTTTTCATGACCTATAGCACTGAAACAGTGAACCAGCTTTAAGATATTTTGTTATAGTTTTTTTTTTTTTTTGTTCTCTCCATCCATCAGATACCTTTTTAACTTCAGAGGTGTGGCTGCTAGCTTCCGTTTGAAGCATCTTTTCCTGTGTGGATCGCTGGTTTTTCATGTCGGCGAGGACTGGCTTGAGTTCTTCTACCCTCAGCTCAAGCCATGGGTTCACTACATTCCTGTCAAACAGGACTTGTCTGATCTGAGGTAACTTAAACATTTTGCTCTGGCTAGCTGATATCCACACTTTTCTTTAGCACACATTTTCCCCTGTGTACCCTGTTGTGATCTTATGGTCAAAGTGTTTTACATTCTGTGCTTTTAATTATGTTAGCCGTTGGAGGTGAAGTTTGTTGTTTTTGCAGAATACACCTATAAATACTTCACTAAATTGTAACATTTGTCTTTGTTTTACATGCACATGTAAGGTATTATCTCCATTCACACTTTTGCAAAGTTTTATCTGTGGGCCTAGTAACAATGACAGAGGGTTCAAATCTAAGTTTGTGCTCATAATAATTTGAATTTCACAAAAGTATGTTACGTTTGTATTTCTATATCAAATGTCATGACCATGAGCAATCAAAGGGACAATTTCAGCTTTACATATTTATCACAAGGGGGAAAAAAATGTTAACAATTAGTCAGTACATTGTAAATGAAATCTGTGTAACATCTTCAGCTGAAATATTCTCAGTTTACTCCCCTTCATACTGTTCCAGACCTGTTAAAGTAATTCTCATCAAACAAATGAGATGTGTTCATAGAAATGTTAATGAAAACAGCAGCAGAGAACAGCTGATGTTCGAAAAACTAAACTGTTTTTCTTTCTGTTGTTAGAGAACTGCTTCAATTTGTGAAAGAACATGATGCTGTAGCAGAAGAAATTGCTGTGAGGTAACATATTACTCATTCTTTTAATGAGTTCATCCTTTTTTCTTGTATATACAGCTTATAGAGATTCATCAAAAAAAAAAAAAAAAAAAGAGAGAGCGACATTGCTGTCATGGTTCACTCACCCTCATGTCATTCCAAACATGTATGACTTTTTTTGGAAATATATCTGAAATATCTGGAATATATATATAAACAGATATTTAATGTTTGTGTTTTTCTTGTTCATATAATGGAAGTCATTGGTAAACCAAACAGTTTGGTTACCAGTATTGTTTAGACTATCTTCTTTTTTTTCTGCAGAAGAAAAAAGGTGCCTATAGTTTTTGAAATAGATAGAGTATGAGTAAATAATCATTGAATTTCATTTTTGGCTAAACTGTCCCTTTAAGACATTGTCTGTGCTAATACTAATATTCATGGTTCTGTTCTTCTTTAGGGGCCAGAACTTTATTCTGAATCATCTCGGCATGGAGGATGTGTCTTGTTACTGGGAGAGGCTCCTCACTGACTTCAGCAAGCTGCTCAAATACAAACCCAAGAGAAAATCGAATTACAATGAGATCATCCACAGAGCTAGCAGATCCGAACTCTGACCTGAGGAAATCATAATGGGGGAAACCTCATTTTTGTCTGCCTTCATTCTTGCTCTTCATCTTTACAAGCTGACAAGAGCGTTTAAAGGCAGCTCTGTGTGGTTAATCCAGTGAATCCTGCCAAATGTCTGTAAGACTCTATATTGCTTCAAAGGTTAAGACTCAAGGAATGTTTTAAAATCAGTTCATTTAAAATATAGTGATCTGCCTTAATTAAAAAAGACCTGTCCAGACCCTCATCCTCTGGATGTCAGAAATATTACACCGCTAAAATATGCTCTGTGTCTTCATAGCATTCATCACTCTCAATACAAATTCTTAAGGTCATAAGAAGTCAGTTTGAAGTGTGGCGTTAAATTTAATGCTGGTGTAGAAAAATGCAAAAATAACTTGTTGTGAAACAACATAACAGACAATGACCTGACAAAAATGTTTCCTTAAAATTGTATGGCTTCGTCATGTTCTTAGTGGAGTTGTTACTATTATACTATATTTTCTTTCCTTTTGAAGTTATGTAGACATTTTCCATTGTAGATTTATGGGTTATTTCAGTAGAATAGTTAGAGCTAGTTATTTAAAGTGTCAAAATGGAAGCCAATTTAAATAAATCCTGTCTTCTAGGCCGTAAGACCATATTCAGTACTTTTGTTACATGAATTAATGTCAGTAGATTACTTTGATCAAGTGTAGAATGAATTTTTGTGGTAAAAAATGTCTCTGGATCCAAATGATTAGTGATTTTAAATGAACTCGTACCATTTTTAACGTCTTCTATGTCACTACCAATGGAACCATACCAGCAAACCTCAGTAAAACAGTGTTAGTAGTAAAATATTGAAGACTTTCATTTTGATTCCACACTTAAGTGCCATATTTGAATGTAAGCATAGCTGAATTGATACTGAGATGTTGAATATGTTCTAGTTTTCCAATAGATAATTCTCACTGTTTTTGGTGTCATTTTTATGACTTCAAACTAGTCAGTTGTTTCAATAAAAGTAATCATGAACAATAAAAGCTGTGTTTTTTTATATATATATATTATTGTTATTATTCTTTTAAGTTTTGACTGCTTTGTTAAGCAAGATAAACAAGACATTGATTTAATAACTAGTCGGGTCATCCACCACTAGATGGCGAAACCTGGCCTTTTCTGTAAGGAAGTGAACATGTTGACATTGTAATGGTCGCTGAAGGAGCATTGAAAGAAAGCAGGTGAGAAATGTGGGATTTTATGAGAACTAGTCCATATTGATTTTTACTACGCTTTGCTCCTGTATATGTACTGTAATTTACAGTCAAAGTTTACTCCTTTTTAGCATTTTGCAAATTACCCTAAATTGTTAAGCGATGTCATTTGTCCACACTGCAAAATAAACACAGTACGTAAGACTAGAATACTGTTAGTGCTTGAGAAAGTAGAATATCATTATTAGCTTCGATAAACATGCTTCTCTGCTTTTGTTTTGAATATGTTGAATTCTACTTCGTGTTTGACTATTTTTCCTCCAAAGCAGCATTCATATTACCTTTGGTTTAATTATGATTTGATATTGTGGGGTGTCTTCCATTGTAAAACTGGGTTCTTATTTTGCAGTTCTTATGAGAAAATTGGAGAATCGTGAGATAAAAGCCCTAATTAATAAAAAAACAAAAAAAAAACAAATGCAATATTTATTTTAAAACATTTTTATGCTAAGTATCCTTTAAATGCATTACCATTTACTGACATATCACTTAAGACATACTGATGTAAAATTATAATTAAACATTATTTGAACTTTTCTTTATTGCAAAATGCACATTATTTAATGTCTTAAGGCACCTTCCATCATTTGCCTAAAATTAGTTTTAATAAAACTGTTAATAAGGTCTTTAAATGCAGGATATGTACACACACAACACACTGTAAGCACACACCCGGAGCAGTGGGCAGCCATTTATGCTGCAGCGCCCGGGGAGCAGTTGGGGGTTCGATGCCTTGCTCAAGGGCACCTAAGTCGTGGTATTGAAGGTGGAGAGAGAACTGTACATGCACTCCCCCCACCCACAATTCCTGCCAGCCCAAGACTAGAAGCCACAACCCTAGTATTTTATAATACTAATAAGCCAACATCAGTGTTTTTTTTTTTCTTTTTTGCTCAGTTATTTCAGGGTTTTGATCTCTCAACTGAGAGAACACACCCTGTTTATTATATTATAATTAATATTTGATATTGCATTTAAACTTCGACTATTGCATAGACATGTTGCATATTAATTGTACTATTTATTAACCTTAAAGCATATGTTTGTGTATTTTCTGTTACTCCATAATGATGTTCTATATGAGGGCATTTGTAGTGTACAGTAGGTATAGGTCCAAAAACATGACCTCAAGCCCAGGGGCCCCGTCCCCCAAATTCCTCCCCTTAAGCACATACATATGTAATTGTATTTATAGTATGCTTAGCAAAAAATCAATGTATTATATTGTATATTTTTAGCAATAGCCAAAAAACAAAAACATTGTATGGGTAAAAGTTACCGATTTTTCTCTTATGCCAAAAATCATTAGGATATTAAGTAAAGATCATATTCCATGAAGATGTGTTGTAAAATTTCCTTCCTTAAATATATCAAAACTTATTTTTTGATTAGTAATATGCATCGCTAAGAATTCATTTGGACAACTTTAAAGGTAATTTTCTCAGTATTTAGATTTTTCTTGCACCCTCAGATTCAAATGTTCAATGGAAAGCTTATTTATTCGTCTTTCAGATGGTGTATAAATCTTAATTTCGAAAAAAAAAATGGACACTTAAGACATATATATACCTTTTTATAAAATACAAAAAAGTACAATTATGAGATATAAACTCAGAATTCTGAATAAAATGGCAGAATTATTAGATAAAAGTAATTTTAAGATGTAAATTTGTAATTGCAAGGCTGAGAGTCTAAATTCTTTGTTTATTCAAGTTATTTTTTTTCTCAGAATTAAGAGAAATCGGCTCAAGCCTGAATTGTGATGTAAAAGGTGCCAATTACTTTTATTTTGGCAATTACAGGCTTCTATAAATTATTCCTCTGTGGTGCAGAAACTCTTTTTGACAGCTGTGTTGCTTCAGGTGTTAAATGGAGCCTGTCTGTATGATTCTGCCGTCTAACCATAGGGCATGGATGTCAGTGTGGATGAACATGCATAAACACACTCCTTTACCTCTGGCCTTGTGTTTCTGTGATTGAACAGCTTGTTGATGCGTACTGCAGGCCAGCAGAATTCATCACCCACATGTGGGGGGACAGATGTACATGGACTTGAGGGCTCACATCTGAGTCTTCTGGGGTCCAGTCCTAGTGTCCATGCATCTGATAGTACCTCCACACAGACCTTACCACAGCACCTAGGTAAACCAGATTTCCCTGACACAGGATGGGATCGTATCAAAAATATTTTCTACAGGAGGTAGGTATCAGTGATGTTTCTGCAATACATAACACACTGTTGGGTTCTCTGCCCTTGTAATAAGACTTTAAATGTGTAGTTCTTTGCCTTTCACCGGCCTTGTTTGATACACGTGATATGAGGTTTAATTGACAATTGAATAAGCACAGCCATATTTGTAACACACAGTATCAGAGATACTGTTATGGAACATTTGTGGGCATTGTGCATTTGCCTCTCTTTGACTCTGTTCTGCTTTCCACTCAGCGAGGGTCAGATGTACTCAGAGGAGTTAAGGAATATAGTAAAGAGTGGGATTGCTGCAGCTGTGGTTGGGATGGTCTATGGAGGCCTGCCAGGAGCAAGGCATGCCCGTGAGAGGTTCATCCAGCTCAGCCAGGCTGAAATTTACCAAAACAGAGTGGATGCAGTGGTAAGACAAAAACATTCATTCATTGATATGCCAAATGTAACATTCACATTGATATCTGCTTTCATTGTCCATTAATGCATCAGCATACTTGAGTACTGTAAAATATGTTTTTTGATGCTTGTTTTTATATTTTGTACAGCTGAGAAATGCACATTATTATTTTATGGGGCTGAAAGGTGCATACAGTGATGTTTTGTGTATATATGTATCTCTCCAGCGCTCAGCCCATAATGCAGCTATTCGTGGGTTTGTGCGCTTTGGCTGGAGGTGGAGCTGGAGGGTAGCAGCTTTTGTGACCATGTTTAAGTAAGTGTAGATATGTTTAGGTTTAATTTGTGAAACATTAAATTACATGTTTAAATGAACTTGTCGGACAAAGATATTGTTCACTTAAAAATTAACATATGCAGTAAATGTACTCCCCCTCAGCCAGTTCAAGATGTAGATGAGATTGTTTCTTTATCAGAACAGATTTGGAGATATTTAGCATTATCATAAGCTTGCCAATCAATCCTCTGCAATGAATGGGTGGCATTAGAATGAGAGTCCAAACAACTGATTAAAAACACTACAGCAATCCAGATGACTCCAGTCCATCAATTAATGTCTTGTGTGTAAAGCTGAATGTTTGTATGAAACAAATCCATCATGAAGACTTTTTAACTTCAAGCCATCACTCATGACTAAAATACAACCCCAACAATTCATTTTATTACTTCCTCCAGTGGAAAAAGTCCATCTCCTGTTGTCCTCTCACATCAAAATCCACCCATATAAAGTCAAACCAAAGATTATTCTGAATTTCAGACACCAGGTATAATTTTTTACTTGTGGATGCAAGACACTATAGTTAATTTATGTAAGTGAGGATAGCAATATAAAGTAAACTGAAAAAGTAAACATATTATACCCCAAAATTCTTCATACAGTGGACTACTAGTAAAATTGATTGAAAATTTGGAACCAGAAATTGGATTTGACACATATATGTTATATGTTTTTAACAGCTATTTGTTCTCTGAATGCACCAGTTTACTGCAGTGGATCCATTAATGAGCAGGTGATCTAATGCTAAATTTCCTTTAAAGAAACAAACTCATCTACATCATGGATGGCCTGAGAGTGTGGACATTCTTAGCAGATGTTCATTTTTGGGTGAACTTATTCTATAATTTTACAATTCATGTAGGCCTATTGTTTCACAGACTGTGATGACGCATTTTAACACTCAACAGCATCGCAAATCATGCAAAGTTAAAAAATATTTTGATAATTATAATAATTATGTAAATTTAAAACTTTATACTTATACCTTTGCATAAAAAAGGTAACGCTGATATTGAGGGTGTTTTCTAATATAGTGTTTATGGAATTGGCGGATGTTTTTTTTCTTTTTCTTTCTCCATTCTGACTGCCGTTGTCAGTCTCTCTCTATTTTTTTTCCTCTTTTTGAAATTTGTGAAAACATTAATGATTTAACCAATGGTTTTATTTTGGAGAAGGCTGCAAATGGTGGTAGGACTGTTTGGGGAAACCTATTTGAAAACAGTCCGTTTCATCTATTTATTTTTTTAGGCACTGCCGGTTAGTTCAAATGAAAAACTACACCTTTCTAACGAGCAGCATTATTTTAACAGCACATTTGAGTTTTAGAAATGCATACAGGATGTTTTTCAAAACAGTATAATAGGTTTAGAACTACTATACTAGGATTGTTGCCGCAGGAAAACGAATAGCCTGTCAAGTTTCCGCAATTATGAAAGATACTTTATGCTGTTCAAATCTTTTTTCTATTTTTTTTTTTTAACCAGCACTGTAAGTACTGGACTGACAGTGTACAGAGACAAAAATGCTCTGAGCCATTTTGCTGTTGCAGGTGGTAAGTTCACAAACTCCTTATTTTCTGGGTCTGTGGGTGATGGTACTTTAGTAGGCCTGTCTGTGCCTCAATTTAAGGGAGTTAAAAAGCATGTTTGCTGAACATACTAAGATGACAGGATAGAATGACAGTTTTTGCATGTGTTTGTGTTCAGCTCTTACAGGAGGAGTGTTCCGGCTGAATCTGGGACTTAGAGGGCTACTGGCTGGCACGGCCATAGGAGCTGTACTGGGGTGAGTAGAACAGAGAGAGAGGGAGATTATGTGTGTGTGTGTGTGTGTGTGCGCGCGCGTGTGTGTGTGCGTATGCGTGCGTGTGTGTGTGCGTGTGTGTGCGTGTGTGTGTGCGTTTGTGCGTGCGTGCGTGTGTGCTCGCGTGTATCTCAGCGCTGTTGCTCTCCCTGGAGAGATGTGTCTACCCTGGAGCAACACTGCACTCTTTGCCCCCTCACACTACCATCTCCCTCCCTCTCTGAGGGCGTTCTGTCAGTCAGCTGTGGCCTCCCCTGCAACCCTCTGTCTTACATCTGCATCCCCCAGCCAAAACAACTCCCTTCCCCCCTTTTGCTCCTCCAGTCCTCCTCTTTCCATTCTTCATTTCTCATTACCAGAGGTACCCATATGCTAAACAGAAGTCTTTGATCTGAAGAGCTATCAGCTGTGCTGTGCTCTTTTTCACTTATATTTTTCAGTGTTCCTTTTTATATTTCTTCTTGTTTTAGGTTAATTACTACTTGCTCACTTTTCCCCTCATTAGCAGAGATGCTCAAGTTAGAAGAGCCTCACACAGCTGTTTAACACACACCTGGAGCACACAGTGTGCCGGCAGACAGACCTTAATGCCTCAGTCAGGTGCAACAAAGTGAAAAAAGGCTATGCATAGTACATTATGCTCTACAAAGTCTGAAGACTGTTGCACGCTAACATGCTCACTGTTATTGGACTTGGAAATGGGTCAGTGAAAGATCATTTCGTTAGTGTTACTGTTGTTAACGAAAACTGAAACTAAAAAATATAAACAAATTGATGACATACTTCTATAAATACACTTTAATTATTCCAAAACTACTACTGGCTGCACATTCATTTTAGTTTGGCTAGTTTTTGAGGTTTGTCAATTTATTAATGAACACAACACATACAATATACCAAAACTACTACTGCTGCTGTATAAACAGTATGTTTATGTCTGCTTTAAGTGAACGTACAAATACTAAGTGGAATTTTTTACTAAAAAGTACAAGTATCTGGCAAAAAATAGAAAATAAGTCATAATGCCCATTTTTGGTGAATATCCTTTTAAGTACATTGTTAATAATAAGTATTATATTAATGTGAACAGTTGGAAGAAAATATGTGATCCATGCATTTGGTCTGACAGCAGATTATTATATCTGCTGCTGTCGTGAGTCATTAATGTTAATTCAGGAACAAATGAAAAAGAGAAAGTCACTGGTTAAATTTGCTCTACACTGAATAACTTACCTAGCCTGCCTTAATAAGGATGAATTATATATTAAGGATTAAGTATATTTAATGTATACATGATCATATTATGTACCTTGAATACTGTTAGACCTACGTGATAAACTTAAAGCGCTGTGTACTTAACGTGAACATTTCTATATATTTGTATACATTTGTGTGTGTG
Organism: Carassius auratus; assembly: GCF_003368295.1. Lineage (NCBI taxonomy): Eukaryota > Metazoa > Chordata > Actinopteri > Cypriniformes > Cyprinidae > Carassius > Carassius auratus. The sequence goes on from NC_039268.1 coordinate 12,985,813, forward strand.
TGTGTGTGTGTATATATAGTGGTAATGCTTGGGATTTGTTTTATTTGTTCTTATTTTATTACTGACTGTGTACTTTTTTTTATTATTCAACTTGTTTCATGGTGGGGCCAAGTCAAAATTAAGTGAGTTTTTGCTTAGAACAAGCAAAATAATCTGCCAATGAGATGAGCAAAATAATCTTTTTTTCTGTTTGAAATAAGTCTATTTTGCTTACCCCATTGGCAGATTATGTTGCTTGTTGTTCTAAATATCAGCGTGACTGTGATAACCTACACACCTTGTGTTTATATCAGCAGCACTTTCGCTTATGTGATATTGCTTAATTGTGACTCTTTGTGATGTTAACGTGATGTTTTAACAGGCTGCCGGCTGGAGTTGTAATCATTGGTCTGCAGAAGCTGGGAGGTGAGACCATGCATGACAGAAGACAACGGGAAAGACAAGAGCTACATGAGCTCAGAGTCGCTGAATGGTTAGTAACACCAGAGAAAGAGAATCTTTTCGTACTTGGACAGAATCGATAAACTAGTCACTTTAAGCCGAAAAATTGAGCTGATGTCTCCATTACAGGAATGCTCGTCTCAAGCTTACAGATGATCTCATTGGGGAAATGAATTGTGAGAAACATCAGGACACTGATAATGACCTTCAACGAATAGAGGAGCTCCTCAATCAACCTAGGAATGAAAAAGGTGCAAAGAGCTCTGACAGCCAGTAACATCAGAGACTGGAAAATTCATTAACCAAAACTCCTGGCCAAACATTCAGACTATGGTCTTTCTAGGATGTTCTACTAAATTTCTTGTACCTGCTCCCAGTATATGTGTCAGTCACCATCATTATCAATGCAATGCTTCCCTTCAAATGCAAATGTTATTTACTGCGCCTATGTGTATTACCCTATTTATTTTAAAACCTGCAGATACTTGAAGCTGTTGCAGTTGGGTAAAGTATTTGGATTAGACACATATACAAGTAACGGATGTTTTCTGTGTTGTAATTGTAATTGATGGGTTTCATCCAAGTAAAACATCAGTACCAAATAAAGTCAGCAGAAAAGGAAAGTTCATTTTACAGAATAATGTATTTTAAAGATAATTTGTAAAATCCAAATAAGTTTACTAAACAATACTTTCCGTACTTGTTCAATGAACCATTAATGCTTGTTCTAACTCTGAGAAAAAAAAACTAGAAAGATGGCCAGAGTCCCTGCTCACCTGTGTGAACTTTCCATAGGAGGCATGAGGACATAAAATGTAGCCAATAAAAGGGCTACAAAGTGACATGAAGAACAGATATTTCACATTTTTCATTAAACATATTTATATATTTGCTAGAAATAAAAGCAGTTTTTTTTTTTTTGGCTGAATTTATAAACAGCTGAAATTATGATTACTTTTTTTTGCTGAGCTGTTAACTCATGAAGTAAGGAATATTATATGTAGCATTCCAACATTTTTTAAAGAGAAATAACAGTATGCTACAACCAGGGGTTATGGAGGTTTTATGAAGATAAAAAAGATCCTTCTAAGACCAAGTATAGAAAATATAAGGGATAAATTCAAAAAGAACACAATATGAAAACATGTTTTCTAAATGTAATTAGAAAATATTAACTTCCTACAGATCTTCATTACTTTTTAATAGCTTAAGACTTGAATTGCTCTGCTCTCAAACAATATGAAATATGTTAATATCACACTTCAAAAAATAAGTTTAATCAAGATACATGTACTGTTAATGTATAACAAAATAACATTAAACACGTCTTCTTTATGAGATATTAATATTATATATTATATTAATTAGAGGAGCTTAGAAGTAAGTTTGTGATTAACAAGAACATATATCTGCAAATAGTGTCATAAAAATCAAATTCAATCAATGGGAAAGCAAATTTTAATTCCCCATGGAAAAAATATTAGTTCTTGTTTTAAGCATAAACTCAGTTTTGTTTCTCAACATGAATTCATATCTTTATTTCGCGTCTATTCATTATGCAGTAAATGTATCTTGATTCAAGGACCTTTGTATATTTGTATTGGAAAGCAAAATCACTAAGCAAGATTTTTTGCAATGCATCTTTTTGCTCTGAGTTCTGCTTCTTCTGCTTTAAGATCCTAAAGCTTTAATTTGTAGAAGCAAATTAACTCTCTTTAAGCCCCGCAAAAGTATAAATAATAATAAAAACCTGTATAACCACTCACTGATTTTTTTGTGATTGTTATCGTGAAGAGGATAGTTATATGTCAAAATTACTCTTTGACAATACAGCATATTGAGCAGGGATGATGCCTTGAGCTTGTCAGCTGCTGGGTTAGATCCTCTGTAAACAAGATGTGACAACAGCTGGGTCTCTCTCAGATGTACAGTAATGCCTAAAACAGTCTGGAATTCATGACAGATTTAAAGGGACAAGAGACATTAATAGACAGCCTACTGTTCCTCATTTCCAGATAAGGTAGTTAACATTTGGCAAACAGCAGGCAAGAAAGAATTAACCCAGTATTAAAATGGCTGTGAATAATGTATACATGTTTAAAAGACAGATTTATGTGATGTGAAATACATATTTAGTTTACTACCAAATTTGATACACCAGGACATTTTTCATTACTGGCTAAAGAAAAGAATGTTTGATTTGATTAAGCTGTGTAGTGCAGTTACACATTCACGTGGCTATTAGATGGATTTATGCAGCCATTTGATTGACTGGAAAAGTTGGATGCTTGTGAAATATGCTACTCATGTTACCCATTACTCCAGTCAAACTGAATCATTTCAGTGAGAATATACCCAGCAGCATTATTTGTAATTGTAATAAAAAGTCACATTGACTGCACAGACATAACTGCTCTATGTGCGTCTAGCACTGGAATTACTGTGGAAGTCCAATAGCAACACCATGAGTACAAATTGTGAATTGCATCTTTTGCACAAAAACCTAGGCAGAAAAAGTAATAATAATAACTCCTTACATTTATATAGCACTTTTCTAAGCGCTCAAATTGCTTAACATGAAAGGAAGTATCTCCTCATCCACCACCAGTGTGCGGCGTCTAACTGGATAATGCAACAGCAGCCATAGTGCACCAGAACACCCACCACACACTACACACCAGCTTATTGGTGGAAAGCAGGCCGAGGTTACACCTCTACTCTTTTCAAAAGACATCCTGGGATTTTTAATGACCACAAACAGTCAAGACCTCGGTTTAACATCTCATCCATAGGACGGTGCTTTTTGATGGTATACAGGTGCTGGTCATATAATTAGAATATCATCAAAAAGTTGATTTATTTCACAAATTCCAGTTCCAAAAGTGGAACTTGTATATTATATTAATTCTTTACACACAGACTGATATATTTCAGTAGAATAGTACTTAAGACCAATACAAAGAAAGGAATTTTAGAAGTCTTGGCCAACTGAAAAGTGTGAACATGAAAAATATGAGCATGTACAGCACTCAATACTTAGTTGGGGATCCTTTTGCCTGAATTACTGAAGCAATGAGGGGTGGCATGGAGTCGATCAGTCTGTGGCACTGCTCAGGTGTTATGAGAGCCCAGATTGCTCTGATAGTGGCCTTCAGCTCTTCTGCATTGTTGGGTCTGGCATATCGAATCTTCCTCTTCCCAATACCCCGTAGATTTTCTATGGGGTAAAGGTCAGGCGAGTTTGCTGGCCAATTAAGAACAGGGATACCATGGTCCTTAAAACAGGTACTGGTAGCTTTGGCACTGTGTGCAGTTGCCAAGTCCTGATGGAAAATGAAATCTGCATCTCCATAAAGTTGGTCAGCAGCAGGAAGCATGAAGTGCTCTAAAACTTCCTGGCATATAGCTGTGTTGACCTTGGACCACAGAAACCTCAGAGACTCTGATTGTGTAGCCTACAGAACTAAACTGAGAGACCATTTAAAGGCCTTTGCAGGTGTTTTTAGTTAATTAGCTGATTAGAGTGTGGCACCAGGTGTCTTCAATATTGAACCTTTTTCACAATTTTCTAATTTTCTGAGATAGTGAATTTGGGATTTTCCCTAGTTGTCAGATATAATAATCAAAATTAAAAGAAATAAACATTTGAAATATATCAGTCTGTGTGTAATGAATGCATATAATATACAAGTTTCACTTTTTGAATGGAATTAGTGAAATCAACTTTTTGATGATATTCTAATTATATGACCAGCACCAGTAGTGCCCCCATCACTACACTGGGGTGCTAGGACCCACACTGACTGCAGGGTGAGCACCCCCTACTGGACTCACTAACACCTCTTACAACAGCAACCTAGTTTTCCCAGGAGGTCTCCCATCCAGGTACTGACCAGGCTCAACCCTGCTTAGCTTCAGTGAGCAACCAGTCTTGGGCTACAGGGTGACATGACTGCTGTGAAATGACATGCTAATGACATTTTTTTTTTTTCATTCTCATTTGAGGGAATTAAATACTGTACCCAGTATTTACACATCCCTAACTCAGTACACTACTTCAAGTGTATTCTTCCTCTTGTCAGTTCAGGTCACTTTATGTTCTTTAGGTCTTTATGTTCCTTCACAGTGAGGCAAAAAGTGACTATCCAAAACCTTCACCATTTCAGTTCCTCTCTGGTCGAATGATCTGCCAACCTCCACCCAACTAGGACACCTAGTAGACACCTTTATTTATATAGCACTTTATACAGTACAGATTGTGTCAAAGCAGCTTTACAGTGGATCAGATCCACCATCTGGTCTGGATCAAGTAGGGCTCGCTGCAACCTGCGGTGGACATCCAACCCCGCCCACATCCAAGCGTGACGTCAGACACCCCGCACACATCCAGGTGACTGCAGTAACCAATGACATCTGATCTGTATATGGACTGGCAGTCCTGCATCTGAGTGGCTACAGTGACCTTGGACTAAAAATAGATGCCATTCTTCTTCTTACGATGTAACAAGTGCATGGGTGTTATGACAAGTGTTCCTGATTCTGGTTGACCTTAATGTGGCATAACTCATTTCTTCCACAAACACATTTTGTAAGTCGTTTTGGATAAAAACATCTGCTAAACACAAAAAATGTAAATGTACTTGTATGAATTATTGAAAATGAAGCATGCCCTGTTAGCAGCAAAAGGTTGGCGTTTTTCAGAAATAAAGCTCATACCTGCTCTGATCTACAGTCACAATAAGCTCTTAAAGGGGTCATATGATGCTTTTATAAAGATCATTTTTTTGTGTATTTGGTGTAACAGAATGTGTTGACATGCTTTAATGTTCAAAAAACACATTAATTTTCAAATACTGTACATTATTGTAGGTCCTCCATGCACCACTTCTCTCAAACTAGTCGTTTTCTACGAAGTCCCTCTTTCCGACATGCGCAGTCTGCTCTGATTAGCCAACTCACCCAGTGCATTGTGATTGGCTGATCACTGCAAGCACTCGTCGGAAATGTAACACCCCTTTCCATAATCGTGAGCTTTGTCTTTCAAAATGTAAAAACAGTTAATAATGTCCTTAGTTTTACCACCAGATCAGGCCCAAAAGAGGAACAGAGTTGCATGACAGACACAGTGATGAAGCTAGTTTGTGTTAGTACATAAGCCACGGACGGTTAAGACAGCTGACTCCACTGTGATGTCCCTCTCTACTTCTCACTTGCTCACACACACATGAACAAGCATGCCACACACACACGCGATGCACAAAACTCTGCATTTGAACATTTAATAGAAAATACTTAAACTAATTTTTAATATATATATGTACACCAGTCTCTGTGTCCCTGGGTGTCCACGAGTGAGCTCACTTCCCCATAGGCACTTCACCATAGCCACTATAATTCCTCTAGTCTGGTCCTGTCTTTCCCTGTTGTTTGTATAGAGTTCTTACCCTTAGTGTTACCAGTGTTCTCGTCTCCCGAGTCTTACCCTTGCCTTCTCGTCCTCCGAGTTCCCGTTCCTTTCCTTCCGGCTCCCTCTTTTGTTTTGTTTGTCTCCTTGGACTGTTGATTTGGATTACCCTCATTTGTTAAATAAATTACCTGCAATTGGATCTCTCCCTCTCCTTGTGTTTCTCTGGTGCATGTTCGTTACAGAAGGACTCCATCCTAGAGATTCAGCGGTATGTCTGCTCCAATTTCCTCCCCAGCCATCAAAAGGGAGAGGAATGGCTTTGAGGGTACTTGCCAGGTTGTGTTCCGTGGAACCAGGGGAGGTTGCTCTGGAGTGAGTAGTCGAGAGGAGGTCCGGCAGCGATCTCCACTGCGGCCTCCCGCTGCGCAGCATGGCCGCCAACCCAGCACCACGAGGCAAGATGGAAGCCAGTCCCACACCACAGCACAGCATGGCCGCCAGCCCAGCGCCACGAGGCAAGATGGCCGCCAGCCCAGCGCCACAGCACAAGATGGCCGCCAACCCAGCGCCAAGAGGCAAGATGGACGCCAGCACAGCGCCACAGCACAAAGTGGCCACCAGTCCAGCGCCACACTGCAAGATGGCCGCCAGCTCAGCGCCAATGCTCAAGATGGCCGCAGAGACGATTTTGAATTATTTCTCCATTCTGTCAAAAATCCTAGAGATTCCCAAAACTGTTCACGTCACGTTGGCTGAGCCAGCACCACAGTATAGGATTGCCACCAACCCAGCGCCGCTGTGCAACAGGGCTTAGAATGCGGAGAACTCTGCCTTTGTTCAGAAACACTCCTCTAGCCCCAGCTGGCCTGCTTTAGCCCAAGGTTTTCGTCGGGCCAAAAAACCCTGGTTGTTGGCCCAGAGGAAGCCCTGACGAGGCACGATTAAGCCCCAGAGGTGACCGTGGAAACGCAACTTGCCCTGGCACGCACTAGCACGCACTAGCACGCCCGGTTTAAGCTCAACAGTGGAAACGCGGCTACTCACTACTCGCCAATTTTAGCACCGCGGCTTGTTGAACCATTGGCATATCGCGAGAGTGATTCAAAAGCACAAGGAGTCGTCTGCTCTCTAAGCTCTTGTGGTTTTTTGATTTCACACACCGGTCGGTCTGATAGTGATGATCCGCTTCATGTCGAACAAGCCTAATGATTCAATGAACCATTCATAAAGAACCATTTAATTCACTCTTGAATGAATCAGCAATTTGAACAAATTAAATTAATGAATAAATGACCTTATCATTCAGACATTACCACCACCTACTGGCAGTTTTAGTTTATTATTTAGAGTATAATTTAATTAAAGAAACAATTTCATATTTTCATAGTAATAATAATAAAATAAAATAAAAAATATTAAAGTTACAACCAACCAAAAATGACAATTCTGTCATCATTTACTCACATTGTCCAAAAGAGTAGGCTATATGTTATAAATTTTATCAAACAAAATATTTCTTTCTGAACCTACTTTTTGTAATCTCTGTTTAATGCTTTACACAACAATACATTTAAATTATCTGTTGGGAGTAATTTCTCAAAATTTGATGTGCAATTTTTTTAATCACTACATCATGTAATTATTTTGATTTATATATATATAATGCAGAGTCAGAGGTTTTGAAGGCAAACATTAATGCCTTGATTAATTGCAAAGGTTTGATAGAACCGGCTGGAAGACCTGCCAAGAGAACATTGCAATTGTCCAACCTGGACAGAACAAGAGCTTGAACAAGAGTTGTAAAACTTATATCACATTACATAATTTATTGCATCTGTACAAGTTTTATTGCAAATTTTTATTACATTCCTCTATAATGAAAAGTTTAAACTCCAAAGTTTAGATTCCAGCGTGTGACACCTTTAGTTAAATAGTTTATACCATATTGCTGTTTATTAATAGGAAAATCCTCCTACTGCAATGGGGCGTGTGTTTACGTCATCGCGTGCCGCTGCGCGTACTCGTAGACGTCAAAGCGGGAGTAAGGGCGGGCTCGGAGCGCATAGCAGTGAGGCCAGCCAGGGTCCAGTCTTAAATTTCTGGCTGCTTGTGGTCCTCCACTTATTCAATGAACGGCACAATGGCTGCATCGTCGAACAGAATCATGCTGGGCCCCCTCGTAGCCGCTATCGACCAAGGCACGAGTTCCACGCGCTTTCTGGTAAGTCCCATCTTGAAGACTGTCATCGTGCTGTGGTGGAGCTCAAGTGGCTCGCATACAGATTGGAGAGTCCTCTCCGTGCCCTTGCCAACATGTGCGGGTAAATATGTCGGAGCCGGTTCAGATGGACTTGGGTCATGCCAGTTTACCCACGTGGATTGCGTGTAGTTTCTGAATCCCCTCGTTAGCTCAATCCCAGTCCTTCTAATTGGTTTTCTGTTTGCTTGATGCTAAAGAATCTGCACTGAGAATCTGCTCAGAATCTGTGAAATTCATCTTGCTAATAATTTTTGTTTTAACCAGTTACACAGTCTTTGGATTTGAGCAGCATTACAAAGTTCAAATGTTTGCTTAAAACACACTTTAATCCCCACAATAATGGCAGTTGTAATCATGGTGTTTTGTGTGAACATCCGTGAACTTTTTTTAACGAGTAGCTCCAAAAAGTCTGTGAGAGACTGTCTGGGGTCTAACGTTAGCTGTTTTTTATTCTATTCGTGTCTTGTGCTTATTTCTGGTGGTCTTAAAAGTTTTAATTCACCATTTCACAAATTAAACAAGAATGAAATACTAAGCAATGTGATCATAATGTACAGCTAAGTTATTTCTATATTCTAGTATTTGGCATTAGAGATATTCAAGCCTTAAGAATTTCTTTTAATTTTTTTTAAGGATTTAAAAAGTAGTGGCGATCTGTTGGAAACTCATGGTGTTCCTAGAAAGTCTTACATTTACCTGCAGAAACCCTGCTTGTGGTGCTCTGTAAGAAAGGTCACTGTAGGCTATTGTGGGCTGTGTGTGTTAGATCTGACAAGGTTGTGGCAGGAAAAGTGGACAATTCAATATAATTTCTTTGTGTGTCCAGTAGGAAGAGGTTTGTGTTTAAAGAGTGTGTGCTTGTAATTCTTGGGCCTGACAAATAAACATTCCTCATATTGTTCAAATGTTGTGGCCAGAATTGTCAACAGAAAAGCTCAAAATGAGGTCTTTGCAAATAATTTTTGGAAATTTCAGTTTTCAACATCAGTGACAAATCACTGCAATACCATGCTGAATTGCAGCAGGTTTTTTTTTTTTTTTTTTTTACCTTTGACTTGTGTCTTCTAATATTGAATGTTGAATTTGGACAGATTGGAGTCTTATCAAAATGAACTCTCATATGGTCAAATACCAAAAACATATATTTTTTAATAACTTAAATTCTTTGTTCTTTTAATTGTAGGTTTTCAATGCAAAAACAGCAGAGCTTCTCAGTCACCATCAGGTTGAGATTAAACAGAGCTTTCCTAAAGAGGGGTGAGTATTGTGTCCTTTGTGTTGACACACTGGTTCAATGGGGCAATGGATTATGCAATATAGTAGAAGTACAATTTGTGATTCAAATCATAAGTTCACTATTGGTTCATACTGCTATTCTGGATGAGCTGAATAGGATTTTTTCCATTCACATTGATGGCAAAGATGTCAGCTGTGTTATGCACAGTGTGCTATATTTAAGAATCATGCAAATTTCATATGGCTGGCTGGAAGTGAGAACCAGGGTTATTTTTGTATCACTGAGGTCCTGTTATATTTTTTAATTTCATATTTTCTGTTTTATTTTAATTAGAGTTGTAGTCATGTAATGTGTGTTTGTCACATTTCTTAGTGTTTTTTTTTTATGTTTATATACTTTTTTTTATTTTGAAGTACATTAGTTAAACTAAAAAAAAGAGAAATATTGTATAATATAAAGTTTTTTTTTAGGTATTTCTTTATGTATTTTTAAGTTAACTATAGTAACCTGTTACAAATGATATATTGTCTTCCCTCAGCTGGGTTGAGGAGGATCCAAAAGAGATTCTTCAGTCTGTGTATGAGTGCATGGACCGAACCTGTGAGAAACTGACCCAGCTCAACATTGACATCTCGAACATTAAAGGTAACGAGACAACTTATTTCTCCCCTCACCTGCTATTACGTGCTCATGGTTGTTTATTTTTATTTCTTCATGTTTTAATCGGTCTGCAGCTATTGGTGTGACCAATCAGAGGGAAACCACCCTTGTTTGGGACAAGGAAACAGGAGAACCACTTTATAATGCTATAGGTAAATATTATTACCTTCATATTATATATGCCCAGGGGTGGACTGGCCATCTGGAGCACTGGGAGTTTTCCGGGTGGGCAGTTGGACAATAGGGAAAATTTTAATTATAGGAAATTTTTTTATTCTTCATCGGCCCACTTGAGTTTCTCAGACTCCGATAGCAGTGTAACAGTGCTCGGCAATGACAAAATGATTGAAATGGCCAATCAAATCATAGGAGGTGAGATTGAAATTGTTCACATAAGCTGAGCAGGAATTCTGTCACAGTGCTGTTTAACACTTGAAGAATGTTCAGCTGCTTACATCTTCTCAATGTATTTGTTAATTTTCACACAATGTAATTCTTCATTGTGTGTAATGAGCAATGAAATGGAATCCTTGTGAATGTGAAATGTGTTTGCATGTAGTGAATGTTACTTTGCTTTTGTGGTAGCCTTTTGGTGACTTCACTTGTCTAAGAAAATGACTAATTAAACTCAAAGTAGGAGAGTTCTCATCTTTAGACTTGACTTTAACTCAAGTGTGTCGTTGTTTGGACCGCCATATATTAACATAAAAATATTGTTTGTTTGCAATTAGTTTGCATGCATTATTTTATTGGAAATAAGTGTTCTTTAACTGTTTACAGCCTTAGTTCTCTCTCTTGGACGAGACAAATTCAAGTGTCATCTTTGGGTAAAGTCCAGGGTTCATGAACTGCAGCCATTTGATTTTGGGTTTGTCCTTTTCAGATCTGTGCTTAAAAGCAAGCATCCAGTTAAAGGGTTAATTAGCCTAAAAATGATAACTATGCCATCATTTACCCACCCTTAAATAATTTCAAACCCACTTGGCCCAGTTTTTTCATAAAATATAAAAATAATTTTTACACCGTAAAACACAATAATCATGTTCCACAGGGACTTTTTAATGCTCCAACAAAAAAACAAATTACCACAAGAAAAGTACTGTAAAAGCCATCCACATGACTTCTGCACTATATTCATATAATCTTTAAGCCGTAATTCAATTTTAGCGACCCTGTATAAAAAAGAGCAGAGCAAACATTTGTCATGTACATCAGAAAAGAATAGATGAATTAAAATTTAAATTAGTATGTCAGTCATTCATGGTAATTAGCATAAAAAGGTGTTTTTATTTCAATTAAAACATTTTAGTAAGTTATGTCAAACACATAATGAGCTGGAGTGTCATGGTGTTGTGGGCCACTTTATGCCATAATGGATGGATTGATGGGCAACTTTTAGTCCAAGTCCACCCCTGCATATGACCATTGTTTAGTATATAAGTAATGATATCTTATGCTTTACAATCCATAATTAAATGACCAAATAATTTCTGATTTGTTTGGATGTTTAGTTTGGCTTGATCTGCGGACCCAGTCAACAGTAGAAAGGCTCATCAACAAAACTCCTGGCAGAAACAAAAACCATCTCAAGGTGAGAGTGCCATTGTCTCCTTGTAAATAAGACTGACATGATCTTGAACAGTTATATCCACAATCAGTTATGTTAAACAGGTTTCAGTATGTCAGATAGGAAGTCTTCAGGAAATGAAAATTGAAGTTTTGACTGAAGTCTGGCTATTTTAATCTTGTCCCACCCTAATTTTTTTATTTAAACAGAAATATATTCAAACATAGAGGAAGCATTGCACTTATCAGTCCACTTCGAACTGCACTTTGGTTATTTTTTATTTCTGTTCCTGTACACAAAGTTTGAAAAACTGAAAATATATAAATATTTGTACTTCTCTTGCTTCATACAGCACAAGACTGGCCTACCCATCAGCACGTACTTCAGCGCAGTGAAGTTACGCTGGCTGATGGATAATGTTGAAAAAGTCCATGAAGCTGTGCTCTCTCACAGGGCCATGTTTGGAACAGTGGACTCCTGGCTTATCTGGGTAAGAGCAGTGCCATTAAGGTTTCTCTTCTGCATCTCTATAGTGTTTGTGTATATGTTTTTGAAGTTTAATGGTAAAAGAAGAAATAAGTGCACGATTAAGGAGCATTCCAAGGTTTTAGACTGCTGAATGATTACACTTATCCTTGTAGAATATAGATACTCAAAAATAAACTCAAGCACTTGGTCTTGGATTGAATTCAGATGCTGTAATGGTTTACAACCACATTTCTGTATACATTTTGCATGTATTATTAATCAAGCATACCTGATTCAGGTCATCAGCTCAGAGGAGATCCTAAGACCTGAAATGGATGTTTTAAGTTGAGGAGACTCCAGGAATGTTATTGGGAACCACTGCTCTATTCAGTATGAAGTGATCATGATGTAAATATTTTAACTTGTCTAATCTGTGATATCCACTAACTTTCAGTGCCTGACGGGGGGGAAGAAGGGAGGTGTTCATTGCACAGATGTAACCAATGCCAGCCGGACAATGCTCTTCAATATTCACACAATGGACTGGGATCCAGAGCTCTGCAAGTAAGTACAAAGTACATAGTTTTATATAAATGTTTATGGCCCAAAGCTTATTTGCATATGTAAATGTCAAAAAGAATGTTGGATACTCCACCCAAAATATAAAAATTTTATCATAATTTACTCAGCCTCATTCCATCCTAGACTTTTTTTCTTCTATGTGACTCAAGTTTACGAATCACTGTCTTCTCAAGCAAACCTATAGGTTTTTGCTTCTGACCAGCTGTCCCTCCAAGGTTTGCTTGACATAAATGTTAGCATGTTTGTGAAACATAATGTCCAATTATGTTGTGAAATAAAACTGAAAAGTAATGGCATTTCTCACATCAGCTTAAAACATGTTCTTCTGGAAGCTGGCTGGAAGCAATGGTTAGAAACGTTTGAAATATGACACACCATTTGAGTCAGATTTTTGTTCATCAACTTGGGTCATATGGATTACCATCATGTTTGTTGAGTGTGGTTTTTGAAGCGTAAACTTTGAGGGTTCATTCACTTGTTTGAGTTCATCTGAATAATTCATACATTTGGAACGACATGATTTTTTGATTCATTTTGGATTTGGAGTATGCCTTTAAGATTGGAATACACTTACATAAGTTTTTAAATCTACACTGCACATTACACTCTTGACAATTTGTGAATGGTTAGAGAAAAACTGACCATCATACACTGAATGACAGACTATCACACACTACCAGATTTTCAAAAAGTTATTTCAAACACAACAAACCCGCTCAGAAAGATGGCCATCATACACTGTGTGGTTTTATTTATTGTCCTCCTCTTTATAAAATCTGTCAGTTATGCCTAAAATATCAGAGCAATAATCTGGGCAAAAGATGTGTAGTGTATTCCAGCCTTTACTGTTTTTAAAAAAATGTATTCATAACATATATTTCTTACATATTTAACAGATATTTTGATATACCAATGGAAATCCTGCCAAAAGTGAGAAGTTCTTCAGAGATTTATGGTTTAATGGTAAGTGTTTGACTCCAAAGAGATAATTTCTTTCTGTACTTCTGTTACATAATGCATTGATAGGATTCTGTTGTGAAAAATTGATGAGAGAAATGCTCTTTGCTCCAGAGCAGTGTCTGTCAAACAGTAACTGTTTATTCTTTAACTGTACATACACAATCCACAACTCCAATGACATCTTTACATCCAAAGTTGAATTTTGCTGTGGAGCAGTCATTTAACCCTTTGGAGATTTTAGTGTGTCTTTATCATGATTATATTTTATGTCCTGTGATCTCTGTGGGCTGACTGATAGAAAATCAGCTCTAATCTGGTGAGTATCTCTAGCTGTCATGTCTGGCCAAACTTTGCTGTCATGTCATCACAGAAGTTGGTGCATTTCCAATATGTAGCAAAAACTTTTTTTATTGTAAGTGAATTTGCTTATATTCCAGAGTTAAGGTCTTATTGGAAATGTACCGGATGGTGATCTTGTCATTGTCGCCCAATGCACTGCCTGTCCTTTCCAACAGCTCTTGGATTTTAGGAACTTTTTCATGTAGTTTTCTGGTTATGGTCCTTTTCTTTGTTCCCTTTTTCTTTATTCATTCACTATGGCTGAACCCACACCATATTTGAGTTGCAGTGATGGAAATCAAGCATATTTTCACAGTTTTTAACATGCTTAGTCAATGATTCTTCTTTTTTGAGTATGTTTAGAGCAGATACTTGCAGCATACAGCGGCAGATGATTTGCCAAAGATGTTCATGTCCGCTACAGTATTAGAATTTATAAGTATTAATCTCTCGAGTGTTAGAGTTCTGTTTTAGAGCAGGGGGCTGTATAATGCATGTTAATTATTACATTTATTTGTATATTAGTAAATTCTTCCCTTAATGATTTACTTTTTACAGTGTTTTTTTTTTTTCTTGCAGAAATCTGGCCCTTTAACTGGTGTCCCCATATCAGGGGTAAGATTATTAGATAATTTTTTGAGAAAGATTACATTCTTTCTCTCTTGCTTCCCAAGTTGTGTGTGTGTAAATATAATTATTTTGAGTCTGACAATTAAAATCATAATGCATATAAAATACAGAAAGTGACTTTACATCCGTTTACAGTGTCTTGGTGACCAGTCTGCTGCGCTGGTGGGACAGATGTGTTTCAAGGATGGACAAGCTAAAAATACGTATGATTTTGTTTTGTCAATCTTTCTTTATCTCAGTTCTTCATAGCCTAATTTGTCAACATGCAAAAATGCGCACTTGGACTAAATAAAAATGTTGTGATTTTGTACATTTGATCACAATGTGTAACCTATTTAATTTTTTTTTTTCAGTTATGGTACTGGTTGTTTCCTGCTTAAAAATGTAGGAACAAAGGTATTCAACATACTTAAAGGCTCAAAAATACATTTTACTTTTTTTTTTAATCTACATTGTATTTAAACAATTTGTTTTTTTATATATCTTAAAGCCTGTAATGTCGGACCATGGACTCCTGACCACGATCGCATATAAGCTAGGGCGTGACAAGCCAGCCTGCTATGCACTAGAGGTAATGTTGACATAGTTGATTACATTTATTATGTTCCTGGCAGATTATTTCTTACCAAAGCAATGCAAAGGTTTTGTTTCTGTGGCAGCTATGTAATTCTACTCTCAAAAACATAGAAGCCTATTCATTTTTGATAATTACTTTGTGATTTAGAGTAGCCAATACTTCACTCTTGCTCAGCTGGAGTTTTTCTTCTCTAGGGTTCAGTTGCCATTGCAGGAGCAGTTGTGCGTTGGCTGATGGATAATCTCGGAATTATCCAAACCTCTACAGAACTAGGTGTGTTTGTGTAAAGGTTATATTTTTACCCTAATTCAAGAGTATTTAACCCAGTTTTGAAATATTTCATTTTAAACATTTCACTTTCCACCCCAGAGAAACTAGCTGCTGACGTTGGCACGTCATATGGCTGTTATTTTGTCCCTGCATTCTCTGGATTATATGCGCCATACTGGGAACCAAGTGCTAGAGGGTTAGTGACCGATACATCCATTTGAAAAATAATTTTCTGTTGATGTAAGCAATGTAAAACTCTATAAAGTCTAAGGAGAATGAGCTTTACATTAGAGAAAGGCGTTAAAGCAAAAAAAAAAAAAAAATCATAAATAATAATCCTGTTGTGAATTTCATTGTGAATTTATTATTTGAAGTGCAGTTGTTAATACAGGTGAAATGTACAACATTGAACCTTTTTTTTTCTTTTTTGGCTTTCAACAGAATCATCTGTGGTCTAACACAGTTCACCAATAGGAGTCATTTGGCTTTCGCAGCACTTGAAGCTGTCTGCTTCCAGACACGAGAGGTAGCCTAAGTTCGTGAATTTGCATCTGCCTGATTATATGTTCTTATTACGTCGCTCTCTAAAATAATTGATCTTAAATATTGACTGTTGAAGGAATTTTGTGTTCTATTTAAACTAATTAATAGTTTCAACTCCAGTCTTTTTCATATTAATTTGTTTTAAAAAAGGTGTGTAATAAGCAGGATAATATATATATTTAGCTGTCCAGTTAATTTTTTGATCAACCTGTTGAGGTTATTTTGCAGGGTCAGTTTGCTGTTTATTATCCCTTACTTATTTTTACAGCCTTAAGGATAGAGATGACTTTTTTTACAGTATGAACTTTGAGGATGCTAAAGGATGCTCAAATTTGTTTCAGATTCTGGATGCAATGAACCAGGATAGCGGTATTCATCTGTCCCAGCTCCAGGTTGATGGAGGCATGACGTCCAACCGGTTACTGATGCAGCTGCAGGCAGACATACTGTGTATCCCAGTGGGTAAGATACACATTTTCATCTTGTAAGTCTTTATATAAGGATATACGTAAACACTGGTGTAAATTAAACATTTAGTGGTATTTGCATATGGGTGGATATGTGATATAGTTTGTATGTATTTACAGTAAAGCCATCCATGCCTGAGACCACAGCTCTTGGTGCTGCCATGGCAGCAGGAGCAGCTGAGGGGGTCAGTGTCTGGAGCCTAAACCCAGAAGATCTCACAGAGGTTACTTCAGAAAGATTTGAACCTCAGATCAACCCAGAGGGTAATGGAATCTAAAATGCACCACACACCAATTCATAACTGATGAAAATTGCCTGAACCATATGTGTAAAGGGCGTTTTACACTGAACATGATGCAAAAACGTTTTGGATTTGTTATTTTTGAGGACGGGAAATGGATACAATGTAAATTTGAACGACGCAAACCAGCACATATCGAGCAAAAACGAATGGCACTGTTTTGGAACTATTTAGATTGCATGTGGTGGAGAGTGAAGTCACTGTTTGTAAAATTTTAATTTTTGTTATATAAAAGAAGCGGTCCTAGTTAAAGGGTTCCTTTTAAAAGCACAAACTGGCACAAATCTAGCACAAACGAATGACACCTGTTTTGTGTGATTTAGACGAACTGGGGTGTAGAGTGACGTCACAGCCTCCAAAAATATTTTGGATGTATCTATGGAAGGAAAATAGATACAGTGTTTGTTTTAATGGCACAAACAGGCACAAATCGAGCACAAACGATCTACGCTGGTTTGGAGCAATTTGGCCAACATGGGGGGGAGAGTGACGTGTTTAAAAAGAATGTTTAATATCTCAAACACCAAACCATCACAAACGTTTGTTTCTTTGGCACAAATCAGCACAAACGTAGCACAAACAAATTGCATAATTTTGGTGATTATTTCTTTTTATGGGGTGCCAACTTCACGGAGGTTACCCCAGAACGTAATCAATGTAATCGGCGTTGTTTGTTTATTAGATACTGTATCACTCGCATGCTGAACGTAAACAATGCTGATGTTTTGTGCTCACCAAGGTTTGGATGGCATAATTCACAGCATTTATTTTAATCCGGAATAACCTACTAAGTGTGAACACACTCTAAATAAAGGTCCAGATGAAAAAATTTTTATTTTTATTTTTTTTCTCTTGCAGAGAGTGAACTGCGATATGCTCGCTGGAAGAAAGCTGTTCAGAGGGCTATGAACTGGGAAACCACAGAACCAGTCAACAATGGAAATGGTGTGTTTATTTACATTTTTATTTTATTTAACTCCATTAACCAATCAGTCAACTAATCAGAAATGCCTTATTCAAATAATAAAAAAATATTGATATTCTAATTAGTAAAATTAGTTTAGTAATTGGTCAATTTTTTTATTTTTTATTTTTTCTGGAAGATCTGAACCTCTTTCCTCATGTTTGTTCCATATCCAAAAAAACGAACAAAAAACAAAACATAAAGCATTTCAACCAGGCCCACAAAAGTAGTCAAAGACTAAGGTCGGTTTGTAGTAATCAATAACCAGAGCTATTGACCCAGAATGTCCAAAGTCAGGGGGAATGGATGTTTTGCAAGTGTTGTGTGTTTTTTTTTTTTTTTTTTAGGGAGGTACAAAGTCCTGTTTCTATTTATTTATTAGCTGGTTTGAAGTAAATTAAATCTCCAGGAGCAGAAATTTTATTTTATTTGGTTTGACAAAATCAGTATTTACTTAATTGTTCCACTTGTTTTCTCTCTTCACTGTCTTGCGTGACATGGACCTGTGTTCTGGACAACCAACAGAGGAGACTAGTATCTTCAGTAGTGTTCCCTTGGGCTTTTACATTCTCGGTAGCATGTTTATGTTAATTGGAGCAAAGTACATTGCAGGTCAGTGTGAGAGCGAGTGAATGAGAGATGGCGAAAGAGCCCAATGCATGTTTTGTATGTGTGTCCTTTAAGTTCACTGGCCTGAGAGAAAGTGGTGAACATGAGTGTATAACGACCACTCATTCGTTTTCTTGTAGTAGTGTGAATGAATGGCATAGAATAGCATTTCATCTGAGTCTATAAGGAGGAAATTATGGAACAGGTCCCGTTCATGTGTTCACAAAAATCCACAGTTCACAATTTTTGATCAATTGGAGAGTGCTGTGTTAATGATGGCTTTAAACATACGGCTTGGTTTGGTGAAAATAATGGGGAAAAAAGGTACCTGTTCTAAGAATCTCCCTCTCTGCCCCAAACTTTGCTTTTCCTGTCACTTCTATTCCGTGTCGATTTTCCCTTCTTCACAGTCTCCTCTTCTGTTCTCTTCCAGTGTCACGCTATCTCAAACATTTGTGTGCATGCTGAAAACGTCTCTGTTTGAGCAAACATGCAGTTTTAGCTGTTTTAACTTTCCATTTTTTTTTCTCTCTCACTAAAGCAGGGCAGAAGTAGACTTGAACCTTACTGCACTTCAGAAGATGGAAAATGAAGTCATTAGGTCCATGGCTTACCCCTTCAAAATCAAGATGTGCTGTAGTGGCCTTGGCAAAAGACATTCCAACTGAAAGTGTTGTTAATGGTTTCTGCAGAAATGGTACCATAAAATGATAAATTAAGACCTTTCTGGTCATGTAGCAGGAAGTTTTATTGACCATATCTGGTATGATGAAGTCATTATTTTTCATGTCTTCCTGTAGTTTCCCCACACTCTTCTCTAGAAGCAGCAGCTTTAACACTGAAGCTGCTGTGGCTTGGTGTTTCTGGTATTTTTCATGTACAGTACATTCTAATGGAATTGTCAATGATAGTAAGCAACTCTTGGCTGTGCAAAACAGTCATCATTGAGTTTGATATTTTTATATATATATTTAAAGGCACTAACCATCACAGACATCAGCAGATGTGTGTCTATGTACAGTGGTTTTAGTTTGAAGTTTGAAAGAGTGAGACATACTATTAGTTCAATTGAGTTACTTCTCAAATCTATTCAGGAGAGCATTAGTGCACTTTATAATGTATTATGCTGTTATGTGTAACAGCAAGGGAACTGTACAATCTAATGTACATAATGTTGAGATGTTTTTTTTTCTCCTCTTTTACAATTTCATATGCCTGTTGAAAATTTTATTGACAAAAATACTGTGCGTGGAAATCAAGTCAACCTGTCCAAAACACTGTGGCCCTGATGATAGAAGTTGCACTTCTGTATAACTTCTGCCTTCTATATGAGAGACCATTAAACAGGAGGCTTTTTGAGCATTATGGAGTCAACATCTGAACAATTACTGACGGGGACTGCGTAACTATATTTGAACAAACATATTTTAAGAATTGTAGAGCACTGTTTTGTCTTATATTTGGTCAAGTCACTGTAATTTAATCTCTGAAAATTGTGCATGTAAATTACATTACTGTGCAGCTCAAGAAAGTGATGTTATAATATAAAATTAATTTGACCTAAGGATTTACTTTCAGTTCCAGCAATTAGTTTCCGTTTAAATATCTAACTTGAACTTGAAAGGAAATAGTTTGCACCTGATTTTTCTATCATATTTGATGTCTGTGTAATGAAATATAACAAGTTCCATGACAATTAAGAATTTATAAACGGATGAGTTTATTATTATTATTTGCTAAATTTAATTAATATAGTTGCCAAGTTTTCTTTTAATGCAAAAGTTTGTTTTTTAAAAAGCCAATTAGTATTGTGACGAGCACTTGTATAATGTACTCTGAATGGTACTTCCTTGATTTGTCTTTGATTTGTGTCAATGAATACTTGAAATGCAAAATAACTTGATTAACATAAAGTAGCCAGTATTAAACTTCAGTAATTAGTTTTCTTTATTGCATGTGGCGCTGGTTGCTGAATGTGTCATGCTTAAACAAGTTTTATCTGGGTTGTAAATGTTAGCGAGTGATGCTGTGATGTTCATTACCTCATCATTTGCATGTAATTTCTTTCCCCAGGATTTCAAGTAAATTTTCATCACTGAATTTTCTGTTTCTTCACTTTTAGTGTACTTCACTGCTTCTGGGGATTAAAAGAAAAATATGTTTAGTCTGTCAACATGCCAGACATTATATATTGTCCAGTTAAATTCAAGAAACAATTATGTTTCCTTAAAGATAAGATGGACAAAGTTGGACTTAGTGCAGGATGGTTTCTTTTCTCCATCTCTGAGATCTCATTATAGTCTTTGATTACCGGTACATTTCAAAGTATTATCTCAATTTACTCTTGTTATTTCCCTCAAAACACCATGATACATTACTTAAAATTGACAACATATACAAATATAGCTACAAGCAGCAATTACGGGGCCAAGCACTCCAGCGGCAAATTTAGGAGCTAAGCATGGCATGAAGGACCACACCAAATGTAACAATGAGCAATTAAACCAATTTTAGGATGATTGTAATTGAAATGGCTGAAAAATCATAAATACAACCACTAGTAATAAGATTAAATGGCCTATCACTTTTTACCAACAGGTGGCGCTGTAATCAAATCATTTTGGTGTGTTCTGTGTGAGATGACAATAACAAACAAAAAGTTTAGTATCAATATGCTAAAGCATTGCAGAGATACAGCCTGAAGTGTCATTTTGCCATGATGCCTCAAATTCATCGCGGTGGTATGGGTAAACGATTTTGTGTATCGATACAAAATCCATAACATTTTGTCAGCACAGTCTAAAGATCATATGAATCAGTTTTGGTGAAAATCGGACTAATGGTTGATGAGTTCGAAAAAGTAGAAATTTCGGCTTACTCTAGCATATTTGGTATCTATGCTGTCTGCATAAGCCAGGGAATATTGCAAAAGGCTAATGCATTAAAAATTATTAGCATTTTTATATGTGGAATTAATCATAGTTAATGAATGGTGTATTACTCTTGACCAATAGGTGGCACTGTTTCCATTTTATGTGGCATGGTCAGTGTGAGGTGACGATGACACATACAAAGTTTGGTGCAAATATGTCAAAGCTTTGCAGAGATACAGCCTCAAATGCATTTTGGCACCCTTCCAGCAAATTCGTTGATGCGCTAAATGAAAACCGTTTCATATATCAACACGAAATCTATAACTTTTGGCCAATGGGGTCTGAAGATGATCTGTGTCAAATTTTGTGAAAATCGGACTAAAGGTCTTGGAGGAGTTCGAAAAAGTAGATTTTCAACATTAATCAAAATGGCAGACAGGGAGTTCAGATTTCCTACTAAAAAATTGGTATGTCTATTGTCGGCACAACCCAAGGAATATTTTCAGATCAGTTTCATTACAATAGCCTAATGCAATCAAAAGTTATTAGCATTTTTGTAAATTTCATAATTGAAGGTTAATGAATGGTTTATTACTCTTTGACAATAGGTGGCGCTGTTACCAAATTTATGTGGCATGGTCAGTGTTAGGTGACAATGACACATACAAAGTTTGGTGCAAATATGTCAAAGCTTTGCAGAGATACAGCCTCAAATGCATTTTGGCCAGGGGGGCAGGGTTTCATCTTTTTTGAAGCACCCCTGGGCGCCGCCATTGGCTAGCGGACCCCCGCCTGCTGTTAGCATTCCATTGACTCCACTTTGACAGCGAATAACTTTACATCTGAGGCGTTTAAAGGCTCCATTTTTCCATTAATTATTTCTAAAGAAACACGAAAATTTCTAAAAGGCTCCATTACCTTGTATCTTACGTTATGTTTCCATAGAAGCAGTTTTTGTAAAAAAAAAAAAATAGGCTAACGATTGCGTCATAACCAGCAACTCTGTCGCACAGTAGAGAAATTACCATATGGACAGGAGGAGAAGCTCGCAGGCAAACTTTTACTGTCTATGAGGCTATCGGGGGGACGTGGAGGCATGAAGTCCAGGGAGATAATTAATCAGAATACTTGTTCACGCTCGCCTTCTCTGCAAGATTCGGTGGGTGATTCAGATTTCTCTTGGCACAGTGATTAGAAGACGTACAGGTTGCTCACGTGACATTTACATCATCAAGCTCAGTTCGAGTCTGCGCAGTACGCCTGACCCCCAGGAAGTGCTTGCTTCTAATTGACTTCATTTGTCCCTGTTGAATCCAATGGGGTCGCTGTGTCCATTTCTTTTACTGTCTATGATTTTGGCACCTTTCCAGAAATAAAAATGGCTGACACAGGGAAATTGGATATCATTCGAATCAACATGACTGACTGAATCTAAAGATACCAGTTTTGTGATTTTTGGCCAAACCATTCAGAAGTTATAAGCCAAAAGATGCATTTTTCATATCTCCTGACCACTATGTGGCGCGTCATCGAAACACTGCAGGTAGTCTCAGGTCATGCTTGTTATAACACACCAAGTTTGGTCTCAATCTGCCAAACCGTTGCCGAGATATAGCCTCACATGCATTTTTGCATGATTTTCATCAAATTTGTTCACGTGTCATTCGAGAACGGTTGGACAAATCAATTTGAATTCCATAACTTTTTGCCAGCTTTGTCTAAAGATGATCTGAGCCAATTTTCATGAAAATCGGACTAACCGTCTAGGAAGAGTTCGAAAAGGTAGGTTTTTAAAAAATTTAAAATAGCAAAAGAACTAAACCTTGCAATTTTTGGATTTTGGGGTTGATTCGACTTGGCTTAAGCCAAGAATTCAGAGGAAAAAAGAAATTTCATTTTCTGGCTTACGGTTCAAAAGTTATTAGCATAAAAATATAGAAACTTTGGACAAGTGGTGGCGCTTGAGAGTTGGAGTTAGAGACTTCAAATTTGCTATAGTTAATGCTGGGACTGTCAAACCATTACAACTGTCAAGGGGAGCATCACCTGAGACAGCATATACAAGAAGACTTCCATAACTGCCACTTCCACTTCTCGCTTGATGCATCAGCAAGAAGGGATACCCAAGTGACTTGGAAGCTCCTCAGGGTAACCTGGCCAGACATCCCAGAAATTCCTTGCAGTGCCGTGCCAGGCCTGATGATCAAGAAGGATCCCACAGAAACCTATGATCTGGCCGCCTGATACCGGAAGCATGAAACTGGAATCAGGGGTATCATACCAGCTGGACACAATGCTGACAAGTGTTTAGTAAACACTGTGATTGAGCACTGCAAAGAAACTCACACACATAACCACCAGCAATTTAATACATGTATATATAGAATGGATCATACTCACCCAGCCTGGTTCCCGTGCTGGAGCCCCACTCAAGAGGAGACCGTTATGCAGGAAGTTCCCACCTAACCTCGGTCAGGTTGAGAGCTGGTGGTTATAGAGGAATTAGGAAGGGGAAGTTGTAAAAAACCCCAAAGGGAGCGAGCAGATACTCTGTCTCAATGGAGGTATTGAATAATTCGGAAGGCGAGACCGGAGCAGATACCTCATCCTGGAACCGTTTCTGCGCATCACCTCGATATTGCATATTCGTATGCTGGAATCGTTGGATGCGTAAGAAAAACTGCCTTTCCCAGGAAGAAATGGAAGGCTCACCTGACATGGAGGGCTATGGCCAGAAACGACCTCGCGTTACCTTCTTAACATGTTTCCAAGGCAAGTCCAACCTTGCCGCGGAGTGTTCCATAACCTCAACAGTTCCAGGGAAGCAGATGTCTGCCCCTCTTTCCTCGAAAAGAGAGACAACCTAGAGTGGAGACTTTTATTTTATTTTTTAAACGCTCACAAATGCACGCAAATTGCCCCCACAAGGACATTGCGTGCATGCTCTTATCACAAACAACAAATGTTGAGATTGTCTCATCGGGTTGAAAACAACGATGACATGGATTTACACATCCTTTAAACGGTTTGCTAGTGCCTGCTTTACAAGGTTTTTTATGTTTTATATATTTGTTTTTTTTAATTAAGCCGAAGTGCAGTATAAACGAAAGGAAATTACACATAGGGAGAAATTTTCCATAAGATCCTTTACATGTTCTCACTGCGACACAACGTGCAGCGTATATTCAGCTCCCGCGAGAGCTAAACACGCTTCTCTGGCGAGAAACATGCAACCCTAGAGAGACTTAGGTCTCTGCAGAGCAAAAGTGGGCGTTTATCACCATGTGGGTGTTTTTGAAACTGCTGGGTGTTTCTGAATCATGCAATCTAAATGATCCCCCTTACCCAACCCCACCCCTAAACCTAACGTCACTATTACATCAACTAATCAGGTATCATGGTGTAAAAACACCTTGATCTTGTAACTCCCATTATTTTCCTGCAGAGACCTATACTTGACCCTAGACGCTGTACGCTTCAAGCAAAACAGTCAATGAAGACGAAGAAGAGGACGACGTGTTCTCCTGGTTCTTATTTATAGTTGCACTGGTAGTGGCATCAGAGGCTGTCGCTGGCCAACTTGTGGGTGTTTTTTATGCTTCAGAAATGGGTCACGACGAGGTGTTCTCCATAGCGCCCCTTAGAGGACACATTTCAAAGTTCCCTTGAAAGGGAACGTATTAGTTTGCTCTCACAGTATCTACAGCAGTCGTTTGTTATTTTAAGTTATATACATACAGTACATGTTGTAATTGTGAGTGAATTCATGACCTTCACTGAGGGAGAGTTGTATAAGGGCCATTTTGATGCAAGCTTATGTGAAGAATTTTTATTCCTGTCCTAGCGGTCACGCTGACAAAAAATTTACTTACTTTCGCTTTGAGATGCCTTAGTAGAGTTTTCTTGACGGGTAAGTAATCTCTATTAATGGAATTGCTAGGTTTAGATGTTCTGTTTTTCCTAAATTTTGACACAAGTGTTTGTTTTAAAGGAGAACATAAGGGAAAGCTGCTGATCGATGTGGGCAATGGACCATCTATCCACAGCTTCCTGAGTGCATGCAAACATTATGACGAGATTGTGCTGACTGATTTAGCAAATAAAGAGAAATTGAAAAGTGGCTGAAAAAACAAGAGGGGAGTTTAGATTGTAAACCTGTGTTACAGTATGTTTGTAAAATGGAGGGGAAAAGGTAATTTTATTGTTTATTGGGTGTTTATTAAAGCAGACTATGGTAGTCTATTTCTGCCACTTAAAGACATTAATTAAGTTTTAAAAGGGTAACGTGATCAGTGATCGTGTCAGAATTCTAAATTTTCATCTTGCCTTTTCTTCCTCCCTTCTGAATTCTGAGTTTACTGCATTACTCACATTTACATATTACAGTTTACATATTACAACTTACATTTTCTCTGCTTATTGTATTATATAAAGTATGTATAATTCATTGTTTATATTTATATAAAAGTTTCTTAGAATTCCGAAGTCTTAATTACGTTTTTTTTTTTTTTTTTTTTTTTGTGGCAGAAATGGGCTTTACATACTATGGCCTTGTTGACTTTAGAAAAACACTGTCAGGTTTAATTGCTTCAATAGCATTGTGTAACAAAGGAAAATTGCCCTTTTTCAGAACAGTGTCATTTCCATTGTACATCAAGTTATATAACATTCCTCTGGTAGAATTAAATGAGGTCGGTGCAATTAAGTTACATTACATTCTAAACATTAAATTAAAATTCAAGCTCCCGGTAAAACTGTAAAGTTGATGAAACACCCATTTATAAATATGACAGAGCATTCTTTTTAATACACTGTTCATAAACATTTCTTGTATTTTGTTCTAAATTATTTATCTTTTAATTAATCTTTGAATTATGGCAGCCCGTCTGATTTGAAGGCTACACTGAAGCAATGAGTCAAGAAAATTTTCAAATGTGATGTCCAGTTGGAGAATCCATTTTATCCATAAACGATGGAACCAGCTGACTGTGTCATTACATCTCTGTCTGGAAGCAGCATGTTAAGACATTTAAACATACTCTCATGCTTTACATGGGCTGACCATACCTGGTGGACTCTTGGTCATGATAGTTGTTCTGGGTGAGAGCTTCTACAAGGTGGATGAACAGCTCTTTTCTTGTCTTGTACTGAATCAGGATAATATTGAAGAAGTACTCAGTGGTTTAGGCCTCTCAATCCAGGAGTTTAAAGGGATAGTTCACCCAAAAATCTGAATTATGTCATTAATAACTCACCCTCATGTCGTTCCAAACCAGTAAGACCTCCATTTATCTTCGGAACACAGTTTAAGATATTTTAGATTTAGTCCGAGAGCTCTCAGTCCCTCGATTGAAACTGTCGGTCTACCATCCATGTCCAGAAAGGTAAGAAAAACATCATCAAAGTAGTCCATGTTACATCAGAGGGTCAGTTAGAATTTTTTGAAGCATCGAAAATACATTTTGGTCCAAAATAATAGCAAAAATTTATTCAGCATTGTCTTCTCTTCCGTGTCTGTTGTGAGAGAGTTCAAAACAAAGCAGTTTGTGATATCCGGTTTGCGAACAAATCATTCGATGTACCCGGATCTTTTTGAAACAGTTCACCAAATCGAACTGAATCATTTTAAACGCTTTGCGTCTCCAATACGCATTAACTTTTTTATGTGTAGACGGATGTAAATAATAGATTCGTTGTGGAGTGTAGAGAGCTTCATTGATTATAAATGGAACTTTGTGAGATCACATTGAACTGGAGTGACAGCTTTTAAAGATGATTAAGGGAGTTTGCAAATGTGATATTAAATTAAAACATCAGTTCAATAAACAATAAGTTAATATTAAGTGACCTACCTTATATGACTTAAACAATATGAATATTGGGAGAATTTACCCCAATCAACTCTTCTTGTGCAGAACACTAATGTAAAATGACCCACTGATAGAGACTCAGTAATCCTCAGAAATGTGAGATGGTTATGGAAATGATTGATGTTTTCAGCATCTTCAAATTTTAAGCATACATTATGGAAACAAAACTGTGCATTTAATTCTATTCAAATATTATGGTCAGCCATATAGACACGACAGTTGCTGCCGAATGACACATATGTCATAAGAGATATCCTTTGAGAGACAGTTCAATGACAGCAAGCATGTAAAGAAGCTGTTGGAAAACAATCCAAAGAGACAAACTCCATGAACAGTTTCTGTATTAAAATCAAAATTTTCTCTAGAATAAGAAAAAAAATCAGCTTTCTGTATAGGTTTTTTCCCACCACAATTAAAAACAAATAAAATAAAATAAAAATATAAGTAAATTGCAACTTTTCACAAGTTTGTCTTTCATCCCTTGCAATTGTAAATTAACATCTGCAAGACTGCAAGTCTGCATTGTGAGATGTAAATTTAGAATTGCAAGTAAAACATCAGAATTTTTACAAATAAAATCTGCAATTACCTTTTTTTATTACTTTGCAGAAACAAGCTTCCACATCTTTCATCATACAAGAATAAAAAAGTAGAAACAACATGTTTATTAACAGTGTTAAACCAATGTTAATGATAAATCCCCTGTTATGTTTGTACTGGCTACTGTATACAGGCCACCAGGGCACCATACAGACTTTATTAAAGAGTTTGGTGATTTTACATCCGAGTTAGTTCTGGCTGCAGATAAAGTCTTAATAGTTGGTGATTTTAATATCCATGTCGATAATGAAAAAGATGTATTGGGATCAGCATTTATAGACATTCTGAACTCTATTGGTGTTAGACAACACGTTTCAGGACCTACTCATTGTCGAAATCATACTCTAGATTTAATACTGTCACATGGAATTGATGTTGATAGTGTTGAAATTATTCAGCCAAGTGATGATATCTCAGATCATTATTTAGTTCTGTGTAAACTTCATATAGCCAAAATTGTAAATTCTACTTCTTGTTACAAGTATCGAAGAACCATCACTTCTACCACAAAAGACTGCTTTTTAAGTTATCTTCCTGATGTATCCGAATTCCTTAGCATATCCAAAACCTCAGAACAACTTGATGATGTAACAGAAACTATGGACTCTCTCTTTTCTAGCACCTTAAATACAGTTGCTCCTTTACGCTTAAGAAAGGTTAAGGAAAACAGTTTGACACCATGGTAAAATGAGCATACTCGCACCCTAAAGAGAGCAGCCCGAAAAATGGAGCGCAGCTGGAGGAAAACAAAACTAGAGGTATTTCGTATTGCTTGGCGGGAAAGTAGCATATCCTACCGAAAAGCATTAAAAACTGCTAGATCTGATTACTTTTCTTCACTTTTAGAAGAAAACAAACATAACCCCAGGTATTTATTCAATACAGTGGCTAAATTAACGAAAAATAAAGCCTCAACAAGTGTTGACATTTCCCAACACCACAGCAGTAATGACTTTATGAACTACTTTACTTCTAAAATCGATACTATTAGAGATAAAATTGCAACCATTCAGCCGTCAGCTACAGTTTCGCATCAGACAGTGCACTATAGACCCCCTGAGGAACAGTTCCACTCATTCTCTACTATAGGAGAGGAAGAATTGTATAAACTTGTTAAATCATCTAAACTTACAACATGTATGTTAGACCCTATACCATCTAAGCTCTTAAAAGAGGTGCTTCCAGGAGTCATAGGTCCTCTTCTGACTATTATTAATTCCTCATTGTTATTAGGACATGTCCCCAAAACCTTCAAACTGGCTGTTATTAAGCCTCTCATAAAAAAGCCACAACTTGACCCCAGAGAACTAGTTAATTATAGACCAATCTCGAATCTCCCTTTTCTGTCCAAGATACTAGAAAAGGTGGTATCCTCACAATTATATTCCTTCTTAGAGAAAAATGGTATATGTGAGGATTTCCAGTCAGGATTTAGACCGTATCATAGTACTGAAACTGCTCTCCTTAGAGTTACAAATGATCTGCTCTTATCATCTGATCGTGGGTGTATCTCTCTATTAGTTTTATTGGATCTTAGTGCTGCGTTTGACACAATTGACCACAACATTCTTTTGCATAGACTTGAACACTTTGTTGGCATCAGTGGAAGTGCATTAGCATGGTTTAAATCGTACTTATATGACCGCCATCAGTTCGTAGCAGTGAATGAAGATGTATCATATCGATCACAAGTGCAGTATGGAGTACCTCAAGGCTCAGTTCTAGGGCCGCTACTCTTCACGCTTTATATGTTACCCTTGGGAGATATCATCAGAAAACATGGTGTTAGCTTTCACTGTTATGCTGATGATACGCAGCTCTATATTTCCTCGTAGCCCGGTGAAACACACCAATTTGAAAAACTAATGGAATGCATAGTCGATATAAAAAATTGGATGACGAGTAATTTCTTACTGCTAAATTCAGAAAAAACAGAGGTGTTAATCATAGGGCCTAAAAACTCTACTTGTAATAACCTAGAACACTGTCTAAGACTTGATGGTTGCTCTGTCAATTCTTCGTCATCAGTTAGGAACCTAGGTGTGCTACTTGATCGCAATCTTTCCTTAGAAAGCCACGTTTCTAGCATTTGTAAAACTGCATTTTTCCATCTCAAAAATATATCTAAATTACGGCCTATGCTCTCAATGTCAAATGCAGAAATGTTAATCCATGCATTTATGACTTCAAGGTTAGACTATTGTAATGCTTTATTGGGTGGTTGTTCTGCACGCTTGGTAAACAAACTACAGCTAGTCCAAAATGCAGCAGCAAGAGTTCTTACTAGAACCAGGAAGTATGACCATATTAGCCCGGTCCTGTCCACACTGCACTGGCTCCCTATCAAACATCGTATAGATTTTAAAATATTGCTTATTACTTATAAAGCCCTGAATGGTTTAGCACCTCAGTATTTGAATGAGCTCCTTTTACATTATACTCCTCTACGTCCGCTACGTTCTCAAAACTCAGGCAATTTGATAATACCTAGAATATCAAAATCAACTGCGGGCGGCAGGTCCTTTTCCTATTTGGCGCCTAAACTCTGGAATAACCTACCTAACATTGTTCGGGAGGCAGACACACTCTTGCAGTTTAAATCTAGATTAAAGACCCATCTCTTTAACCTGGCATACACATAACATACTAATATGCTTTTAATATCCAAATCCGTTAAAGGATTTTTAGGCTGCATTAATTAGGTAAACTGGAACCGGAACACTTCACATAACACCGTACTTTCTACATCATTAGAAGAATGGCATCTACGCTAATATTTGTCTGTTTCTCTCTTGTTCCGAGGTCACCGTGGCCACCAGATCCAGTCTGTGTCCAGATCAGAGGGTCACTGCAGTCACCCGGATCCAGTACGTATCCAGACCAGATGGTGGATCAGCACCTAGAAAGGACCTCTACTGCCCTGAAAGACAGCGGAGACCAGGACAACTAGAGCCCCAGATACAGATCCCCTGTAAAGACCTTGTCTCAGAGGAGCACCAGGACAAGACCACAGGAAACAGATGATTCTTCTGCACAATCTGACTTTGCTGCAGCCTGGAATTGAACTACTGGTTTCGTCTGGTCAGAGGAGAACTGGCCCCCCAACTGAGCCTGGTTTCTCCCATGGTTTTTTTCTCCATTCAGTCACAGATGGAGTTTCGGTTCCTTGCCGCTGTCGCCTCTGGCTTGCTTAGTTGGGGTCACTTCATCTACAGCGATATCGTTGACTTGATTGCAAATTAAAACAGACACTATTTCAACTGAACAGAGATGACATCAATGAATTCAATGATGAACTGCCTTTAACTATCATTTTGCATTATTGAGACACTGTTTTCCAAATGAATGTTGTTCAGTGCTTTGGCGCAATGTATTTTGTTTAAAGCACTATATAAATAAAGGTGATTGATTGATTGAACAGTTGAACACATGAACAGTCTTACAGAGCTAAACAGGACATTAAACATTTCTCTTTTCCTGTGAAATGAGGCATTTAAACTACCTTCAGGAGAGAAAACTTTACTTTAAAACTTTTTTTTAGGTGCCATTTTTGCAAAACCCTATAAACAATGATATGATAATGTGATGTAGCAGCTTATTCCGTCTCTATGCATATTATTTGTGCAAAATTCCCAATTTCAATGCAATTGAAGGAGAGCAAACATAAGAACACAATAGTTTAAAACCAGGCCTGGATTAACACAGTGTAGTGCCCTAGTGACAACATTAAAAGTGGCGGTAACACTTTAGAATAAGGTTCCATTAGTTAATGTTAGTTAACTACTTTCGTTAACATGAACTAAGCAAGAACAATCCTTCTACAGCATTTATAAGTCTTAGTTCATGTTAATTTCAACATTTACTAATGCATTATTTAAATCTAAAGTTGTGCTTGTTAACATTAGTTAATGCACTGTGAATTACCATGAACTAACAATGAATAACTGCATTTTCATTAACTAACATTAACGAAGATGAATAAATACAGTAATAAATGTATTATTCATTGTTTGTTCATGTTAATTAATACATTAACTAACATTAACTAATGGAACCTTATTCTAAAGTGTTACCAAAGTGGCATGTAGGTAAATTTACAGACATTTACAGAGGCGGCATGGATGTTTTAAATTCATAACAAAGTCGTGAGATTACATTTTTAAATATAAAATTTTAAATACAGAACTATTGTAATGATTTAAATAACTGAAATAACACTTTTTTTCAGCAAGTCACTGATTTAATCACTGAATCATTCACTCAACTGATTTGTTTGAAAGGCTGATTCATTCATTAACGAAGCAAGTCTTTATGAATGTGGAATTTAAATCATTGACTCACTAGATTCATTTAAAAATGCATTCATTCATAAACAAAACACTGCTTGAAGAAGCGCAGTGGCTCATACTGTTTGAAACTATTTTCATTGAAAATCAGGTTATATTGTCACAAGGTAGGTCACTAAATATTAACGTATTGTTTATTTTATCTGTTGTATTAATTTAATATCACATTTGAAAACTCCCTTAATAATCTTTAAAAGCTGTCACTCCAGTTCATTGTGATCTCACATAGTTCCATTTATAATCAGTGAAGCTCTTTACATTGCACAACAAATCTCTTATTTAGACCCATCTACACTGGTTTTGTTATAACAAGAGGATTTGAGTTTGCATAACTCAGCAACGAACAAAACTCCAGTTTTTTGAACAGTGAGTGGATTCAATCACACAAGTGACTGAAATGGTCGTATTGTAGAGCCCTGGCTGTGTGCCATGATATTTTCTCTCTCTCTCTTTTTTAAATTTACGTTTCGCGCAACCGCTAAACCAATGCTGCCTATCCATTGTGAATTTAATAAATTATTGGGTCATTATCTTAATAACTTGGTGCCCCCCTATTGGCTGGTGCCACAGGGCACTCACCCAATCCCCCCATATGGATAATCCGCCCTGCTTAAAACCATTGTGACTCATTGTGAAAAGAGCTATGCTGCTTACCGGTTCTTGAGCTTTTGTCCATGTAGGGTGAGTAGACACTGAGCCCAGCTGAGGTAGAACTGCAGGTGGGTGGACTTTTCCAATGTTGAGGCCACAAAGTTCAGAAGTTTATTCACATACACATCCGGCAGTGAGCTACATACCACTGTAACTGAAATGTCATACAATAATATGAAAAGACTGACAACAAAATGATTTTGAATATGATGAATATATCTGAGAATTTTAAGAGGGAACATACTTTGGTCATAAGGAACTGCTTCCAGAACCTCTCTTATGAGTGGCATTTCATTAGCCGAAAAGACAGCATAATGGCCCATGCCTACTCTTTTTTCTTCACCTGCTGCCGTATGCTTGCCGGCGTGACATCCATGTCTAGATCATAGGGGTCAAACACCAGTGAGGCGTCAAGAGAATAGATCAGCAACCCTTCAGTGGAAGCTGCCGCCCAGCTGCACCCTGAATGGAGAAGTAGTTCAATGCATCATCATTCCATTCCACATTCAATAAAAATGTTAGGAAGTTTGGAAAAACATGATTTTCAATAGTTCATTATACTGAAATCTCTTATCAGTGTGTTGTGCTGTGAAGATCAAAACTCTACCGGTAGGTGAAAAGCAGAGAGAGCTAACACGGATCTCTGGTTTAAACTGTCTGGAGCTCATATCACCTGACAGAAGAGGAGAAACAGTATTATAAATTATATATAGTATTATACTGCAGTTTATATTATATATGCAACAATAAATTCAAAGCACTTGAACTGCTCAGCTACACTGATTGGCAGGTTTACTAATCAGTGAGTTGTGGACTCGCCTCTCTTGACTCCAGAAAGACTGAGCTCCACTCCGTCTCCATCCCCTGTGCCTTCATCCACTAAAGAGAGACTACCAAACTCTGTCATCTTACGCCTGTCGAGGAACTCCTGAAAAAAAGAACATTGCAGATGTAGTCCAGTGATCATGTGGCATTTCTCATGCCTGACAAATCACTAAAGCGTCAACGGGTGGGTCAAAGAGGCTATGATGAAGTAGCAGGTGTTGATTTGTGTTAACTCTATTTTGCAATAAAAACTCAAAGTAGAAAATAAGTCATTGGGAGCTTGGTTTCAGTAAAAGCAGTTTTTGGACTTATGAGGATATTTCGAGTTCTGAAACATAGGGTATACTTCTAGATTTTTTTAGCCTCTTTCATAAGTCACTAGATCAGTTCACAACCCGTTAATAAGAACATTATTAGAATACAATTTGTTATTAAGAAATCCTTTTATCAATATCAAAATGGGAAGTTTTGTTTCATAGACATTTTAATGTCTCTATATGCAGTGAATACAAACAAATATGCTAAACAAGTGTGTGTACCTCCATAACATCCAGAGAGAGATTACAGGAGATCTCAAACTTCTTCATAAGAACATGTTCCTTAATGTTATAAATGCACAAACTTTGACTGCCCATAGTATTGATTCACCATCTGCTGAGTAGCACAATGATGTGAAAGGACCTACAAATCAATTACAGGAAATAAGTGATTAATGAGGTTTCTCACACATCTAGGTTCAGCAGGGTAAATTAGGTTTATTGGGGGTTATGTAGAAATCCAGCCAGTTTTTTTTTACTAAATAACTGATACAAGTTTATGTACTGTACATTATCCCTTACTACACGGCTACTTGCCACATAAGCTAATAATCAGGCACAAACATTTGACCACCTAAATATAAATAAGGACATAATGCACAAAATTAAGCATTTTAAAAAACTTTTTAAAAATCTGTTTATTATCATAAATCTATTACAGTGTATAAAATCATTCTAGCAACAATATTTACTTCAATACTGGCATTGTATATATATACATACTTCAACAATATTACTACATGTCTAATATTAAAGCTAAAGTACTATCAAAAGTTTTAGGCACTTCTGGAAAAATGCTGTAAAATGTGGAAGCTGTCAAAAATTATGTCATAAATAGATTTTCTTTATCAGTTAACTTATATTAACAAAATTAAATCAAGATTTGCTGTGATCATCCTTTTCGTTTAAAGCAGCTTTTTGCCTTCTGTGCACTTGCACATTGTTTTTCAGGTTGCTTTGCATCTTGGAGACATTGCCATAGTTCTTCTGGATTTGGTCTGCCTTAGTTTGTTCTGTTTCTTCAGAGATCAGATCTCTGTGTGGAGCACTGGCTGTTGTCAGACTGCTTGTGCAAATCTTTCTGAATTATTACAATTAAATGGCAAAATGAATGTTTGGAAAATGATATTTCCTACTGACAAACTACAGCAAAAGATAGAAATAACTGTATATATATATATATATATATATATATATATATATATATATATATATATATACACACACACACACACACACACACACACATATATATATATATATATATATATATATATATATATTTTTTTTTTTTTTTTCAGTAAATATATTTATAAAGGTGCTGTTGACATGACATTTTCATCAGATGTCGGTAGCAATCCAAGAAATACATACATACAAGGAAAACAAAACAAGTAAGTTCTGTGTAATAAAATGGAATGATGGGAAAAAAAGTATTGAACACATGAAGAAAGGGAGGTGCAAAAAGGCAAGGAAAGCCAAGACACCAGCTGAAATCTGTCAGTAATTAGAAAGCACATTTCTAATATGGTGGGTTAAAGGGCCATCAATTGGAGTAAATAAATAAAACAGGACAGAACCAAAAAATAGATATTACTGAATTTATTGCAAATGTAATATAATAATGCATTTTTGTTACATAGAAATCCACTTGACAGTAAAGCATTGATTTTGAGCTAGAATTGCAGGAAATTTACTACTCATCATTTCTGTGATCATTTTCTCACCCTTCTGTGGAAAACAAAAGAAGATATTTTGTATTTTACCAAACCATTTTGGTTACCCCTGAGTTCTACTGTATGGACAACAAATGTCAAATAATCTTTTATGTTCTACAGAAGAAAGAAATTTATACAGGTTTGGAATGACAATTGATATTGTATTTCATTATCATTGATAATGATATTGAGTAAATTATTATTCTTTTTTTGGGGGGGTGGGGGGAGGTCTCCCTTTAAGAACATTATTATTTGTAAATAGTAAACACCAACTTTATATAAAGATAGTGTGATATTTATTTATATTATATATTTATGTTATATTTATATATTATATATACATATATTTTTATGTAATATATATTTTTTTACTGATATTTATTTTTAATCAGGATCTTACTGAATCAACATTTTACTTCAGCTAAAAATTCTTTAGAACTAAACTAAATAAGTATTAGTAAGATGGTGGTCACAAGAAGTAAAACCATGGTTATATATAGTATAGTATAAAAAAAAAGAAAAACCTACAAAAACTTAATTTGAATATTCCTCAGTATATAATAACAGTATAATTTACAATAAATCAATTTCTACCAAAACACAGGCTCTGTGTACCATGTTAATATCTGCATTATGGTGCTGAATGACAAGCCTACTGGTGTTTTCCAATATACCTCTTCATGCATTTTCCATTGTTATTGCAACACTACAGAACCTTAATTGTTCTCATATCACACGATTGTATAGATCAAGTGACTGATCAAGCTTTTTATCACTTATAAATCGTGTCAGAAGCGCAGTGCAGGTGATTGATCCCACTCTGCTTTATGCGCTGCTGGTGGATGGATCGGGTGGGATGCAAACCGCTTCACACGTTTGGAGTAATTTAAAAACAGCGCCTAATT